>NC_053040.3:86610154-86913184 GCF_002575655.3 Aegilops tauschii subsp. strangulata
GAATACCATCTAATCTATTGTCAAAGGTATACTTAGCGATTAAGTGTGCCACCTTATTGGCCGAACGGCTAATCTTTGACAATTGAAGATTGTTGATCAACTTCGAGATGCTCAACGCTTTCATCTTCAGGTCACGCATAGCAGACCTGTCATAGTCCCCCGATGCAAGAGACGCTACCACAAAAGCGCAATCAGTCTCTAAAATTACAGGATTATGAAGAGAAATACCTATGTAGAGACCGGCAATGCAAGCCCTAAGCTCCGCTTCCTCCACGCTTTGACAGGCATCAATGAAATCCCACGACCAAATTTATACTAAAAATATCAATATCTACAATACTGATTATAATGAGTATAAGAGAGAGATGATTATAGTAACATAGGTAGATACCGTAACATAATAAATGTGATGCTACTATGTGTCATGCATGGCAATAAATGAGACCACCTATGATACTAATCTATGATACTATGCACTATAGAGGTAGTAACATAGACTAGTAACATATGCATGTTACTAGTCTAAGTTACTCCCCACTATGACCAGCCTTAGAGTACCACTACCTCCCTCCTAGTTTAAAGGGCTCGATTCAAAAATTTCACCTACTCTTAGCAAGATAGTAGAGGCGGTGGAATAGTTTTTGAAGTCTGCAAAAGTACTCAACTAGTCCTGTCGTTCTTCACAAAAAATGTGTTTACCAATGCATGCATGAACACTATTTACTCTAACCCCCTCTCTTCTTTAATTCTTTGCCACATCAGCATGTTTGCTATTCAGGTGTGCATGATACCAGCTAAGATACCACCATTATGGCCAGCCTTAATCATCGCATGCAATAATTTAGTGCACCTTGAAATATGAACATGTGTGGGGCGTGTATGTTTTTAATGACTTGAGACTATACCTAGCCCGACATGCAAGATGACTTATTATGCACCGTTCCCCACACCTGCAGGAAGCCCATTCGTCTCCAAATCTTTTCCTCTCCATGTGTGGAAACAATATGCCTGCCAAACTCTCCTTCTCCCTCCGGCGGTCCCACCACTCCACCCCGTGTGAAAAAATCTGCATGCATGACTCTCCTCCCCCCACGCTCGTCCAATCCGTTGTGACCAGCAATATTTCCACCCCTTCGCTCCCCCGTAATTTACTCCAACAAATATGCCCACGTAGCTGTTACTTAACTGCAGATGCATTGGGTCACTGACATACGGGCCCAACAGGGGTCTGGCCCACATGTCAGTGATGCAACTGGACCTGCAGTTAAGTCAGTGCAGCTCAGTCCATATCTTACGTAGGTGTGCCATTGCTCGCTATAAATACTGCGCCTCCCACGACATCGCTATCTCCTCCCCCTCACGTTCACGTTCATCGCTATCTCCTCCCCCTCCTTCTCACGTCGACCACCATGGCATCGCCCCTCCCAAGCCCTAGGAGCCCCTCACTGCACCGCGCGGACGGTCACGCGTCGCCGTTTCGTTCCTCGCCGCCACTAGTCGAGGAGGACGTGTCGGTGTTCCGCTCCTCGCCGCTACGCGACGCATCGCCGTTCCGTTCCTCGCCGCCACTAGTCGAGGAGGACGCGTCGGCGTTCTGCTCCTCGCCGCGACGCGACGCGTCGCCATTCCGTTCCTCGGCGCCACTAGTCGAGGAGGCCGCGTCGGCGTTCCGCTCCTCGCCGCGACGCATCGAGGTGGACGCGTCGGCGTTCCCAATCTTGCTAGCGCGCGCACCGGAGGACGCGTCGGCTCCCTGCTATGAGGAGAACGCCGCGCCATCCGCCGAGCCCCCCCAGCCTTGAGGAGCTTTGGAAAGAAATGGATGTCGCCTTGTGGGAGGCTTTGCCTCCAGCAGAGCGCACCAAAATAGAGGCAGAGAAGAAGGCCGAGGAAGAGAAGCGCACCGCGGAACTAGCTGCCTGGGAGGCCTAGGTCACGTCCGAGAGAGTCAGGCAATTGGTTCTTTGGCAGAAGGCTCGTGCGAGGGCCGTGAGGGTGGCGGAGGACGCCCGTGCCGACGCCCTGAGTGCAGTCGGGCCCAAGCGCCTCATCTACGCTTGGCAGCACGTGGACCGGGTGCACGCTTCCTGCGAGGAGGAGTACCTATTGGCGCCGGATCACCACACCGGTGAGATCAGCTTCTCGCGAGTGGCGAGGCTGAGGAAGAGGCGTTGTGTCGGCATGCTGGGAAACGGCCACGCACCAGGGCACTTGTGGCGCGCCGCAAGTGCTCCTGCGAGCGCCGTGGCTTTTAGGAGGAGTATAATTTTTGTTTCGTAAGGCGATCTCATTAGTTTTGGGACGCAAATTATAAATCCCGAACGTTCAGGAATTTTTAGCGTCCTTAATTAAGTATGTAAAAGGGAAAGTTTGGAAACGTTGTGTATTCGTACGCATTTTGCAAGTACGTGCATATAGCACAAACTTTACTATATACTATCGCACTACACGTCTCTCTCGATATATGCTTGCCGACTGTGCTACTCCCTCCGTCCAGGTCAATAAGTCATCTTTGGTTGTGCACCGTGACCAAGAAGGAGGGAAGACTTATACACCTAGACGGAGGGAGTACTACTATTACTTATGTACGTGCAAATGCACGTTTTAATATTACGATGCGGTTTTTGTAAAAGTAGAAAAACAGCACTAGTCAAGCTTGTGAAACGATTCAATGCAAAACAAATGCAACAATGCTCGTTTGATTGTTTACTTTTAGCTTCCTTCTCTGTGGTTATTTCTCTGTCGTACTTTGTACGGAGTATCTCACTGGTTGGAAAGGCATGCAAATTCCCAAACCGCTTCCTACACCCTGTATCGAATTTTTTGCCTAACAAGTTGTGCCGTGCAATTGGAATTCCAACTTGAGTACTACTACTAGTAGGAGTACCAGAGGCCAGTTCTTTTAGGCTTCTAGATTAGTAATCCCATAAGAGCAAGTACAATAGAGCTGAGTCAGCGGGCTATAAGAAATAAACTAGTATATTTCTGCTTAGTTGGAGGAAAGAGAAGAGGAGAGAGAAGGTAAGCGGGCTCTTCGTGAAGAGCCAGCTCTAGCATGTGCTCCTAGGCACTTTGTGAGAATGAGAAGTGGGCCACATAATAAAAAAGTAGTACACTCTTTTGATCTATTATTGTACATGTTGGCTATAAGATGGGCTGTAGATGACATGGCACTGGCTTATAGCCAGCAGCTGGCTATACTATTAACCATGCTCTAACTACTACCTCCGTCCTGGTTTATTGGTACCCATTGTAATCTGTGTCAAATTTTGATCATAAATTTAACTAATGAAATGTTAGTGCGTGTCACATGCACTACTCCATCCGTCTAGGTGAGTAAGTCATCTTAGGCTGTGCACCGTGACCAAGGAGGAGGAGAAAACGAGAAACGTTAATGTTTATTTGCTAATTAATAGTATTGCATGCAATGAACTAACCACTGCATGTCGTGTTTGATATCTCAAGTCATTAAAAGCATGCACACTCTTTATCTCTTATTGGTTGATATGTCAAGAAAAAAGAAACGAGGTAGAAGTTAATGCACCGCGCCTAAGTGTTTTGGGATTATTTGGTTTTCGTAAGATGACTTACACACCTAGATGGAGGGATTACAATGGTGAGGAATAAACCAGTTAAATCTTTGGTCAAAATTTAGCACAAATTACAATGGTGAGGAATAAACCAGGACGGAGTAGTAGTTTAGAAGCCCAAATAAATGAGTGAGGCGCCTTATTGTTACTCTCCACTGTGACTAGTCTTGTGGGAAAAGCTGGGGAAGCCGCCAAAAGAATTGGCCCTAGGAGTAGTAGCTAGGGATCGAGTGTGCGAGATGAACCGGAGAAAGTAAATGCAGAGAGATGAAATGCAAAAAAGACGGAGGGATGTGATGGTTACTTGTCCGTTTATTTTACCAGGCCACTTATTACTAGGAGTGGTTGGGTTTTGTGATATGACGGCTTTACTGCCGCGCCACGAGCGGGGTGAGAGGTGAGACTCCCGTGCAGCGCCGCCCTCTACACTTGTACTACATCAGTCGTGGTTTATTAGTCCCCCATTGAATTTGACTGAAGATTTAACTGACAAAATGTTAGTGCATGTCAACAAAAACTATATCGTTGGATTCGTATTTGAACATAGTTTTGAATGATATAATTTTAGGTGACATGCATCAGCATTTATCGTACTATATATAATTTTAGTTCAATTTTTGGTCGTACTAATCAATAGTAGTAAGGTGCCCGCGCGTTGCACCGAAGAGTGAAATGCATTGATCGGGGAGTTGTTTATTTTGACAAAGGATGTGGGGGTCATCTCATGTGTAACGGGTATCGATAGGTTTCTTCGGATATTATTTCATCTCTAGAGCTCACAAACATCCGGGTGAAATAGATAAAAAAGTATCTTTTGAAAAAAAAAGCGTTCAACTGTTCAACCTGCATCCAAAACTTGTGAAGAAATAACACTTATTGTTCTTTGCAAGAAATGATCTTTAAGAATTAGTTTTTGAGTATCGATTGTTATACATGTTGGCTACAGATGACATGGCACTTTCTTATAGTCAATAGTTGGCTATACTATTAAGTAATATTAACCATGCCCTTATACACCTAGACGGAGGGATTAAATCAGGATGACTTGCAAGCGGGCAGAGGAGATGTAAGAAATGGTTCATCGTAAGTCTTTCACCAGTACTGTAGTAAAAATTCATACATGGAAGATTCTAGACTAAACCATAAACGGATACACTTTTATTCATGCACGATACTCCAATAGAGCAAGATCCTGCATGGAAGTCTCCACATGCTTAGACAGCGGATTACATTGAACGAAGACTAATGATCAACATTTAACTTGATAATGCGTACTTCCAGGTGAACCTCCTTGGAGTTCCCGTGCACCGCGTCGGCGGGTAAAGGAGGCCATGGGTTTTCCAAGTCCACATTGGCGGGATAGTCCCAGCTCCCCAGAGTCCAAGTCCGTTCGATGAGGCCGGTGTCGCCGCCCACTAGACCCGGAGGGGTAGTAACACTGACCACACACCCGTACATCGGCCTCGTGTCAGTGTCAGCGTCAGCGGCATCGCCCCTGACGCACATTACAGAGACGGGGCAGCGGCCTGCGCGGGCCTCGCCGGTGCCCACGATCAAGAGGAAGACGCTGCCGTCCTCCTGCGAGACTAGCAGGCGGCGGTGATCCTCCAGCGACTCCGGCATGGTGAACGGGTAGCACGTCTCGTACTTGATGTTCTCCGTCAAGGGCGAGCAGTGACCGCTGCACGCATCCGTGAGGTGATGCACCATGTCCTCCGGCGAGCCACAAAACGGCATCGGGCACTCATAGCAGTGGACGAAGGGCTCCTTGGAGGCGTCGACCAGGCCGTCCATGAAACGGGAGTGGCTGTAGGGGACGTTGCGCCAGTTGAATATATGAGCAAGTTAATACGAGATTTAATCTGAATAAGCACAAAATAAATCATGACGACTATAACAGAGATGAAACTAATCATGTGGACTAGCAGAGTAGTAGGATACAGAGTAGAAACATGAATTCTACCATGATTTCAAACAGGAAGGACAGAAACACATACAGTGCAACGGGAGCAGCACCGTTGGCGTTGAGGTTGTCGCCCATGTCCAAACACCACGTAGACACGGTCTTTGAGCACAGTTCGTAGTCGTTCCACGCTCGAGCATTGAAGTTTGTAACTATTTTAGATTAGAATATACTACTCCTCCGATGCTAGTATAGAGCAGAGTCCTACTCTACTACTCTACTCAAGCAAGTTAGGGCATAGCACTGTAGGGAGTACCAGTACTGTGATCACTCAAGCAAGTTGTCTGGCATCGACATGACCCTACGCTGCTGGTATGTGTCTCGTAAGTCAAGCGGCATGCCGTAGTCATCATCACCTGTCCACTTCCCGCAGCACATATTCGCTTCTCCATCTTTGCCCGCACATAATCTCGTCCAATCTTCCATCCCGCTAACAATGGCAGAACCGAGCAGCGTCCTCTGAAAGAGTGGCTGGAATTCGCTCCCCACAGAGGTAATCAAGCTCATTGTTTCACGTGTGGACAATCTCAGTACCATGCCGCTCGCCGCATGCTCGTCGGGGCTGTACCGTTTACTCAAAGCCCTCAGGCCGGAGCTTTTTAAGCCAGCTCCTTGCTTGCTGATGCCGCCTGATCTTCAGAAACGGCGTGTCACGCAGCATAACGATCGTAGGGTGGCGAGCATCAACCCCCTTGACTGCGATCCGATCCCCGTCAGCCTCAACTACATTAACGGTATGTACTGGGTCGGCATGAACACGTCTTGGATGGTGCTCGTCGACGGTCGCGGCAGCTGGATGCTCGTGGAGGTCTACACCCGGCGATTGATCCCCCTTCCTTCGATTAACACTACACTGCTTTGGCACCGCGACCCAGAATACTCGGAATCTTACTGTAGCCAACATGATACCATGTTTGATTTGCTCAAGGTTGTAATCTGCCAAGTGCCCACAAGATCTGCGAATTATAAAGACTTCAGGCTAATTGCGTTCTTCAACCGCGGTCTCGCCTATCTGACAGGTCACTGCGGTAGGTGGATAAATCTGCACGTCCATCGCAGGATCATACATCCTCCATGGTTCTCTGATTCCATTGAACACAATGACTTCATTTACGCTATCGACTCCTTCTATGGCTGGACGTATTGCTGGCCTACTCCAGTCATCACTACAAACGGCTGTTACAGCAGTATGTTACTTTCCTATGATATCATGATGGCTTGCTTATATTACTGTCAACATTTGCTGAAAAAATATTCATGCTCATAACATGCTGTTCTTAAGATTGACTAAATCAAGAGCCCTTTTTTATTTGACTCCAACTTGATATGATGTTGTAGGCCGCCTGGTGTCCCTACCCTTCCTAATCCCAGAACCTTTCAAAGAAAAGCAGCATGGCAGTTGCAGGTGGTTCCTGGCTCGATCAGACGATGGCGAATGATTGATGATCGTTCGCACGTACCGGACATGTTGTTTTGCAGAATACAATCACAGTCACTGCGAGGTCTTTGAGCAGGATCCCAGCTTCTCTGGGCCTTCAGGAATTTTTGACTGGAGGCTGGTAAGTAGCCTTGGTACACGCTCTCTGTTTGTCAGACTGATTTATCTGATTAACCAGGAGATAACCGACGGCAAGGATCATGATGGCAGCGCGGTTTTGTTCATCAGGCAAAACTGTGTGTACACAGCGTACCATGCGTCTCTGCATGCACCATACCCTGATATGTGTCGCCACGCTCTGCAGCCCAAAGTAGGAGAGAGGGTCGCAAGTATCAGACTTCGACCTGCTGGCTGGAGTTTCCCCCGTCAGGCACCCATCTGGTTCAAGCCGTCAGCCAATCTCCACAGCTTAATAAATAGTAACGTCTAACTGAGCCAGTTAGTTAGATGCGTACACTTGGTGTAGTAGGATCTTTATTTAGTTTGATGCATACACTTGTTCTTTTTTGGTAGCCATTTTGTAATGATGGCTGATGTTTGGTTTGGAAGAGAGAGCTGCGTCTTCACTCTTCTGGCCTGCTTATTGCTTCTGTTGCACCCCCAGCCCTGGTTGCTGCTGTTGCTGCTGCTGTTTTCAATGTACAATCAGTAGTATATTTCGTCTGTTGGTTGAATAAATGTGTTGTTAGAACGACAAACACAATGTTTTGGAAGTCGTTGCACGGTTCGATCCTTTAGTGCCCCGTACCATACGTAGTGTATACTATTTTTCGCACGGAACACATTTTCCACTTGTTGATAACATGCAGCCCACTGATGAAGGCCCAATAGAGAAGCCCGTAATTAACTGGAAGGGAGGCTCTCACATGAATCCGGCCCAGGTACATGCTCATGTTCCCCTAAACATAAATAAGTAAATAAATAAATAAAGCTAAATGCTCATGCACCAGTTCTTTGGGAAAATAGGTAGCCCAGTATTTCTTTTTGAAAAATACCCAAGCTAGGCCTATTTGTTTTCTCCGAATTACTGGGCTGCAAATCTTTCAAGACGAGGAGGGATGCATTCCGGCCTGGCTTAAGAGTATGGTCAATGTCTGTTAAAAGTAATATCAAAAGGGGTTGAAAATTCAAAAAAAATTATAGCAAATGGGATATAAGTTTCTTTTTTTGTTTTTGTTCTTCATTGATATCTTATACGTATTTCATTGGATTTAACATGACATAGAACTATTTTTTTAAATTTGTTTTAGTATGGCTATTAATTTTTGGATTAAGAATATTTCGTTCCCCAGCAAAAATTTGCGAATTTTCAAAATTTCCCACATATTTAGTTAATTTTTTGACCCTGGTACTGACTAGAAAATGGCCAGCTATTCTAAAAATGGAAAACGGGCTGCAATAAATTCCATATGAATTAGAAAATGAGTAAAAATTATAAAAATAATAGCAAATGGGTTGTACACGCCACAGATTTCGAGTCTGATTTGTTTACGCAAGGCTTTGTCAGTGAACACACGATTCTAGCAGCAGTGACTGTTGGATGTCCATCCAACGGCCGACGTGCTTCTTCAATCTCTGATCTTCCTGCTCCAGCCGCCTAAACTAGCGCCGGCGGGACTGCCTGCTCCCTCCTCTTGTGGCCCGCTGTGATGCCGCGCAGGCTTCCCCAGCCCACCCTACTCCCTCCGCTGGCCTTGCCGCACGCAATCAACTGCCTCCTTATTACGCGAAAAAAATGATTCCTCCCACTGACATCTGGGGCGCACCGGTTGGGAGGCTGACATGTGGGCCTACTAAGTTGACGCGTATGCAGGGCTTGTCAACTTAGTCAACAAACAATTCTAGCAGCAGTAACCGTTGGATTTGAATCGAACGGTCCTGCTGCTTCTTCCATCGCTGCTCTTCGTGCACCAGCCACCCAAACCAGCGTCGGGGAGACCGCCTGCTCCTGCCTCCAGTGGCCGGCTGTGCTGCCGTTGAGGCCTCATCGCCCCCTACTACTCCCACCGCTAGCCAGGCCCTGCGGCGACGGCAACCTCACACCGCAGCCGAACCAGTGAACCCTCTTACTCCTCTCCGCGTGGGCATCCACTGTCGTGTCTTCCCCGACTCAGCATCGTCCACTTCCTAGGCCTCGCCGTCGTCCACCGCCTTGGTGCTCTCGGCGCGGCATGGTCAACATGGTCAACGACATTCCATCGGAAGAGTACTGTACGTGGAGAGGCTGACAACTGGGTCCACGGCCACAACCCAGTTTTTTTGTGATTTGCCAAGTAAGTCGCTTTGTCAGGCCTGTTGGGCTGCAAATCTTTCAAGATGAGGAGAGCTTTCATTCGGCTGGCCGAGAAAATGGCCCATCAGTAATGAGAAATGGGATGTACATTTTTAAAACACATCAATCCGGCAATTAGTTTCAAATATCTTTTTTTTTCATTTCGAGATTTTAAATTACATTAATTTTTATGCGTGGAGAATTTGTTGGATTTTATATTGATATACATTTATTTTTAAAATCAGTTTGAATGTGAGTCGAAATTTCAGGATTAAAAACAGTTTGGACCGCACCGAAATATGCAAAATTTCGTATAATTTTTTAACCGTGGCCACAATATGGCCTGTAATGCTAACAAAAAGAATATGGGCTCCAAAAAAAACCTTAATAATTAGCAAATGGGCTGTAAATTATTAGAAATAATGGCAGATGGGCTGTATGCTGTTTTCCACAGATTTGAGGCTTTCCTAAAAAAAAGGTTGACGCACAAGCACTGACTGTTGGATGTCCATCCAATGGCCGTCGTGCTTCTTCAATCTCTACTCTTCCTGCTCCAGCCGCTCAAACAAGCGCCGGAGGGACTGCCTGCTCCCTCCTCCTCGCGGCCTGCTCTGCTGCCGCGCAGGCCTCACCACCCCACCGTACTCCCATCGCTGGCCTAGCCATCCCTCTACTCACCCACACCTGCTGTTATTCTCCAGCGACGGCAGACGAACCAGTAAACCCTCGTACAGTCGTACTCCCCTCCGCGTGGGAAACAACTGCCGAGTCTTCCCTGCCTCCGTATCGTTCCCTTCCTAGGCCTCGCCGCCGTCCACCGCCCTGGTGCTCTCGGCGCGGCCTGGTCAACATGGTCAACGACCGACATGCATCTGAAGTGGACTGTACGTGGAGAGGCCGACAGCTGGGTCCACGGCTGCACGCAAGGAAATGCCTCCTTATTACGCGCATAATAATGATTCCTCCACCTGACATCAGGGACCCACAGAAAGGGCCTCTGTATTTCGCGAAAAAACGTTACCGCCGCTGACAGCTCGGACCCACTAGCTATATCTTCGCACGCAAGGAAGTGCCTCCTTATTACGCAAATACTCCCCCTGTTAGCTGGACCCAGTATAGTGGCAGGCTGACTTGTGGGCCTACTAAGTTGACGGGGACGGAGGGCTTTGTCAACTTAGTCAATATGCACGATTCTCGCTCCCGTGACCGTATGATGTCCATCCAATGACCGTAGTGTTTCTTCAACCTCTGGTCTTCTTGCTCCAGCCGCCCAAAGCAGCGCCGGTCATGCCGCATGCTCCTGCCTCCCGTGGCCGGCTGTGCTGCCGCGGAGGCCTCACTACCCCCTACTATTCTCACCGCTGGCCAGGCCCTGCGGCGATAGCAGCCTCACACCGCAGCCAAACCAGTGAACCCTCGTACTCCTCTCCGCGCGGGCTTCCACTGCCGCATCTTCCCCGGCTCCCCGTCGTCCCCTTCCTAGGCCTCGCCGTCGTCCACCGCCCTGGTGCTCTCGGCGCGGTGTGGTCAACGTGGTCAAGGAACGACTTCCATCGGACGTGGACTGTACGTGGAGAGGCTGACAGCTGGGTCCACAGCCGCAGTAAGGAAGTGCCTCCTTATTACGTGGAAAATAATTATTCCTCCACCTGACAGCTGGGACCCACCGGACGGGCCACTGTATTTCGCGAAGAAAACATTTCCCCCTAACTGCTGGGACCCACCACCTACATCTTCGCACGCAAGGAAGTGCATTCGGGCGAAAAAAATGATTCGCCCCTTGACTGCTGGGACCCACCAGCTACATCTTCGCAGGCAAGGAAGTGCCTGACAGTCGGGACCCACCTGGTCGAAGCATACGTAGCGTTGTCATTCTGGTCGCGAACGTGTACGTACATATATACTGGTGGATGTAGAGGCGCGCACGTGTCGTAGTAGAGGCGCGTACGTGTCGTAGTAGAGGCGCGCACGTAGCATGTACACGTATGTACAGCGGCTAGGGAGCAAGAAAGAAAATACGGCCACGTATGTGCACATACGGGCGGGGTCTCGAACACCTACTCGCGCATACGTATGGCCAGGGCTCACGTACATGGCTGGATCGGAACGGAGAAACAACGTCGTCGTCGTGTTCATGGGGAGCCAACCGTCTGGGTCGGAACGGAATGCGTCGTCGTGTTCATCGGGAGGGCTTGGACGGAACAACCGATGGAAATGAGGCCTGGCGTACCGCAGAACGGAGGAAACGGCCTTGTGTTCGACCGGCCACGTTTGAAACGGGATCCTGTTCATCGGGAGGGGTCTGGCATACCACAAAACGGAGGAAACGAACCTCCTACGGTCAAAACGGGGGTCCTGTTGATCGGGAGGGGTGTGGCATACCGCAAAACGGAGGAAACGGACTTGTGTTGGAGCGCTACGGTCGAAACGGGGGTCCTGTTCATCGGGAGGGGTGTGGCGTACTGCGAAACGGGACTCCACGGGATACTGTTCATCTCCACTGTCGACCCCCTCCAGCCTCCACGGGCTACTGTTCATCCACCGTCGACCTCCTCCAGCCTCCACCTGCGACTGTTCATCCACGGGCTCCTGTTCATCCAGCCTCCACCACGCGCTACTCCACCAGCTACTATTCAACCAGCCCTCTCCACGGGCTCCTGTTCAACCACCCCTCCACGGGCTACTGTTCATCCAGCCCTCCACCGTCTACTGTTCATTCCGCCCTCCATGGGGTGGTCCTGTTCATCCTGCCCTCCACGGGGTCCTGTTCATCCAGCCCCAACCAGCTCGATCGATCGGGGTCCTGTTCATCCAGAGGCAACACCACGGGGTCTTGTTCATCCACCCCCACCGGGAACTGTTCATCCAAACCCCCCAGCAACGCTCGCTGTTCATCCAGAGGCAGCATCGATCGGCTTCAGTTAGCAGCAGTAGCGAAGGAATCGCTCGATCGGGTTCAGTTAACAGCCATCGATCGATCGGTCGGGTTCAGTAACGCGTGGCCTACAGTGCAATCGCTCGGGTTCAGTTAGAGCCCAACGCCTCGCTCAGGTTCAGTTAGAGCCAACGCCTCGCAGACACGCGCGTACGTGTACGAGAGAAACGCGCATCGCTCGGCCCCCGACCTCCCACCATAACCGGGAACTCCCCGAAATTTTCCTCGCCCTCGCTTCTACCATGGTTTTTTCCGTGATGGACGGCCCAAAGAATGTCATGCAGCTGCATCTCCGGCCCGCCCAGGACGAAAAGCCCATTTTCTGTCATGATTTTTTGTCATAGAAGTAGGAGCCCACCACATCTATGATGATACCGGGTTTTGTCACAATTATCGTCATAGAAGTGTCATATGTATGACAGAATTTTTTTTCGTTCGGCCCAAAATGTCACGGATGTGTCTTTTTTTTTGTAGTGTCACCTATGTAACGCAACCGTATTCGGACAACCGCATACATACCAGGGGCTACATCGTAGACCCACCGTAAAACTCCTATGGCTAAGTGAAAAGTGTTAAAGCCCTATAGTCCGATTGCCTAGTTCGCCGCACTCACACCTCCGTTACGGACCAAGACATTGGGTCAAGAGTGATCAGGTGCTATTCCGAACACCCCCGTATTATATGCGAGGGGGCCGAAGCCGACGACTGGCAAACTTTCAGATTCTAAAAACGGCCGCACAGGAGGAAATAAATTTTTAGATAAAGGCATAAAAATAACACAGCCTTAATGTATCATAATATTGTTCTCACAATTCCGGTACACTTATTCGAACATAATATCCTTCGAGCACTGACCCTCTATCAAGCGGGCGCCCTCTAGGACGTCCTCAAAATAATGCTTCGGCGTGCGATGGTCCTTGCCTCCGGGTGGACCCTCAGATGCCACATCGGTGGTCTTCATCTTTGCCCAGTACATCTTGACGCGGGCGAAGGCCATCCGGGCATGTTCTATGCACGCCGACCGCTTGACGGCGTCGATACGCGGCACTACGACGACAAGTCGCTGCACCAAACCAAAATAGCTATTCGAAAGGGGTTCAGCCGGCCATAGCCGGACCACGACGTCTTTCATGGCAGCTTCGGACATCTTGTGGAGCTCGGCCCACTGGGCCATCTGTTCATTCAGCAACGCCGCACGCCGTGTCCCATTGAATTGTGACCAGAAAAGCTTCTCCGAAGCATGTCCTTCCTGCGCTTGGAAGAACTGCGCCGCGTCGGAGACACTCTTCGGCAGGTCCAAGAACGCGTCTGGAGAACTCCACAATTGATTAAGCAGAGCATACTTCGGGTCGCCGAATTTAGTCTGTAAGAGAAAGGGCTTACCGGCCGCTATCTCCCCAGCTTGCCGGATCTCCTACCGAGCCGCTCTAGACTCGGACCGTGCTTCTCTCGCCTCTTGTAAGGCCTTGTCGAGTTTGACTGCCTTGGCTTTGTTATCCTCCTCGAGTGATTTGCATTTGCCAGTGGCATCTTTTAGCTCTCGCTCCAGGGTATATATTCTCTCCTCGCACTGGCGCCGAGTGGCCTGTTCGGCCTTTAAATCAGCAGCCGCCTTCACTGGCCTGCTCCTTGGCCCGGGCAAGCTCGGCCCGGAGGATCTCAACCGCGGTAGCACCATCTACAGTTATGCATGTTCAGTGTATAATTTTCAACTTCGTGCTCATACTATCATACATGCATAAGCGGGCTGTCCCAAAACATACCTTGTGCCTCATTGATCCGCCTGTTAATAAGCGTAATGTCCTCATCAGCTAACTCAAGTTTATGCTTTAGATCTGCAATTTCCGCAGCTTGGGCGGTCTCCATTGACATAACAACCTGTTTTCAAATTAATTATGTTACTTCCTGAGCATATCTTTTTGATCCTCTGATCGCCGCCCTGAGGAAATCGACCAGAGTCCCAGGGCTACTATCTATATAACAGGCGCATTTTGCATGCACAGAGCGGTTAAAGATATTACATTACATACCTCAAAGCCTCTCAGCAGGCCCGCGAAGGCTTCATTTAATCCGCTTCTCGCGGATAGAATCCTCTCAACTACCGTACCCATTAAGGTACGATGTTCCTCTAAGATGGAAGCACTTTGCAATGTGCCCATCAGTGTAGCCGGCACCTCCGGATTTCCGGAGGCTGCTGCGGGAGTGCGGACTCCCTTCAAAAGGGTACACTGTAGCGACCAGACCTCAAATGGTCTGTGCTGCTGTGCACCAGTGTCATCCCTGGATTAGTAATGCTGACACGCACAGTACAAATGGAGGATTTATAACAGAGTAGCAATCACACACTTATTACATCGAATATCTCTGAAGAGATTAAGTATGATAAACATGGCTTAAGGCCATCTAAAACGATAACAGCGGAAGACTTGGAAGATAAGTGAGTCCATCAACTCCAGCGGCATCACTGAGTATAAGACCACGACCTAAGGCACCTTACTCGTCGTCTGAAAAGTCTGCAACATGAAACGTTGCAGCCCGAAAACGGGTCAGCACATAGAATATGCTGGCAAAGTAACACATAGAGGATAATGAACAATAATAATGCTATACTACATGCATATAAGGCTGGTGGAAAGCTCTATGGTTACAGTTTTGCGAAAAGCCAAATTTTCCCTACTTCAAAGGAATAAATTATATTTAACTATCATGGTGGTTGTGAAACATTGAGATGGTTGACAGCATCTCAATCCCAATTAAGAATCATCATTAACCCAACAAAATTAATTAAAAGTAACATGGTGATGAGATTCACATGATAATCCAAGTACTAGATACTCAAGTTGTCCATAACCGGGGACACGGCTAACCATGATTAGTTTGTACACTCTGCAGAGGTTTGTGCACTTTTCCCCACAAGACTCGATCGCCTCTGCTTGATTCTCGCACTACATGATGTTTGAGAAACGGATGACCGAGACAGAGTCTTTCAGAAGTGTTTGCACCTTACGTATGGGTAGACAGTTACACCTACTTTCCCCTACATCTGCTAGTCTACCACTGTAAGAGTTCACACAACTTAGTCAACTATGCTAGAGCCCATAATAGCTTGCGGCTGCACACGGAAGTTTCTAGCATGAATAATCTCATGATCCCTTTGAACCTGGGTGGCGGTCCAAAAGAAAAACAGGCAATCCTGGAATACCCAGGTACCTCAATCCACCCAGATGTGAGTTTTAGTTGCCACCTTAAGTAAACCATTAATTAACAATCTCACATCTGTCATGGAAATCTCTCAAACCCAATCCACGTCTACAAGCATAGCATGGCAATATAATAGCAAACGTAGAAGTAACTCCCAAGGGTTTGATAATAAAACAGGTAATAGGTACTACCTCAACTACTTCCCAATACCCACAATTTAATTAGATCCTAATCATGCAATGTTTGAGGATTGATCTAATGCAATAAAAACTGGGTATGGAAAAGTATGAGCAAAGTGTTACTTGCCTTGCTGATGATCCGCAAAACCTAGCGATTCGAAGTAACAAGCGGCACACTCCGGGTACTCTATCGCAAACAAACAAGCAAACAATAAGTACTCATCTAATGCACAGGTAAAACTCGAATGAAAGATCCAACCAGAAAGTTCAACTTAAGAACTCCGGTTTGCAAAAAGAATCAACTCGAAAGAAGCAACGAAAGTCAAACTGCGAAAGAAAGAAGCTTCGTTTACTAATCTGGATCTAGGTCAAATTTTACAGTAGCAAAAACTTGTTTGAGTAGGTTAAACGGAAAGAGAATTTCGAGACGAAACTCTAGGCGCTTGAATCGCCTGATTCCGATAAACGAGCGAAAAGTTAAACAGAAACAAAGATTCGGTCAGAAATCGAATCTGAGAAAATAGCGCAAAAATCCGACGAAAAAGAAAAACGAACGAACGGTTAAAGAACGGACGTTCGTTAACAGACAAAAACCGACGAACGCGTTCGTTAAAACGAACGGTTCGGTGAACGCTCGCAAAATAATAAAACCGAAAAAACCGATCTAGGGTTTTTTTTTAAACGAATGGTTTTTTTTAAACAAAACCGGCAACCGAACGGCCGGCGAGGTACCTCGTCGGGGCGTGCTCCGGCGGGGCTCCGGCGGCTCGGGGCGAGGGGCGGCGAGGGCGCGGGATGCGGGGGCTCGGGGGGGGGGGGGGTGCGAGGGGGCGGCAAACGGCGGCGGCGGCGGCTCCCGTGCTCGGCTCCGCCGGCGGCGGCGGGCAAGTGCGGCGGCGGCGGGGCGAGAGAAAAGGGGGGGGTGCGGGGGTATAAATAGGAGGGGGGGGTCCGGTGGCTTGGGGGAGGGGGCAAGCCGGCGGGGGCGTGCGGGGCTCAGAATCCGGCGGCGGCGGCTCCCGTGCGCGAGGAGGACGACGCACGGGCGGGCCGGCGCTCGGCCGGGCCTTGGCCCGGTCGGGCGGCGCGCATTTTTTTTTTAAATACGTTCCGCGGAAAATAATTCGTAGAAAAATAAATAAAAGTCCAAAAAAAGATAAAATAAATTTTCCCCGTCTAGTTAGAAAATCTAGAATAGGGTGAACATTTTTTAACACAAAAATAATTTTTTGAAAACATGCAATATTTTTATAATTCAATAAAATTGCAAATAAAATCCGAATAAATTCCAGTAAATGATTTTAACATTTTTCCTCCAGTATTTCAATTGTTTTGGAGAAGTCATATTTTCTCCTCTCATTTAAAAATGAAATATTTTTCCGGAGAGAAAATAATTAAAACCAAAATCCTCGTCTTATTATTTGATGAAAATCAAATATGAAAATTTGAGAAAATCCCCAACTCTCTCCGAGGGTCCTTGAGTTGCTTAGGATTTATCGAGGATTTGTCAAAATGCAATAAAACATGATATGCAATGATGATCTATGTATAACATACCAAATTGAAAATTTGGGATGTTACAAACCTACCCCCCTTAAGATGAATCTCGCCCTCGAGATTCGGGTTGGCTAGAAAACTGGTGGGAGTGGTCCTTCCGTAGATCTTCCTCTCGCTCCCAGGTGGCTTCATCTTCCGTGTGGTGACTCCACTGGACTTTGCAAAACTTGATAACCTTGCTGCGGGTAACTCGGCTGGCATACTCAAGAATCTTAACTGGTTTCTCCTCATAGGTCAAATCACTTTCCAGCTGAATCGCTTCCAGTGGCACAGTATCTCTCAGTGGTATCTCAGCCATCTCTGCGTGGCACTTCTTCAACTGAGAAACGTGAAATACATCATGAACTCCAGACAATCCTTCGGGCAATTCCAGCTTGTAGGCAACCTCTCCCATACGTTCCACAACTCTGTATGGTCCGATAAAACGGGGCGCTAACTTTCCCTTAACTCCAAAGCGCTTCACTCCTCGAAGTGGTGATACTCGAAGATACACTCGGTCTCCGACTTCGTAAACTGTCTCCTTTCGTTTAGAATCAACATAACTCTTTTGCCTGGATTGGGCTACCTTGAGCCTATCGCGAATCAACCTCACTTTCTGTTCAGACTCCTTAATCAAATATGGTCCAAACAACTGACGGTCTCCAACTTCGTCCCATAACAACGGTGTTCTACACCTCCTTCCGTACAAGGCTTCGAAAGGGGCCATCTTCAAACTGGTCTGATAACTGTTGTTATAAGAAAACTCCGCATATGGCAAATTGTCGTCCCAACTAGATCCATAATCTAGTGCACAAGCTCTCAACATGTCCTCCAAAATCTGGTTGACTCTCTCGGTCTGTCCATCTGTCTGTGGGTGAAAGGCTGTACTAAACTCTAGCCTGGTTCCCAATGTTTCATGCAACTGCTTCCAAAACTTCGAGGTAAATTGGGTTCCTCCGTCTGATACAATGGTCCTCAGAACTCCATGCAAACATACGATCCTGGTCATGTATATCTTTGCCAACTTAGCACTGGTGTAAGTGGTCTTCACGGGAATGAAATGAGCCACTTTCGTCAAACGGTCGACTACAACCCATATTGAGTCATAGCCTGAACGAGTCCTGGGTAATCCTGTGATAAAATCCATGCCTATCTTATCCCACTTCCATTCGGGCATCGGCAATGGTTGTAGCAATCCTGCTGGCTTCTGATGCTCTGCCTTCACTCTCTGACATACATCACAAACTGCTACATACTCCGCAATATCCTTCTTCATTCCGGTCCACCAGAAAGTATTCTTCAGATCCAAATACATCTTGGTATTTCCTGGGTGAATCGAGTACGGTGAATCATGGGCTTCTTGCAAAATCAACTTCCTGATCTCCGGATCATTTGGCACATATACGCGGTCCTCAACCCATAAGGTATCGTGCTCATCCTCACGAAATCCCTTGGCTTTTCCTTTGTTCATCTTCTCCTTTATCTCTTCAATATCCTTGTCTGTCTTCTGAGCTTCTCTGATCCTTTCCATCAAGGTAGACTGAATCTCCAATGTCACTAAATAGCCTCTTGGGACTATCTCCAAACATAGCTCGCGAAGGTCCTCGGCTAACTCCTGAGGTAACTCTCCTATCATGAGGGTGTTGACATGACTCTTGCGGCTCAATGCGCCTGCTACTACGTTAGCCTTTCCTGGGTGATAATGCAATCTCATATCATAATCTTTAATAAGCTCCAACCATCTCCTCTGTCTGAGATTTAACTCCTTTTGCGTGAAAATATACTTCAAACTCTTGTGATCCGTGTACACCTCACAATGGTTTCCGATGAGAAAATGTCTCCATGTCTTCAATGCATGCACCACGGCTGCTAGCTCCAAATCATGCATAGCATAATTCTTCTCATGGGGTTTAAGTTGTCGTGAAGCATATGACACAACTCTTCCTTCCTGCGTAAGCACTGCTCCAAGTCCTCGACGAGAAGCGTCGCAATAAACTTCATAGTCCTTGCGTTGATCTGGCAGAATCAACACTGGTGATGTAACCAATCGTTTCTTCAACTCTTGGAAACTAGCTTCACAATCCTCAGTCCAATTGAATTTGGTGTCCTTCTTTAATAGCTTAGTCATGGGCTTAGCAATCTTTGAGAAATTCTCGATGAATCTCCGGTAGTATCCTGCAAGTCCAAGAAAACTCCGGATTTCTCCAACTGTCGTGGGTGATTCCCAGCTTGTCACTGTGTCAACCTTGGCAGGGTCTACTGCTATTCCTTTTCCAGAAATAACATGTCCAAGGAATCCAACTTCCTTCAGCCAAAATTCACATTTGCTGAACTTGGCGTATAACTGATGTTCTCTGAGCTTCTCAAGTACCAATCGTAAGTGCTCCTCATGCTCTTCCTCATTCTTGGAAAAGACTAGAATATCATCAATGAACACCATGATGAACTTATCCAAAAACTCCATAAACACTTTGTTCATCAGGTTCATGAAATAGGCAGGTGCGTTAGTCAGTCCAAATGACATAACGGTATACTCATACAATCCATATCTGGTGGTAAATGCCGTCTTAGGTATATCCTGCTCTCGAATCTTTAACTGATGGTATCCTGATCGTAGATCGATCTTGGAAAATACTTTAGCTCCTTGTAGGCGGTCAAACAAATCATTGATCATCGGCAGCGGGTACTTGTTTTTGATGGTAACTTCATTCAATCCTCGGTAATCAACAACCATCCTCAGCGATCCATCTTTCTTCTCCACTAGAAGTACTGGTGATCCCCAAGGTGACGAACTTGGGCGAATATAGCCTTTATCTAGTAACTCCTTGATCTGCTTCTTAATTTCCTCCAAATCTTTTGCGGGCATCCTGTACTGTCTCTTAGATATTGGCCCTGTGCCTGGCAAAAGTTCAATCAAGAACTCAATGTCTCTATCTGGTGGCATGCTTGGCAACTCTTCTGGAAATACATCCGGATAATCCTTCACCACTGGTACTTCGTCCTGTACAACTCCTGATAAGGAATTTACTTGAGTCCTCTTCGGCATATGCCGGGATACATACTTGATCCTTTTTCCTTCTGGGGTGGTAAGCAAAATCGTCTTGCTGGCACAATCGATGTTTCCTCCATACAACGATAGCCAATCCATTCCCAAAATCACATCCAAACCTTGCGACTCCAAAACTATGAGGTCTGAGGGGAAAACATGCCTACCAATGGCCAATGGTATCTGAAAACATCCTTGGCTGGCCACATACTCTGCTCCTGGCGAGGTTACTAACATAGGGTTCTGAGAACTTTGGTGGACAGCTTAAACTTATTCACAAATCCCCTTGATATGTATGAATGCGATGCACCAGTATCGAAAAGAACGGTTGCAGTAAATGACTTAACCAAGAACTTACCTATTACTGCATCAGGCTGAGCTTCAACCTCCTCCACGCTCACGTGGTTCACATGCCCTTTGTTGAACGGGTTCGGCTTCTTCCCAGAGCTTCCATTGCCATTTCCATTCTGGGCTTCAGGACATTCATTGGCATAATGTCCATTCTTCTGGCACTTAAAGCAAGTGACTTGGCTCAGGTCCCTCTTGGCTGGGGTAGATGGGTTGGTGCGGTTCTGTCCGTTGCTTCCTCCATTCCCATTACCATTTTTAGAGCCATTATGGTTGTGCGAACTACCTCCTCCATGGGTATGCTGAAACTGTCCTCCCGGCTTCGGGGCAAAACGAGGCTTCTGTTGAGCTCCTGAGTTATACTTCCCTTGTCCATACTTCCTCTTACGGTTTTCAATCTGCTGTTGCTTTCCTTCAATCATGAGAGCTCTATCTACCAGCTACTGGTAGTTGTTGAAGGTTGCTACCATCAACTGCATACTCAGTTCATCATTCAGTCCTTCCAAAAACTTCTCCTGCTTGGCTGCATCTGTAGCAACGTCATCTGGTGCATAACGTGCTAACTTACTGAAATCCTCCACATACTGGCCTACGGTGCGTCCTCCTTGGCGTAGGTTGCGAAACTCACGCTTCTTCATAGCCATAGCTCCTGCTGAAACATGAGCTGTACGGAAAGCTTGCTGAAACTGGTCCCATGTGACAGTGTCAATAGGGTGCGTGGCTGTATAATTCTCCCACCATGATGCTGCGGGTCCATCAAGCTGATGTGCGGCAAAACGCACTCTTTCCGCATCTGTGCATCCTACAGTGGTCAACTCCCTTCCAACTTTGCGGAGCCAATCATCTGCAACAATCGGCTCGGTGCTACTGGAAAACACCGGCGGGTTTAGCCTCAAGAAACGGGCTAAATGATCAACAGGTGGTGGTGGCGGTGGGTTGTTGTTGTTGTTGCCTTGGTTCTGCACTAACACTTGCATCAGGGCATTCTGTTGCTGAATCAACTGGGTGATCTCCGGTGGGAAAACAAATCCGGGGTCGCGTCTCGGAGGCATCTGATAGGTTTAGAAAAGATGAGAGTTAAGAATAGAATGAGGTCTAGAGGGAAAACACTACCCATATGCTCATGAGACAAATACAATCAATATCACTCAATCAATTCAAACAAGGCAAAACAATTGTTCTAACTAGCGTTACAAAGTGCTTGAACTATACTATTAAATGGGGGAAAACTACTACTGATATGGTGGTCTACTAGAAATTCTGATCCGTTGAAGACTCCATGATGTCTGCTCCAGCTTCGTCAACAAAATCATCTTCACTTGGTTCCGAGTCAGTGTCGTCGATGATGATGAAGTTATCCGGACAAGTGCATTCGTCAACTTCTACTTTTGGCACTGGATTTCCCATGAATACTCCAATCTTCTTCTCCAGGTCGTCATTCTTCCCTACTAGTGCGATGATTTCCTCCATATAATCCTCGCATGTAGCCTTGAGTTCTTCTTCCAGTTCCTTGATCTTCGTTAATGCCTTCTTCAGTTCTTCCTTGTCCGTGCACATCTGGTTCTCCTGGCGATGAATATGTTGGTTTTGTTCCTGGATGAAAGCTGCGATTGATCCATCTTTCTTGGTTCTGATCATCTCCCATTGCGCGTCTCGACGTCCACAAATCTGATAGATTGTATCCTTAAGCTCCTGGTGGTAGACTTCTCCAATGCGTCCCATAGCGATGTGAGCGGCCATGCTCTTCCCTAAACTCCAGGTTGGTGCTTCGAAAACCAATCTTATGGGTTCAGTAACTGGCACAAACGTCCTTCCTGGAATGAGAACTTGAATCTTCCAGCTCTCCTCTTCGGGTAATGTGGCGTTGTAGGTTCCGGTGATGCTTGGTATTCCTATGTTCAAGTACTTGGTGACTTCCTTCAAGTGTCGACCAAACGGCGTGTCTTCATCTGGTTGCATGAACTTGCTCCTTGCATCCGCCATTCCTAAAAGAGTAGAAAAAGGAGAGGGGTCAGAAATGAGAAGAGAGAAGCTTTCTAGGGTTTTAGCTTAGTGGTCGTGTCCTACAGTCGGCGTGTGCTCTGATACCACCTTTTGTAGCGACCAGACCTCAAATGGTCTGTGCTGCTGTGCACCAGTGTCATCCCTGGATCAGTAATGCTGACACGCACAGTACAAATGGAGGATTTATAACAGAGTAGCAATCACACACTTATTACATCGAATATCTCTGAAGAGATTAAGTATGATAAACATGGCTTAAGGCCATCTAAAACGATAACAGCGGAAGACTTGGAAGATAAGTGAGTCCATCAACTCCAGCGGCATCACTGAGTATAAGACCACGACCTAAGGCACCTTACTCGTCATCTGAAAAGTCTGCAACATGAAACATTGCAGCCCGAAAACGGGTCAGCACATAGAATATGCTGGCAAAGTAACACATAGAGGATAATGAACAATAATAATGCTATACTACATGCATATAAGGCTGGTGGAAAGCTCTATGGTTACAGTTTTGCGAAAAGCCAAATTTTCCCTACTTCAAAGGAATAAATTATATTTAACTATCATGGTGGTTGTGAAACATTGAGATGGTTGACAGCATCTCAATCCCAATTAAGAATCATCATTAACCCAACAAAATTAATTAAAAGTAACATGGTGATGAGATTCACATGATAATCCAAGTACTAGATACTCAAGTTGTGCATAACCGGGGACACGGCTAACCATGATTAGTTTGTACACTCTGCAGAGGTTTGTGCACTTTTCCCCACAAGACTCGATCGCCTCCGCTTGATTCTCGCACTACATGATGTTTGAGAAACGGATGACCGAGACACAGTCTTTCAGAAGTGTTTGCACCTTACGTATGGGTAGACAGTTACACCTACTTTCCCCTACATCTGCTAGTCTACCACTGTAAGAGTTCACACAACTTAGTCAACTATGCTAGAGCCCATAATAGCTTGCGGCTGCACACGGAAGTTTCTAGCATGAATAATCTCATGATCCCTTTGAACCTGGGTGGCGGTCCAAAAGAAAACAGGCAATCCTGGAATACCCAGGTACCTCAATCCACCCAGATGTGAGTTTTAGTTGCCACCTTAAGTAAACCATTAATTAACAATCTCACATCTGTCATGGAAATCTCTCAAACCCAATCCACGTCTACAAGCATAGTAGGGCAATATAATAGCAAACGTAGAAGTAACTCCCAAGGGTTTGATAATAAAACAGGTAATAGGTACTACCTCAACTACTTCCCAATACCCACAATTTAATTAGATTCTAATCATGCAATGTTTGAGGATTGATCTAATGCAATAAAAACTGGGTATGGAAAAGTATGATCAAAGTGTTACTTGCCTTGCTGATGATCCGCAAAACCTAGCGATACGAAGTAACAAGCGGCACACTCCGGGTACTCTATCGCAAACAAACAAGCAAACTTTAAGTACTCATCTAATGCACAGGTAAAACTCGAATGAAAGATCCAACCAGAAAGTTCAACTTAAGAACTCCGGTTTGCAAAAAGAATCAACTCGAAAGAAGCAACGAAAGTCAAACTGCGAAAGAAAGAAGCTTCGTTTACTAATCTGGATCTAGGTCAAATTTTACAGTAGCAAAAACTTGTTTGAGTAGGTTAAACGGAAAGAGAATTTCGAGACGAAACTCTAGGCGCTTGAATCGCCTGATTCCGATAAACGAGCGAAAAGTTAAACAGAAACAAAGATTCGGTCAGAAATCGAATCTGAGAAAATAGCGGAAAATCCGACGAAAAAGAAAAACGGACGAACGGTTAAAGAACGGACGTTCGTTAACAGAGAAAAACCGACGAACGCGTTCGTTAAAACGAACGGTTCGGTGAACGCTCGCAAAATAATAAAATCGAAAAAAAACCGATATAGGGTTTTTTTTAAACGAATGGTTTTTTTAAAAGAAAACCGGCAACCGAACGGGCGGCGAGGTACCTCGTCGGGGCGTGCTCCGGCGGGGCTCCGGCGGCTCGGGGCGAGGGGCGGCGAGGGCGCGGGGTGCGGGGGCTCGGGGGGGGGGGGGTGCGAGGGGGCGGCAAACGGCGGCGGCGGCGGCTCCCGTGCTCGGCTCCGGCGGCGGCGGTGGGGCGAGAGAAAAGGGGGGGTGCGGGGGTATAAATAGGAGGGGGGGTCCGGTGGCTTGGGGGAGGGGGCAAGCCGGCGGGGGCGTGCGGGGCTCGGACTCCGGCGGCGGCGGCTCCCGTGCGCGAGGAGGACGACGCGCGCGCGGGCCGGCGCTCGGCTGGGCCTTGGCCCGGTCGGGCGGCGCGCAATTTTTTTTTTAAATACGTTCCGCGGAAAATAATTCGTAGAAAAATAAATAAAAGTCCAAAAAAAGATAAGATAAATTTTCCCCGTCTAGTTAGAAAATCTAGAATAGGGTGAACATTTTTTTAACACAAAAATAATTTTTTGAAAACATGCAATATTTTATAATGCAATAAAATTGCAAATAAAATCCGAATAAATTCCAAT
Organism: Aegilops tauschii subsp. strangulata; assembly: GCF_002575655.3. Taxonomy (NCBI): domain Eukaryota; kingdom Viridiplantae; phylum Streptophyta; class Magnoliopsida; order Poales; family Poaceae; genus Aegilops; species Aegilops tauschii. Next base: position 86,635,180 of record NC_053040.3, read on the forward strand.
AAATGATTTTAACATTTTTCCTCCAGTATTTCAATTGTTTTGGAGAAGTCATTTTTTCTCCTCTCATTTAAAAATGAAATATTTTCCGGAGAGAAAATAATTAAAACCAAAATCCTTGTCTTATTATTTGATGAAAATCAAATATGAAAATTTGAGAAAATCCCCAACTCTCTCCGAGGGTCCTTGAGTTGCTTAGGATTTATCGAGGATTTGTCAAAATGCAATAAAACATGATATGCAATGATGATCTATGTATAACATACCAAATTGAAAATTTGGGATGTTACATACACTTACTCGACCCTAGAGTCGTTTTCGGCTATAAACCAGATAGTTCGGGGCCCTCATTGTTGGTCCCCGTGGGGGCTGCCTCCCCTGGACCCTTGATGGTCGAAGTATCACCTTCGGGCGCTGTCTTCATTGTCCCCCGCACCGCTGGACCGTTAGGGGAGATCCTCTAGGACGACACCTCGAAGTCGTCCGCCCTTAGGGGCGAGGAAGCTTGTGGAGGCGTCTCGCTTACCATCATCTCCGGAGGCAAGTCCCCAGATGAGGAGGACTGATGAGACAGATAGCGGGCCGGACTGCAAACATACAACTTAAATGCTACCCTTACAAACCGAAAAGAACAGGATATGTCTAAAGCATCCTTGTTCACTTACGATTCGACAAAGGCTTGTACCTAGAGAGGAGCTATGCGTCAACATCAGCTTCCGAACCCGAACCATCTGACAGGGATATCTTCCCTCTCTTGGGTGCCTCCACCTCCAAGTCTTCGGAGGCAGTCCTTTTCTTCTCGTGGGGGGAAGGGATATCCTCTTCGTCTTCCCCTTCGTCTTCGTCTTTAGAAGAAGGAGCTTCAGTCTCCCCGGACGTAGCGTCTAGTATACCTTTAGAGCGGAGGCCACCTTCGGTCCTTTTGCTCTTCTTCTTGTCCTCCTTCGCCGGCATTTGATACGGCGCGGGGCCAGCATCCTCGTTAACACAGGATTAGCTGAGTCTTTGGGAAGTGGAGCCGAACACCTAATTCATTCCCCCTTCTTTATCCAGCCCTGGTCGAAGGTAGGTTTCTCAGTACATTGCTATGGGATAATCAACCAAGTTGCATTGAGAAGTTGGTGCTTACCGGGGTATCCGGATGGTTGCAGTCGACGCCGATGTCCTCGGATGTATCCGGCCACTGCTTTCGGGTATTGAAGAATAGTTTCCACATCCCCCTGTGCGTTGTGCCGAAGAATTGCTAAAGGGTCCGCAGTCCTTCCGGATTGAACTCCCACATGTGGAGAGGCCGTCGCTGGCATGGAAGGATCTGGCGGACTAGCATCACCTGGATCACGTCAATGAAGCCGGTGTCCCTATCAAAGATGCTCTGGATACGACTTTGAAGCGTCTGCACTTCGTCAGTTGATCCCCAGTCTAGCCCTTTATTAATCCATGATGCGAGTTGTGGTGGAGGGCCAGATTGGAACGCCGGTGTGGTCGCCCATTTGGTACGGCGGGGTTCAGTGAAATAGAACCACTCCCGCTGCCATAAGTTGGAGGTTTCTGTGAAGGTGCCTTTTGGCCAGATAGTGTTGGCGAGCTTGCTCACCAGTCACCGCCGCACTCTGCCTGCTCCCCGCTGACTATCTTCGGCTTCACATTGAAGGTCTTGAGCCATAGGCCGAAGTGTGGAGGGATGCGGAGAAAAGCCTCACACATGACGATAAATGCCGAGATATGAAGAAAAGAGTCCGAAGCTAGATCGTGAAAATCTAGCCCATAACAGAACATAAGGCCACCAACGAAGGGGTGGAGAGCAAACCCTAGCCCGCGGAGGAAGTGAGAGATGAATACGACCCTCTCGCCGGATTTTGGTGCGGGGATAACCTGCCCCTTGACAGGGAGCCTGTGGGGGATTTCCGCAGTCAGGTACCTCGCCTCTCGGAGCTTCACGTTATCTTCCTCGGTGGCCGAGGAGGCAATCCACCTGCCTTGGGAGTTGGATCCGGACATAATTAAAATGCTTGATGGCGATGAAAGAAATCGAGACCTGGACGCGGGAGCTTAAAGCTGGGAAGGCTGTGGAAGAGATAGGCGTGGGGAGAAAGACGGGTCTGTACCCCTTTATAAAGGCAAGGAATATCGAGCGCCTCCTCACGAGACTTAAAGATCGCCTATTCCCAAGGGATCATGAAAACAACACGATTGGATTACCCACGCCCATATTAATAGGAATCCCGGGATAAGGGGGCACGATCTCTGCTTTGATAAGATGTGCCAATAAAAACTGCGTCTCGTGACGTGGAGCGGGATGCTGAAAGATGGTTCGAAATAATAACCAGGCAAGGGACGTGACGTCTCGCCAACAAAGTTGTCACTAAATGGGACTTGTTAAAAATTGTATCCTGTTATGGTTGTATGTGGTGTCTGTTTCGCAGAGCCGGACACGTTTTCTGTGTTCAAAGACTACTTTGAAGTGTTCAGTGGAGGAACCCGCCTTGCAATGCCGAAGACAATCTGCGCGTAGGACACATCGTCATTGAAGCCTGGTTCAGGGGCTACTGAGGGAGTCCTGGATTAAGGGGTCCTCGGGCATCCGGGCTATGTGACATGGGCCGGACTAATGGGCCGTGAAGACACAAGACAGAAGACTTCTTCCCGTGTCCGGATGGGACTCTCCTTTGCGTGGACGGCAAGCTGGGCATTCGGATATGAAGATTCCTTTCTCTATAAACCAACTCTGTACAACCCTAGGTCCCTCCTGTGTCTATATAAACCGGAGGGTTTATTCCATAGGGGGAATCATAATCACACAGGCTAGACATCTAGGGTTTAGCCATTACGATCTCGAGGTAGATCAACTCTTGTAACCCCATATTCATCCAAGATAATCAAGCAGGAAGTAGGGTATTACCTCCATCGAGAGGGCCCGAACCTGGGTAAACATCGTGTCCCTATCTCCTGTTACCTTCGATCCTCAGACGCACAGTTCGCGACCCCCTACCCGAGATCCGCCGGTTTTGACACCGACAGAGCCCAAGTAGGATTCAGTCCTACTTGGGGCGCCCCTTGGCCTCTCCCCTCCCCCTCCCACCTATATATATGTGGGAGGGGGGGCGCCTAGCACACACCAGACAATTGCCTAGCCGTGTGCGGTGCCCCCTCCATCGTTTACACCCCCGGTCATATTTTCGTAGTGCTTAGGCCAAGCCCTGCGGAGATCACTTCAGCATCACCGTCACCACGCCATCATGCTGACGGAACTCATCTACTACCTGATGTCTACTACACAACCTTCTTCTTGTAGACTTTGTTGGGCCTCCAAGTGCAGAGGTTTGTAGGACAGTAGCAAATTTCCCTCAAGTGGATGACCTAAGGTTTATCAATCCGTGGGAGGCATAGGATGAAGATGGTCTCTCTCAAACAGCCCTGCAACCAAATAACAAAGAGTCTCTTGTGTCCCCAACACACCCAATACAATGGTAAATTGTATAGGTGCACTAGTTCGGCGAAGAGATGGTGATACAAGTGCAATATGGATAGTACATATAGGTTTTTGTAATCTGAAAATATAAAAACAGCAAGGTAACTAATGATAAAAGTGAGCACAAACGGTATTGCAATGCGTTGAAACAAGGCCTAGGGTTCATACTTTCACTAGTGCAAGTTCTCTCAACAATAATAACATAATTGGATCATATAACTATCCCTCAACATGCAACAAAGAGTCACTCCAAAGTCACTAATAGCGAAGAACAAACGAAGAGATTATTGTAGGGTACGAAACCACCTCAAAGTTATCCTTTCTGATCAATCTATTCAAGAGTCCGTAGTAAAATAACACGAAGCTATTCTTTCCATTCGATCTATCCTAGAGTTCGTACTAGAATAACACCTTAAGATACAAATCAACCGAAAACCTAATGTCATCTGGATACTCCAGTGTCACCTCAAGTATCCATGGGTATGATTATACGATATGCATCACACAATCTCAGATTCATCTATTCAAACCAACACAAAGTACTTCAAAGAGTGCCCCAAAGTTTCTACCGGAGAGTCAAGACGAAAACGTGTGCCAACCCCTACGCATAAGTTCACGAGGTCACGGAACCCGCAAGTTGATCACCAAAACATACATCAAGTAGATCACGTGATATCCCATTGTCACCACAGATAAGCACATGCAAGACATACATCAAGTGTTCAAATCCTTAAAGACTCAATCCGATAAGATAACTTCAAAGGGAAAACTCAATCCATTACAAGAGAGTAGAGGGGGAGAAACATCATAAGATCCAACTCTAATAGCAAAGCTCGCGATACATCAAGATCGTACCACCTCAAGAACACGAGAGAGAGAGAGAGAGAGAGATCAAACACATAGCTACTGGTACATACCCTCAGCCCCGAGGGTGAACTACTCCCTCCTCGTCATGGAGAGCGCCGGGATGATGAAGATGGCCACTGGAGAGGGATTTCCCCCTCCGGTAGGGTGCCGGAACGGGTCTAGATTGGTTTTCGATGGCTACAGGGGCTTGCGGCGGCGAAACTCCCGATCTAGGTTATGTTCTGGGGGTTTCTGTATATATAAGAGGTTTTGGCGTCGGGAACAAGTCAGGGGGGTCTCCGAGGCGGCCACGAGGTAGGGGGCGCGCCCAGGGGGGTAGAGTGCGCCCCCACCCTCGTGGGTGCCTCGGGACTCCTCTGGCCCATCTCCGGTGCTCCGTGGGCTTCTTCTGGTCCAAAAATAATCTCCGTCAATTTTCAGGTCAATTGGACTCCGTTTGGTTTTCCTTTTCTGCGATACTCAAAAACAAGGAAAAAACAGAAACTGACACTCGGCTCTAGGTTAATAGGTTAGTCCCAAAAATCATATAAAATAGCATATAAATGCTTATAAAACATCCTAGATGGATAATATAATAGCATGGAACAATAAAAAATTATAGATACGTTGGAGACGTATCACTACCTCGACGTCTTGCTGGATCAAGAAGGCGAGGGACGTCACCGAGCTGAACGTGTGTAGAACGCGGAGGTGCCGTCCATTCGGTACTTGACCGGTTGAAGCGCGAAGAAGTTCGACTACACTAACCACGTTGTGAAACGCTTCCGCTTATGATCTATGCTGGTACATAGACACACTCTCCCCCTCGTTGCTATGCATCTCCATGATAGATCATTGCGTGTGCGTCGATTTTTTTTTTGTTTTCCATGCAACGATTCCCATCAAACGATGGTACTAATAAAACGGAGACTAAATGAATCCAACCGGCTTAACATGTTAAGCTTGGGGTTGGGGGGATTTTGTAGCTCTTTCTCGTTTCACTTATCATTATTATTTTTAGTTGAACTTTGTTTGAAAGAGTTATTTAGTTCGAGTTATAGAAGTACTATCATACCTTTTGGTGAAGAGGGAAGAGTCTTATCCATTGAGTCATTGATGGTTTGATGAATAGTCCATAATGATCTTAATGAATTTGCTAGTATGGTTATACTTATTTGTGTGCTACGCATCTTTTCATTTAGATGATGATTATAATTCTCCCACATCTTTAGTATCAATCGGGAATGAGAAGTTAACAACTTGATGTGATGCATTGGAGCTGGTTTCAGTTTATTTTATGATTACCTGGTGAGGTTTTTTTTAAACTAGTGAACCAAGTATGAAATGTGGATAAGTTCTTGTACATAAAAATAAAACATTATTGATTCAAGAAAACTTATGTAATTACCAATAATTGAACTTGGATGATTAAGCATACCCTTCATATCACCTCTCACCAAGAGAGAAAACCTCGAGTGATATGGGGCAAGCTTGTCAATTCATGAAATAAAAAGGAGGAGTGAAGATAAGAAAATGCAAGGTGTATTGTACTAAGGCTTGTCCTACTGAAAGAGGAGAATAAGATATCACTTAAAGTTAGGAGGAGTCTCATTAACGATTGATAATAAGGTGTGGAAGCCTTCGTACACATTTGATGGAAATCAGGATGTGATGGTGCACGGTATAATTAATCATATGATGCAAATTCTGGAGTTTTACTTTGGACCCGTTCATTTGATTCATCCGCAGCTCATAACAAAGATGACCTCTTTATTACAAGATGCGGTATTTGCTCGGGGACGAGCAAAACTTTAAGCTTGAGGGAGTTGATGAGTCCAAATTATGGGACCTTTTTACCGATATTTTTGTGCCTACTAGGTAGGCTTTGTGGAATTTACCGCATTCGCGCACGTCTTTTGTTTGATAATCCCCCAGGTAAAGGTTTTTGGAGCAATGTTCACTTATTGGAGAAAATCCCTAAAAATGGCAGTGGAATCACGTATTAAAGGTGATAAACACTTTCCATAAAAGAATCAAGCAAGAAGGCTGAAGAAACCGTCGTCGTCGTCGTGCTTCCAGAGCGAATGACGATGTTCCATGTGACCACGCACTCTCGCATGAGCGGTCGTTTGGTGCGCCACCGCCTCTAGATCAACTATTTTCACCCCGTTGAAGCGGATCGTGGATGAGACATGCAGAGACTCCAGAAACTCATCCAGAAAGTAGAACCCTAGCCACCGGAGCCCATTGGATGGGAGGATCAACGAGGAGAAGGAGGGGATTCTCATCGCGAGGGGACCGAAGTCATCATCACCATCTTCATCATCATCATCATCACCATCGACATCCTTATCATCCGCGACATCAAGAACCCTAGTGGTTCTTTTGGTGTATCAGTTGATCTATTCATCCATGTATCCCATTATCATTACCATGATGATTTGTCATTCCCATGTGTGAGTAGACCCGTTGTCTCGAGGTATGGATGAACCCTAGTGTGTAATAGGATGTTTGATATTAGGATTTAATATCCTCTTTGCATGTTTATGTTCATAATCTTCTTGACGTTGGGTGAAGTCGACCATCCAATGTATGCCAACTCTAGACGGAAGGTTATTACTGTTGGCTAACTGTGTGGTTGTGGAGTTGGGTGACGTGACGTGCCCCTTCTCCCTTCGTAATGGATAGTTGCAAGATGCGGTATTTGCTCGGGGACGAGCAAAACTTTAAGCTTAAGGGAGTTGATGAGTCCAAATTATGGGACCTTTTTACCGATATTTTTGTGCCTACTAGGTAGGCTTTGTGGAATTTACCGCATTCGCGCACGTCTTTTGTTTGATAATCCCCCAGGTAAAGGTTTTTGGAGCAATGTTCATTTATTGGAGAAAATCCCTAAAAATGGCAGTGGAATCACGTATTAAAGGTGATAAACACTTTCCATAAAAGAATCAAGCAAGAAGGCTGAAGAAACCGTCGTCGTCGTCGTGCTTCCAGAGCGAATGACGATGTTCCATGTGACCACGCACTCTCGCATGAGCGGTCGTTTGGTGCGCCACCGCCTCTAGATCAACTATTTTCACCCCGTTGAAGCGGATCGTGGATGAGACATGCAGAGACTCCAGAAACTCATCCAGAAAGTAGAACCCTAGCCACCGGAGCCCATTGGATGGGAGGATCAACGAGGAGAAGGAGGGGATTCTCATCGCGAGGGGACCGAAGTCATCATCACCATCTTCATCATCATCATCATCATCATCGACATCCTTATCATCTGCGACATCAAGAACCCTAGTGGTTCTTTTGGTGTATCAGTTGATCTATTCATCCATGTATCCCATTACCATTACCATGATGATTTGTCGTTCCCATGTGTGAGTAGACCCGTTGTCTCGAGGTATGGATGAACCCTAGTGTGTAATAGGATGTTTGATATTAGGATTTAATATCCTCTTTGCATGTTTATGTTCATAATCTTCTTGACGTTGGGTGAAGTCGACCATCCAATGTATGCCAACTCTAGACGGAAGGTTATTACTGTTGGCTAACTGTGTGGTTGTGGAGTTGGGTGACGTGACGTGCCCCTTCTCCCTTCGTAATGGATAGTTGCAATAGGGGCTAAAACGGAGACCACTTTGGTTGCATATACGGGGACCTCTTTCCCCTTAACCACCGTTTGATAACCAGAGCGGGGAAGAACGGTGGCGGCTTATGGAATACGAAGATATCACGAGTATGCATGTATCTGTACCGGCTCCGTCCACAAAGAGAAACATGTAAAGTGGCTTAGGAATCCGAAATAGCTTTGTGTTTAGGCACCGCCGTAGATGCACACTAGCGGGGATTCCGGACCCCTGGGAACTCTTTTAATCATTGAGTCAATTACACCAATGGTGCTTAAACTTGGCGTAAATAGTCATTTTGGTGCTAGAACTTGCGGCATACATTGAACTGGCACAGAAACTTGGCTCGGACGTGTAAATAAGGTGCTAATCGCATTTGGATACGAAAACGATGCTGACTTGGCCCTCCAGCGTGGCATGGGGCCTGCTGTCAGTGACCGGAAGGCGCAGAGGAGCGTATGTGGCCTGCTTTTTGTGAAACCCCCCTCAGAGAATTTATTTCTCACAAAAGCTCTATGAACGTGGCAGATGCCATTTCATTTTTGACTGTATGACTTGCGGAGCCCGCCTTTCAGTAAGTGAAGATAAAAAAGAAATATACGCCTCCTCTCCTCGAACTGGAGAACAACTGCTATATAGCTAGCCGTCCAAGCCACTCCACCATTCATGATACAATACAAATGCTGATAACAATTTTCAATGTAGTATGAGGAGGACGTATGTTTTCTTTTTGAGACAGAGGAGGACGCATGTGGGGCTTATATGAGCTGCAAATAGCGCGGCCCTGCACACAGTAGTTTTTAAAATTCATTTGTAAAACGTAAGTAATAAAAAATAATGTTCAAATATCCATGTGTTATAAACATTATATACAATCGATGATTAGTAAATGAAAATATGTAAATATACACCCATGTATTACATAAAAGTGCTTGGTAAATACGGACATTCATTTTTATTAAGTAAAATATTTAATGGATACAAAAAAACTATACATTTGTAGCTTATATTTAAATTATACAAAAATGATGAATACAAACATCTGTGTGGCACAATTTTCACTTGTGATTTATATTAAAAATATATATGATTTAAATATTAGTCAAGATGAATATTTATATGAAATTTTATATTTTATATTATGAGTAATTATTTATACAAACATTGAACTAAAAAATGTGCGTATAATTTGGAATTTAATGTTAAAAAATTGTATTGTTATTAATTATCCAAATATTTTGTAATTCATAAATACTATTTTAAATATATGATATTTTTAAAATAATACGTGAACAATTATGAAAAGTAAGTTATCTATTTTGTATGTATAATATTTATACCACACGAATAATCAAAGGTTATTATTATTACTGGCATTAGAATTTACATACCTTTTACCAATTTCTAAAAAAGAACAGGTGCAAAATGGGCTGCATTGATCATAGTCCATTTCAACTCACGAGCGTGTTTGTTTTGTTACATTAAGCGTAGTTATCCATTTTGTGCCGTGAATACTAGTAGATGTGTGCATGGTTCGAGACCCGGGAGCTTTATTTTTTGGTAATTTTCACACTTCACTGACAGACGGTACCCACCTCCCATAGTGAAATAAATAAAATAACAATTCAAGGGGGTTCTGCAAAAAAAAACAGGCCGCATACACTCCTCTCAGCCTTTAAGTCATTGACAGCGGGCCCCATGACGCGCTGGCATGCCAAGTCAGCATCATTTCGTATCCAAAACGTGATATGCACCGTATTTGCATGCCCGAGCCAAGTTTTTGCATCATTTCAATATATGCCACAAGTTCTAGCACCAAAGCGATCGTTTGCGCCAGGTTCAAGCACCACCAGTGTAATTGACTCTTAATCATTTGTCTCAAGTCTAGTCATTTTACTTGTTATTTATTTCAGCTCATTTATTCACCTTTACACTTGCAACCTTGTTATTATCATCACTACTGATCTGGAATACTTACAATTTCTAGGCACATTATTTTCACCTTGTAAAGGACCAAAGATTGATTCCTATGCTCCCTGTGGGATCGATACTCTTACTTTTAGAAGGCTACAACTAAACTCCGTGCATTTGCAAGCTATCAGGTACACAGTTCGCTCGCATGAACCCCCAAAGAACGGTACTACCGTTCGCTCCCACACACTCCCTAGGAAACAACTCCGTGTGTGGCATGTCAATTACTGGAAGCACGTATGGCAACTACTCTACAGAGCATGGCAATTTGGCCCGTTATAGCATGGCAATTCCTGAACATATGGACAACTTACCCTTTTTCTCAGCCTAGCAATTCTCCCAGCTGTAGCATGACAAATTCCTGAACCGCATGTCAATTCTCTATGCTGCAACATGCAAAATCTCTAAAATGCATGTCAATTTTCTACTGGAGCATGGCGTTTTTTCATCTTATCATGGAAAATATCTCTGTTGTGGCTCATAAAATCTCTCTATTATAGCATAGTCATTTCTTAACATTGTTTGAAAGTGTTGTTTTGAGGGAACGCTCTCTAGTGGTGTCGTTTGCTCGAACAAGCATTTCTGGAGAAACGTAACGTTCGTTCGTGTTAGATCCCCCCTTAGGGAATATCAACCCCGGCCCTATTAGGGTCTTACATAGATCACACAACACAATTTCTAATCAAAATTTGAAAAGAGATCGAGAAACAAAAGCATCAAATTCAATTATGATAAAGTGGTACTCCCTCTTTCCATTTATATAGGGCCTAATGCGTTTTTAAGATTAATTTTGATCACATGTTAGAGTAATAATATATGACATGCAAGTTACACACATACTGTCGAATTCGTACGTGAAAGGAGCGTCCAATGATATAATTTTCATATTATACATCTTATATACTTTTAATCTTGTCAATAGTCAAAGGCAATCTCCAAAAATACACCCATGCAACAAAAAAATCTCGAAAAATACATTATGCCATATATATATATATATGGAAGGAGGGAGTATCTATTTTGAAATCACTTTATTATCCACACCAAGATTTATGTTTTTTTTCTCGATTCAGAGTAAACTTCTAAATTGAAATTTTGGAATATGTAGAACGGTAATTGCTCTCGGACTTGTGGGCCCTAGGCCATTAGCTAGGATTTTTTTTCAGGCTCGCTAAATCAATGGTGAGTGGCTCGTCACACTTGTCACAGACTTGTGGGCCCTAGGCCATTAGCTAGGATTGTTTAATGAAAAATAAAAAACAGTTTTATGGGTTTACGAGAACTGACAAAAGTTACTTTGAGAAAACTTCCCCTAAATTTTAGGCCATCCCGTAAATCCCGTATCAAATCCCACATAGGTCCTTAAAAACAGATTTTAGGAAAAGAAGTTTACAAGAGATTTATTTGAGGGGAGAGGTTTTCTAAGAGAGCGGTTGGAATTGTTCTCAGCCCCCACGTTGCTTTGTCCGTCAATCCCGTATCAAATCCCCCATAGGTGTAGCATTGATCGTGGTGGAGTAAAAAGAGAGCGTGTGCAATAAAGGAAATACTTTATAAAGAAACATAAATAGAGTAGGAGATCGTCTCGGGCATCTGTATAATTAAACCAGCAGTAAGAAATATACTCAATGAATCAACCATACCACCTCCCGAAAAATAAAAATAAAAATCATACCATTCGAGATTTCCTTCCTAAGAATTGATCATCAAAAATGACATGCATACCATTTGGAGGTTCGAGATTTCCTCCGGGATTCGCTAGTGCCCCTATATAAACACCAGCACGCGTGAGAGATAATCAACTCCCAAAGAAAAACCATAGGATTAACCAAACACCCCTCCTCAACCCTCATGGCGCGTGCCAGCAGCGACGCCCAGGCGGCTCTGTGCCTGGTGGCTCTTCTGGCCATGTCGTCTCTCCTGTCCTGTCAGGCGGCCGGAAGAAACATAGGTAAACTTCTCCTTCGCCCGCTAAAAATTTCGGGCGATCTGTGTTGCGCCATACGATCAACTTGAAAGCTAACGGAGTGTGGCCGTCGTCGTGCACAGGTACAACCGGCGCCGATCCGACGACGAACTGCATACATGCTTTGGGCTGCGCGCCGCCGCCGCCGCCGGGCAAGCCTGACATCGACATCTTCTGCAGGGCTTACTGCTACCAGCGAGGCTACGACCTGTTGAAAAGCTATTGCAAGCCGGACGGCGGCGGCACGTGCTGCTGCGTGAAGCCGTGAAGTGACGATGACACGGGATGATTGAGCATGCAACGTAACATGTTGGATTCTTAATACGGCTGTATCTCCTTTGATATGACGATAGGTCATTGATTTTGCGAGCCATGTAACGTTGGATCTTTAAGCGGACGTGTCTCTGAGGATCAATAAAGCTTTTTTTGCTGATTATCGTGTGCTATTTTTTAATATGAATAGTTTGAAGATTGCTCACCACACTTGCCGATTATTGTGTGCTATGAGCCTATGACAACGCAAAGATACATCGGTGAACATGGGCAGATATTGTAGTTTCGCAAATAAAATGACATGCATGTCTTGCTAAAAAAAACCCGAACCTCCAAATTGCTTCAAATAATTGTTTTTATGGGGTCTAGTTTTTTCTTTTTGCCTAGAATACCATTGATATCCTTTTTCGTGAAACTTTGCACCTCGATCATGTTAGTTACAATTTTTAGAATTATTTGATGTTTTTTGTTATTTTCTCATTTTTATTGTTTATCTGGGTGCATGTGCACACATGTTTGAAAAATCTACACCGTTGACCGAAATTATGTACACACGCATTGCTCTATTTCATACAAAGCCCTATCTATCTATTACTGGGATTGCAATTTCTCAATTAGCTTCTGAACCGTTGGATCTGCAAACAAGGATTCGTGCGGATTTTTCCTTTTTGGGGTTTCACTTTTCATTTTTAGTACCTGTACATCATTATTATTATCTTTATGAGTAATTTTTTTTCTTTCATGCGCTCAATTACAGTTGCTCTTCGTTCCAAAAAAATTACAGTTGCACGCCCACATGCGGAGAGCAACTATAGTTACACATGAAGTCGGGCGAGCACGCTGGGCACACGCAACTATAGTTTGCACATTCCATGTTTTCCCATCAGTCACAACACCTAGTAAGGTGGTCCACGAATTGCGCAGCTAGATTTTTAAGTTGTAGCATTTATGTTTTTCATAAATTTATGAAATTGTATTAGAACATTAGAGATCATGCCATCCATGTTTTAAATTATCGTAACATCTATAGCCATATCTGAAAATGCACATATTTGAAACAACCATCCAAGGGACAGACCCTGTCGTGGCGCACCGTGCTCTGGTGCAGCACAAAATAACCACACAATATTTGGTCTTTTCTTCACCAAATTAGATCCAACGAGAAAAATGCACATTCTAAAAGCAGCATCTACTTCTCTATGGACATCGCTGAATGCAGAGCTCTATGATTTTATCATGGGGCTAAGCTATCTAGATCACTCAACGACTATTTTGGCAACTTGATAGATAAAAATGATAAGCATATCAAAATATTTGTGGCAACTAAATTTTATAAGCACTGATAAGCTTTATGAGGCAACATGACAACTAGGTAGAGTTATAAATGACAAGCCATCAGAACATTGTGGCAATTGGATTTATAAGCACCGACAAACTTTATACGAATACAATATTAGTAAATATGGCAAGTAAGTTATTTTTTGTCGGGTAAGTAGTATGACAAGTGAATGGAACAATGTGGCAAGTATGGACCGAAAAAAGTAGTCGAAACATGTCGACATGGGATCTAGTTTCAAAGATACGTCCTCGACAAAATGAATGATGAAAATGGATCATCAATCGAACTGACAATTTTAGAGATAAAACTTTTTGAATTTCAAACATTAGAGAGAAATCTTAAGGATGTCATCACATGCATGCGGGGGGGGGGGGGGGGGGGGGGGGGATTAGCCGCATCATGGCAATACTTGTAGAGTAAGTATAATAAGGTGATGTACGCGGACTATAAGGATTTACGTAATATATTCTTGCTGAGTTGGAGGAGAAAGAAGAGGTGGGAGAAGAAAAGCGGACTTGAGATTAATAGCAACTGCAACACGTGCTCCTAAATACTTTATGATGTGTAAAGTGAGCCATAGTAGTGCATATTTATAGTAACTATGCTATAGGACTGACTATAGATGACATGGCAACAATGTATAGCCAACAACTGGCTATACTATTAACCATGCTAATTAGTAGAAGGGAGATAAAGAAATGCAAGGTTCCCTCTCCGGTCTTGCGGTCTCCTCTTCTTCTGCCTCCAACCCTTTTGGTTTTTTTACCACCTCCCATGACTCTGATTTTTTTTCTTACCAAAACATTGTTCGCTCACATGTTTGTCAGTCATAACCCTTTTCCCTCTTGCCATCTTGTGACGCTTCAACCATGTCCCAATCGCGCAGATCTACCGCTTGGCGCCCTGCATGAACTGGTGTCTCAGCAAGATCGAGCGGGGATGGTTGCACCTCGTTTATGACTAGGTCCAGAAGCTACTCCTATCCTCGACGTCGAGGCGATCCGCCGCTGCCACCGCCAGCCTCGGATCCACAGCTGACAAACACATATCGATATCACCATGCGCCTAGGCGTCGCACCATGCCAAGGACTGTGACCACTACGATGAGGTTGTGCAGCTCACCTCCATGCACAAGACCAAGGTAATGCTTGGCCATTCCATAGGCTTTGTGATGAACTTGTTTTCATTTAGTTTTTAAGAGGGTCAAGTTGAAGATTTCAAGAACTTGATTCTAGGGTATGACTATAGCTATTGGTCCTGCATTATTGCAAGGCTTGACAAACATACTTTTTCGACATAACTTTGATTTGTGCTCTCATAGGTAAAACCAATCTTTGTCCAATACAAAATTGACATAGCTTAACATGCTCAGGAGGGTAGGCTTATTACACTGGAGTTATCATGTCCAATATGCAGAAGAGTATATTCATGTTGTAAGGACATGATTCCAAGGGGGTCATGAAAATTAATCAAGCATGTGAAGTAATTTTTATTTCCTTAAAGTGGTTGAAATTTTCTATGCTAATGCCTAATTTATATGCTCGAACTTTCAGGTTTGGATTTACTTTTGTAATGGAAAGCTTGCATCAGTTGTTGCAGAAGAAATGCATTTTATGCTCTAATGTTTTTTTTGTTTGAGATTATATAATACTAGAAATACAATAACAATGGAGTCATGCAACTAACTACTATGTACAAGCTCCAGCAGCTTCTACAGAGTATTTAGTTGCCTGACTCCATTGTTATTATATAACAACGTTAATGATTCATAAAATAACAAAAATGTATTGAATGCATAATAGAAGCGTATAAAGTTTTCCCTTGGTATGGAGTCATATTGTAATCTTCTAGATTTATGTTCTAATGTTACAAACCCAAAATAGTGAGTTTAGTTTCACATATTACGATACAAGACTCGGCCTTGTTCACCGTTTTGTTGCCTATTTCGGTGTAAAACTCAAAGCCCAATTTGTTTTGAAGGACCAAAACTGCACTTGGATGATCATTTTCAATACAAAAATTCATTGTTGTTATTTTGTTTTTCATGTGCCCAGTAACTACAACCTAATACTTGTTGCTGCCCTGATGTTAGGCCCTACGGTGTTGAAGTTGTTTTGCGGTGGAGGTAAAGATGGTTCTGAGCTGATGGAATCTTTTGGCTGATATGTACAAGTCTACGTGGATGGCGATATCCATTTTTTGTTAAGTCAGAGGGAAAATATGTGATGGGATTACTCCATGTTATAGGAACAATTGATGTGTCTTATATCTATAGTAGGATACAATTTTTTATACTAGAATAGACAAGCTGATAAGTATAATTCACGGGGCTTTACAAAGTCACCATTCCATTGTTTTGCTAGAAGATGGACATGGGAATTTATTATCTACCAAATTCTCTTAAAAAGGCATCACACTACCAACAGTTGGTAACAATCCTGGTTTATTTGCAATTTTTGTCGTGGTGGGCGCACGACAGATGCCAAGGGATGGCTAAAGAGAGGAGGAGGCTCGAGGGCACTGGTGGGCTCTAGAGGCGAGGTCGGCATGAGCGAGCGCGGGACGCAAGACATACCCAGGTTCGGGGCTCTCCGGAGAGATAACACCCCTAGTCCTACCGAGTGTGGTTTATATGTGATAGTACAGAGTTGCTCCTAAAGCTGTATGGAAGAAGAAGGAAGGCAGGCCAGGGCTTACGCTGCTCCCTCTCCTTGGGTGTGTGTTCTACTGATCGGTCTCTTTCTGTCTGCGCGCATGCATGAGGGCTCCTGGGGGGTTTTATAGGCCAACCCCCAGGGGTACAATGGTAATGTTACAAGGCGATGGGGCCGGGTTGTCATTGTCCGGGAAGCCGGTGCCGGGACCCGCCGGGTGTCAGGGCTCGCCGGGTTCTCCGGGCGGGGACCCGCCAGGTGTAGGGGCACTGTTGGCCATCTTGTCGATCGTCAGGGAGTGGCCGGGTTGAGTCCGGTACAGTAGCGCTCCGTCAGGTCGCCGCTTGCTGGCGTCAGCAGTGATGATGGGTGCACTGTAGCCACGCCAACCCTGGTTAGCGGGTAGGTGGGGCACTGTTGCCACGCTCGGCTGACCAGATGCATGGGCGGGGCACTGTTGCCTTGCTCATCTCTGAATGAAGACTCGTCCCATCGTACGGCCTGGGTGGGACAGGAGCAGACCCGTGGCTGGATTGGGGAACACGCCAAAGGGGAGCTGGCTTGTTGGAGAAGTCTTGGTGCGCCGGGTTCGGCTGCCTTGCGCCGGCCATCGAGGCCGGGTTGAGGAATTTGGCCGCGTCGAGGGGCTTGGCCGGGTCGAGCGACCCGGCCAAGCGTGAGCCGGCTTGAGGGGCGTTGCTGGCCCCGTTGTTTTTAAAAAGGATCCGGGTTCCGTTGCATGCCTGGGGTTCATCCCCCCAACAATTTTCATATGACATTTTCCTCCTGATCATGAACCCTGGATTAGGGCGTATGTAGAAATTGTATGCTTCTATGTACACATATAGAATAAATTACAATCATAGGATTTAGAACTGGAGTTTAATCAAGTGACCCAAAACAACAAGGAGAAACCTTTTTTTATTTTGGAATACGCATAAGCATGCGTATCATACATTCATAGAAAGAACAGGGTAAAACAACGCATCCACGAGTTTACAATAGCGCGACTACTTGCAATACATCCACGTAGACAACCGATGACCAGTGCCAAATCCTCTCTGAAGTTACCCGCTAATTGCCACAACTTAACCACCACTAGGACCCTATCAATGACACTGGCCATAGATGGCAAGGTGTTCTCAAACATAATATCGTTCCGAGGTTTTCCAAGTATCCCACATCACCGGGGTCACGAGTGTCTAATGATTTTTCTTGAGTTTTTGCATGGGGCATAGCAAAGTGCACCATCCCGACAGGCAGTCATCCATCCCCTCGTCCATTCGCTATTTACCCAAGCCGACATCACTTCATACTAGAAGACGCATGAGACCACCAGATGATCAATGCTTTCTTGTTCCTTGTCACAAAGTGGGCAAGCTTCATGATGCAAAAGTCCTTAGCTGGCTAGTCGATCTGAGGTCTAAAATTTGTTTCGCAGGCCAAGCTAGTAGAAGATTTTGCATCGTAGGGGCGCTCCGGATTTTTTTTGAACCAAAGACCATAGAACAATCGTTCTACGGTAATTTTCATTCAAAGTTAAGCAAAGTTATGTACATCAAAGGAAAAATAAAATACACCAGGGCCATCTAACCAATACCAGCTCTAGGAATATCCATGAAGAATTAAGCTAGGTTATCTGTAATCCATTCTCTGAAAGCCTCTCTGTGTTTCTCTTTGGTTCTCCATATTATTTTCTTGAGATCCTCTCGGAGTAGACTTCTCCAAGCTTGAACTGATGGGTTTTGGGCGTTGAAATTTTTAATGATTTAGCAGAAAAGATATTTCATCAAAGGCATTGGTGCCTCTCTCCTTGGAAGGAACAATTGAATCCCAACATGCCAAAGCAAATGGACAGTCCCAGAAGAGATGTAAACTTGTTTCCTCACAAGAGTATCTGCATATCTCACAATTATAACTGGGCAGATGGAAATTCTTCCTGAATAGGAGATTCCTGACATTTACTCTGTCATGCAAGATCAACCAGACAAAAATCTTATATCTCAGCATTGCAGCACTTCTCCAAATATTCTTGAAAAGTGGAGAGGCTAACTCTTTTGTTTGCAGATGGTTATACATTTGGATAGAAGAATATCCCTCTTTATGCTTATTCCAAGAGAAGCCCCATGTGTCAAGTGAGTTGTTAAGCTGAGTAGCTTGCATGAGAGAAGTTACTTCCTGAAATTACTGATCAGCCTGAATGGATAGAGGAGTGAAGAAATGTTCAGAAAGGTCCTCCAAGTCTTTGATTGTCTGGACTGAAATTTGCTCTTGCTTGCTGAAAGAGAACAACTCTAAGAATTTATCCTTAAGAATGCCCTGGTTCCAGTTAGTAGTCCAAAATCTAACAGTGTTCCCAGAGCCTATTTTAGGAACAGCTGCCTGTCTGAATTCAGGGACAAGCTTGAGAATACTTTTCCACCAAAAGGACCCTTGTGGTGCAGTGGTAAGCATTCTGTCAGGATAATAAGCCTCCCAGATCAAGTTGACCCAAGGAATGTCCTGCTGATTGAGGAATTTGTGAATATGCTTCATGAGAAAACATTTGTTGTGACTGACAATATCAAGTACACCAAGTCCTCCTCTATCTTTTGGCTGACAAACTTTGCCCCATGCAATCAGAGCAGTGCCTCTGTCTTCCATCCCATATTTCCTCCAAAAGAAATGCTTGAGATATTTTTGAATCTGTTGAATGACACTAGCTGGTAGTGGAAGTGTGCACATGAAGAAAATGGGCAAACTGTAGAACACAGATTTAACCAGAACCAATTTATCTCCATATGACAGCAGGGAGGAACAACCAGCAAGCCTTCTTTCAATTCTCTTCATGATGGGCATAAAATGTTCAATCTTTGGTTTGGAGAGACACAAAGGTAGTCCCAAATATGTGAAAGGGAAGGATCCAACTTTGCAACCCATAATGTGAGCTAACTCTAGCATTTTATCATTTGCAGTATTGATGGGAACAATCACAAATTTTTCATAATTGACTCTCAGCCCAGTGTAAGTACTGAAGTACATGAGCAAGTTTTTGAGCTGGTGGAGCTGTGCAACATTGCCTTGCATGACTAGGACAATATCATCAGCATACTGAATTATAGGAAAATCTTGAGCATTATTAGTATGCAGAGGTGCAGAGATCAGACCATTCTTCATAGCTTCATTTAGAATAGTTTGAAGCAGGTCAGCAGTAATGACAAACAGTAAGGGTGAGAGAGGATCTCCTTGTCTGACCCCTCTTTTACAGAGGAATTTCTTTCCAGGTACCCCATTCAGCAGCACCGAGGATAACCCAGATGAGAAAATCATATCCATCCACATAATCCACCTAGGCCCAAATCCTCTAGCAATGAGCAGATTCCTGATAGCTTCATGCTTAATCATGTCAAAAGCTTTCTCAAAATCTAGTTTGAGAATAATCAAATCCTACCCTGATTGATGACATTGATGGATGAATTCATATGACCAGGCCAAACAATCTCGGATTGATCTCTTTCTCAGAAACCCATGTTGATTCTGATGTACCAGCTTGAGTATGACAGCCTGTAACCTGTTTGCCAGGAGCTTAGTGATGATTTTGATGGAGCAGTTCAGCAAAGAGATTGGCCTGAAATCATTGCCATGTACAGGTGCATCTTTTTTGGGCAACAAAGTAATAAAAGAGGAATTGATGCTCTGCAAGTTCAGTTTGCCATGATAAAAATATTCAATTAGTTTGTATAAGTCTGGAGCAATGATATCCCAACAATTTTTAATAAAATCAGTATTAAAGCCATCTGGTCCTGGTGCCTTGTCAGAAGGAAGTTCTTTAACTACTGCATCAATTTCCTCTTTGGTGAAACGTTTGTCAAGCTCAATGAGTTCTGGCATCTTTGGAATAAGAGCTTCCAAGTTGAGAAGATTGAAAGTGGGCACAGAGGTACTGAGTCTTTGTTTGAAAGCTCTCCAGAGAATTGCAGCTTTAGCCTGGTGATCATCTTGCATGTTACCAGCTTCATCTTGCAAACTAGCAATATAATTCCTCCTGTAATTAATGGTTGCCTTTACTTTCAGATATTTTGTATTGGCCCCCCTTTCAGAATCCATTTAATGGTTTCTCTTTGCTTCCAATAAGCCTTTTGCATCTCCAACAAGTTCAACAAATGCTGCTTAACAATTTCTCTGCCATTCCATTCAACAGTGGTTAGAGCTCTGAAATCTTCGATAGTATCAAAAAACAGAATGAGATCATTGCAAGCTTGGATAAGCTTTGACAGCTGAGATGGCTCTTTGGCCCAAAATTTCAAACCGTTCCTCAATCTTTTTAGCTTGGCAGTGATCCTCTTAGCACTATCAGTTTCATTGACCTCTTGTTGCCAAATATTTTTCACTATGTCTTTAAAACTATCAATCTGCATCCAATAGTTTTCAAACCTGAAGATCTTTGATTGGGAATTGTGGTGCCAATTTTAATGATGCATGGGATATGATTAGAAATAGGCTTGGATAGAGGCAACACCATAGTGTTTGGAAAAGTAGAAGTCCAAGATTCAGAAGAGAAAACCCAGTCAAGTTTTTCAAGCAAAGGTGTAGTCTGCATATTACTCCAGGTAAAAGCTCTACCCTTCAAAGGAATTTCAAGTAAACCCAGAGAACTGATTGCTTCATTGAACAGAAGCATGTCATTGATACCACCTCCTTCTCTGTTTCTGTTGGAGGGATATCTAATATAATTAAAATCTCCAAGCATCAGCCAATTGCGGTCATCAGGAATCTGAATATTAGAGAACCACTCCATGAAAATGACCCTGTCTTCGGAGAGACAAGGGCCATAGATAATTGATAAAGTCTAGATAGAATTGGAGAGTCTTGAGGTGAAACGAATGGAAATAGAGAATCTATTTTTGGAAAGAGTTTCTCCTGAGAAAATGGATTCATTCCAGACCACTAACAATCCTCCTGAAGCACCCACAGATGGCTGGTAATCAAACTTATTCAGACGTTTAGGGCAAAACTGCTTAATTTATCTGCTATCAAAATTTTCCCTCTTTGTTTCCTGGATGCATAGGATGTCACACTCTGTCTCATCGATTTTATTTCCGATGGCTAGCCACTTATCTTTGTCACTAATGTCTCTAATATTCCAGTTCAAAATTTTCCGCTTCTTATTCATGGGTGAAAAGTACTGGTAACTGAAAAACAGCAGCTCTTGAAAGCTTGGCACAGATAAACGATCTTAGGCTGATACAGAACCAAAAGTGACAGATCAACATCTCTCCAGTACATGAGCTTATACAAGTTCACTGGATAAAACATAGTCATTACAGCCATAACTCAAAAGACAGCTGGAGAAGGCCTCTGTAAATCTCTTATGCAGGGCTGGACACTCCTCCTTTCTTTGGGCCCTTCTTACTCTTCTCCTTGTCCTCTTTCTCCTTGCCTCCTTTCTTCTTCTTGGCTTGATGGAGAGCATCATCCGAGCAGTCTTTCTCAGGAATCTTGCAAAATGCAACAAAAAGATTTTTAACCACTTTGTTGGGCATTGATGGGGTATTAGCATTACAAGGCAAGCAATTTCTGTCCATGCAAGTTTTCTTTCTATAACCATGATTCAATTGCTGAATTCTACAACTCCTTCTCACCTGGGATTCAATGAGGGGGGCCTTGTCCTTCCTCTTTCTGCAAACTTGGATGGCTGAAGTGCTGGAAGACATCGCAACTGTTGAAGTTTTGGAAGGTGGTGTTGAAGCAGGAGTGGAAGAGTGCACTTCCTTGTCCTTCTGATTCTGGCAGAGAGGCTAAAGAACAGATTCACATTTATCAGGCACCACAAAAGGTTTCAGATTTGAACTATCTGATTGTGCAGAAATAATCTTCCATAATTGAAAATTGAGCAACTGTTTGACCCACTCAAATCTATCTGGTGTTAATAAAGCAAGTGCAATGAAATTTGCCCATTCATTAGGTACCTGAGTGACTTCCTTTGGCTGTCCCACTGGGGCAAAGTGCTCCTTCCAGAGATCTGCTTCCTCAAAACCAGTGCATGCATTGTGTAGGTCTTCCTGGGCTTGAGATAAAAACATCTTCTGCATGACTGGGTCTGCAGCATCAGGTAACAATTGGCAAGCTCCCACATGGATAGAGTCTCTATAAATAGGAATAGGAAAGCCAGGAGGGGGAGCAGAACAACCTGAATCTGGACTAGGTAGCTCCTTATTAATGGTGATGTCAGCATTGTTGACAGCAACTATAGCATCCACCAAATTGTTCTCTGTATCTTGCTGAACTTCAGAAGCAATTCCTGCTGTTTCATGCTGGAGAATGCTGTTATCTTGAGCATCAATGGGACCCAGTGGCCCTTGATCATTAGGCAGACTGTTACCAACCATCTGAGTGACATGTATTGGGATTTGTGGCTCTGACAACTGTTGCATTTGCTATTCAACTGGTATCTGTAAAGCATTTGAAGCATCAGCTAGCTGTGTCTGCAGCAAGTTCACTGCAAAATCAGGCAAAGGGATTAGCTCTTGTTGCACAACCACATTCTCCTGTTGCAGAATTGGGAGTAACTCAAGTTGCAAGGGCTGCATGACAACTTCAAGGGGCATATTGAGATCAAAAGGTAAATGCATCTCCTCAAGAATAGCCGGAGGCTCAGGTTGTGCTAACAGATCTCCAAAGAACTGCAGATTGACAGCACCATGAACAAAATGTGCAGACTCCACACTGTTTGAATCAACACCAAGAGAAAGAGTGAGGCCACTGTGTTCCATCTCAACAGCTGGAGGTTCACCATCCTGCTGTTCTTGGCCCAACACGTCATTCAACTTTAAAACAACTTCTTCTTGGATCAAGTTATTGTTGATGGGTGGCATTGCCCAATGGTCCCAACCTTGATCTTCTGCATCCTCTGCCTCTACATTCTGATCATTCTGCAAATTCTCATCTTGCTTGTTGTTCTCATGCTGTGGGATGGTCCAAAGAACAAGTTGTGCTGATTAGGATGATGATGCTGCTCTGGTGGCCTGGGATGTGGGTTACCATCCGCAGGAACGGGATCCTCATCTGGAGGGCGCCCCTCCCACCAGCTCTTCCTGAAAGATGATGACTGGGCAAGTCCAAGATTCCCCTTCAAAGTGCATGTCGCCCATCACAGTCAAACTAATAGGGACATCTGTGAGGGCATCAATCCTCACCTTAACAACTACTGCAGCATCCGTACTTTTCACCCTGTCCCAAGAAAGGAGCTTGCCAAAGCTTGAAACAACACTGTTGAGCTCAGTCATATAGCGTAGATCTGCTGGAAATCCAACTAAAAGCAGCCAACAATCGCTAGCCAGATTAAATTTCCTCCAGTTCATGCCTTGATCATGCTTTTGGAAAATGATGTGAATATCATCAAAAGGATGCGGACTCCTATTGACCAACGAATCTCTGTCTGCTTTGCCGTTGCATCCAACGAAAGCTTGACCAAAATGGCATTTGGAGATAGACGAGTACACT
This sequence comes from Aegilops tauschii subsp. strangulata, assembly GCF_002575655.3. NCBI lineage: Eukaryota > Viridiplantae > Streptophyta > Magnoliopsida > Poales > Poaceae > Aegilops > Aegilops tauschii. The sequence continues at coordinate 86,658,797 of NC_053040.3, forward strand.
ACCCTTTGCGAAATCGGAAAATCGTTGAGAACATCTCTGACATTGACAAAAGCGACTTCACCTTGGGGCATTGGCACCAGAGTGGCGATGGCGGGGTTTTCATTGGATGGCTGCATATCACCATGGATGACACAAGCACGTGTCGGCCTCCCTTCCACCTCAATAGCGTGAGTACCAGGGAGCAGAAATGGCCTCGGGTCGAAAGGGAAGGTAGCCATGGCCGACGGCATCGCCGGAGCGGAGCTGGTGAGGCAGAGCAGAGGAGAAACCCTGTGTTGGAGATTTGACTGATGAGACTGAAGAGGGCGGTGAGAGAGAGGTGGGAAAGTAGAATTGGCAGAGTCCCGAGTAGGAGGCAATAAATATTCTGCAGAGCCGTCATTACGGGAAGACGGAACGATTGAGCCTCTGACAGCTCGGTCCCTCTCAGCACTGTTACCTGATTCCGGATTAGCTACCAAAAGAGGTTGATTTGCCATGTCAGATGAGGAAGGTGGAACGACAATCTCGGCCCGGAAACGGCAATTGACTGCAATGTGCCCCCATCGCTTGCACGCCTTGCAGCGGGTCTTATTTTGGCACTTGGGCCTAAGATGGCCCGTCATAAGTGTTGGGGAACGTAGTAATTTCAAAAAAATTCCTACGCACACGCAAGATCATGGTGATGCATAGCAACGAGAGGGGAGAGTGTGTCCACGTACCCTCGTAGACCGAAAGCGGAAGCATTAGCACAACACGGTTGATGTAGTCGTACGTCTTCATGATCCGACCGATCAAGTACCGAACGCACGGCACCTCCGAGCACACGTTCAACTCGATGACGTCCCTCGAACTCCGATCCAGCCGAGCTTTGAGGGAGAGTTCCGTCAGCACGACGGCGTGGTGGCGATGATGATGTTCTACCGACGCAGGGCTTCGCCTAAGCACTGCTACGATATTATCGAGGTGGATTATGGTGGAGGGGGGCACCGCACACGGCTAAGAGATTCAATGGATCAATTGTTGTGTCTATGAGGTGCCCCCTCCTCCGTATATAAAGGAGTGGAGGAGGGGGCCAGCCAAGGGGAGGAGGCGCGCCCAAGGGGGGTAGTCCTACTCCACCGGGAGTAGGACTCCTCCTTTTCCTATTTGGAGAGGGAGAGGGAAGGAAGAGGAAGGAGGGAGGAAGGAAGGGGGGGGCGGCCCCCTCCCAATTAGGATTGGGCTTGGGGGGGGGGCGCCCCCTCCCTTGCTCCTTTCCCCTCCTTTCCACTAAAGCCCATTAAGGCCCATATACCTCCCGGGGGGTTCCGATAACCTCCCGGTGCTCCGGTATTATCCCGATCTCACTTGGAACCATTCCGGTGTCCAAATATAGTCGTCCAATATATCGATCTTTACGTCTCGACCATTTCGAGACTCCTTGTCATGTCCGTGATCACATCCGGGACTCCGAACTACCTTCGGTACATCAAAACACATAAACTCATAATATAACCGTCATCGAACTTTAAGTGTGCGGACCCTACGTGTTCGAGAACTATGTAGACATGACCGAGACACGTCTCCGGTCAATAACCAATAGCGGAACCTGGATGCTCATATTTGCTCCCACATATTCTACGAAGATCTTTATCGGTCAAACCGCATAACAACATACGTTGTTCCCTTTGTCATCGGTATGTTACTTGCCCGAGATTCGATCGTCGATATCTCAATACCTAGTTCAATCTCGTTACCAGCAAGTCTCTTTACTCGTTCCGTAATACATCATCCTGCAACTAACTCATTAGTTGCAATGCTTGCAAGCCTTAAGTGATGTGCATTACCGAGTGGGCCCAGAGATACCTCTCCCACAATCGGAGTGACAAATCCTAATCTCGAAATACGCCAACCCAACAAGTACCTTCGGAGACACCTGTAGAGCACCTTTATAATCACCCAGTTACGTTGTGACGTTTGGTAGCACACATAGTGTTCCTCCGGTAAACGGGAGTTGCATAATCTCATAGTCATAGCAACATGTATAAGTCATGAAGAAAGCAATAGCAACATACTAAACGATCAAGTGCTAAGCTAACAGAATGGGTCAAGTCAATCACATCATTCTCCTAATGATGTGATCCCGTTAATCAAATGACAACTCTTTGTCTATGGCTAGGAAACATAACCATCTTTGATAAACGGGCTAGTCAAGTAGAGGCATACTAGTGACACTCTGTTTGTCTATGTATTCACACATGTATTATGTTTCCGGTTAATACAATTCTAGCATGAATAATAAACATTTATCATGATATAACGAAATAAATAATAACTTTATTATTGCCTCTAGGGCATATTTCCTTCAGTCTCCCACTTGCACTAGAGTCAATAATCTAGATTACACAGTAATGATTCTAACACCCATGGAGTCTTGGTGCTGATCATGTTTTGCTCGTGGAAGAGGCTTAGTCAACGGGTCTGCAACATTCAGATCCGTATGTATCTTGCAAATCTCTATGTCTCCCACCTGGACTTGATCCCGGATGGAGTTGAAGCGTCTCTTGATGTGCTTGGTTCTCTTGTGAAATCTGGATTCCTTTGCCAAAGCAATTGCACGAGTATTGTCACAAAAGATTTTCATTGGACCCGATACACTAGGTATGACACCTAGATCGGATATGAACTCCTTCATCCAGACTCCTTCATTTGCTGCTTCCGAAGCAGCTATGTACTCCGCTTCACATGTAGATCCCGCTACAACGCTTTGTTTAGAACCGCACCAACTGACAGCTCCACCGTTTAATATAAACACGTATCCGGTTTATGATTTAGATTCGTCCGGATCAGTGTCAAAGCTTGCATCGACGTAACCATTTACGATGAGCTCTTTGTCACCTCCATAAATGAGAAACATATCCTTAGTCCTTCTCAAGTATTTCAGGATGTTCTTGACTGCTGTCCAGTGATCCACTCCTGGATTACTTTGGTACCTCCCTGCTAAACTAATAGCAAGGCACACATCAGGTCTGGTACATAGCATTGCATACATGATAGAGCCTATGGCTGAAGCATAGGGATCATCTTTCATTTTCTCTCTATCTTCTGCAGTGGTCGGGCATTGAGTCTTACTCAACTTCACACCTTGTAACACAGGCAAGAACCCTTTCTTTGCTTGATCCATTTTGAACTTCTTCAAAACTTTTTCAAGGTATGTGCTTTGTGAAAGTCCTATTAAGCATCTTGATCTATCTCTATAGATCTTGATGCCCAATATATAAGCAGCTTCACCGAGGTCCTAAATTGAAAAATTCTTATTCAAATATCCCTTTATGCTATCCAGAAATTCTATATCATTTCCGATCAATAATATGTCATCCACATATAATATCAGAAATGCTATAGAGCTCCCACTCACTTTCTTGTAAATACAGGCTTCTCCAAAAGTCTGTATAAAACCATATGCTTTGATCACACTATCAAAACGTTTATTCCAACTCCGAGAGGCTTGCACCAGTCCATAAATAGATCGCTGGAGCTTGCACACTTTGTTATCTCCCTTTGGATCGACAAAACCTTCCGGTTGCATCATATAAAACTCTTCTTCCAGAAATCCGTTCAGGAATGCAGTTTTAACATCCATTTGCCAAATTTCATAATCATAAAATGCGGCAATTGCTAACATGATTCAGACAGACTTAAGCATCGCTACGGGTGAGAAAGTCTCATCGTAGTCAACCCCTTGAACTTGTCGAAAACCTTTTGCAACAAGTCGAGCTTTATAGACAGTAACATTACCGCCAGCGTCAGTCTTCTTCTTGAAGATCCATTTATTCTCGATGGCATGCCGATCATCGGGCAAGTCAACCAAAGTCCACACTTTGTTCTCATACATGGATCCCATCTCAGATTTCATGGCCTCAAGCCATTTTTCGGAATCTCCGCTCACCATCGCTTCTTCATAGTTCATAGGTTCATCATGGTCCAGTAACATAACCTCCAGAACAGGATTACCGTACCACTCTGGTGCGGATCTTACTCTGGTTGACCTACAAGGTTCAGTAACAACTTGATCTGAAGTTTCATGATCATCATCATTAACTTCCTCATTAATTGGTATAGACGTCACAGGAACCGGTTTCTGTGATGAACTACTTTTCAATAAGGGAGCAGGTACAATTACCTCTTCAAGTTCTACTTTCCTCCCACTCACTTCTTTCGAGAGAAACTCCTTCTTCAGAAAGGATCCATTCTTGGCAACGAATGTCTTGCCTTCGGATCTATAATAGAAGGTGTACCCAACAGTTTCCTTTGGGTATCCTATGAAGACACATTTCTCTGACTTGGGTTCGAGCTTATCAGGTTGAAGCTTTTTCACATAAGCATCGCAGCCCCAAACTTTAAGAAACGACAACTTTGGTTTCTTGCCAAACCACAGTTCATAAGGCGTCGTCTCAACGGATTTTGATGGTGCCCTATTTAACGTGAATGCGGCCGTCTCTAAAGCATAACCCCAAAACGATAGCGGTAAATCAGTAAGAGACATCATAGATCGCACCATATCTAGTAAAGTACGATTACGACGTTCGGACACACCATTACGCTGTGGTGTTCCAGGTGACGTGAGTTGCAAAACTATTCCGCATTGTTGCAAATGTAGACCAAACTCGTAACTCAAATATTCTCCTCCACGATCAGATCGTAGAAACTTTATTTTCTTCTTACGATGATTTTCAACTTCACTCTGAAATTCTTTGAACTTTTCAAATGTTTCAGACTTATGTTTCATTAAGTAGATATACCCATATCTGCTTAAATCATCTGTGAAGGTGAGAAAATAACGATACCCGTTGCGAGCCTCAACATTCATTGGACCACATACATCAGTATGTATGATCTCCAACAAATCAGTTGCTCGCTCCATAGTTCCGGAAATGGCGTTTTAGTCATCTTGCCCATGAGGCATGGTTCGCAAGTACCAAGTGATTCATAATCAAGTGATTCCAAAAGTCCATCAGTATGGAGTTTCTTCATGTGCTTTACACAAATATGACCCAAACGGCAGTGCCACAAATAAGTTGCACTATCATTATCAACTCGGCATCTTTTGGCTTCAACATTATGAATATGTGTATCACTACTATCGAGATTCATCAAAAATAGACCACTCTTCAAGGGTGCATGACCGTAAAAGATATTACTCATATAAATAGAACAGCCATTATTCTCAGATTTAAATGAATAACTGTCTCGCATCAAAAAAGATCCAGATATAATGTTCATGCTCAACGCTGGCACCAAATAACAATTATTTAGGTCTAAAACTAATCCCGAAGGTAGATGTAGAGGTAGCGTGCCGACGGCGATCACATCGACTTTGGAACCATTTCCCACGCGCATCGTCACCTCGTCCTTAGCCAGTGTTCGCTTAATCCGTAGTCCCTGTTTCGAGTTGCAAATATTAGCAACAGAACCAGTATCAAATACCCAGGTGCTACTACGAGCTCTGGTAAGGTACACATCAATAACATGTATATCACATATACCTTTGTTCACCTTGCCATCCTTCTTATCCGCCAAATACTTGGGGCAGTTCCGCTTCCAGTGACCAGTCTGCTTGCAGTAGAAGCACTCTATCTCAGGCTTAGGTCCATACTTGCATGTTATAGTTCATCACGAAGTTCTTGTAGCTTGGTGGCAGTGATTGAAGAATTCTGTCAATGACGCTATCATCCGGAAGATTAACTCCCAGTTGAATCAAGTGATTGTTATACCCAGACATTCTGAGTATATGCTCACTGACAGAACTATTCTCCTCCATCTTACAGCTGTAGGACTTATTGGAGACTTCATATCTCTCAATCCGGGCATTTGCTTGAAATATTAACTTCAACTCCCAGAACATCTCATATGCTCCATGACGTTCAAAATGTCGTTGAAGTCCCGGTTCTAAGCCGTAAAGCATGGCACACTGAACTATCGAGTAGTCATCAGCTTTGCTCTGCCAGACATTCATAACATCTGGTGTTGCTCCTGTAGTAGGTTTGGCACCTAGCGGTGCTTCCAGGACGTAATTCTTCTGTGCAGCAATGAGGATAATCCTCAAGTAACGGACCTAGTCCGTGTAATTGCTACCATCATCTTTCAACTTTGCTTTCTCAAGGAACGCATTAAAATTCAACGGAACAACAGCACGAGCCATCTATCTACAACAAACATAGACATGCAAAATACTATCAGGTACTAAGTTCATGATAAATTTAAGTTCAATTAATCATATTACTTAAGAACTCCCACTTAGATAGACATCCCTCTAATCATCTAAGTGATCACGTGATCCAAATCAACTAAACCATAACCGATCATCACGTGAAATGGAGTAGTTTTCAATGGTGAACATCACTATGTTGATCATATCTACTATATGATTCACGCTCGACCTTTCGGTCTCAGTGTTCCGAGGCCATATCTGCATATGCTAGGCTCGTCAAGTTTAACCTGAGTATTCTGCGTGTGCAAAACTGGCTTGCATCCGTTGTAGATGGACGTAGAGCTTATCACACCCGATCATCACGTGGTGTCTGGGCATGACGAACATTGGCAACGGTGCATACTCAGGGAGAACACTTTTATCTTGAAATTTAGTGAGAGATCATCTTATAATGCTACCGTCAATCAAAGTAAGATAAGATGCATAAAATATAAACATCACATGCAATCAATATAAGTGATATGATATGGCCATCATCATCTTGTGCTTGTGATCTCCATCTCCGAAGCACCATCATGATCACCATCATCACCGGCGCGACACCTTGATCTCCATCGTAGCATCGTTGCCGTCTCGCCAACTATTGCTTCTACGACTATCGCTACCGCTTAGTGATAAAGTAAAGCAATTACAGGGCGATTGCATTGCATACAATAAAGCAACAACCATATGGCTCCTGCCAGTTGCCGATAACTCAGTTACAAAACATGATCATCTCATACAATAAAATGTAGCATCATGCGTTGACCATATCACATCACAACATGCCCTGCAAAAACAAGTTAGACGTCCTCTACTTTGTTGTTGCAAGTTCTACGTGGCTGCTACGGGCTAAGCAAGAACCGTTCTTACCTACGCATCAAAACCACAACGATAGTTCGTCAAGTTAGTGTTGTTTTCACCTTCTCAAGGACCGGGCGTAGCCACACTCGGTTCAACTAAAGTTGGAGAAACTGACACCCGCCAGCCACCTGTGTGCAAAGCACGTCGGTAGAACCAGTCTCGCGTAAGCGTACGCGTAATGTCGGTCCAGGCCGCTTCATCCAACAATACCACCGAACCAAAGTATGACATGCTGGTAAGCAGTATGACTTGTATCGCCCACAACTCACTTGTGTTCTACTCGTGCATATAACATCAACGCATAAAACCTGGCTCGGATGGCACTATTGGGGAACGTAGTAATTTCAAAAAAATTCATACGCACACGCAAGATCATGGTGATGCATAGCAATGAGAGGGGAGAGTGTGTCCACATACCCTCGTAGACCGAAAGCGGAAGCGTTAGCACAACGCGGTTGATGTAGTCGTACATCTTCATGATCCGACCGATCAAGTACCGAACGCACGGCACCTCCGAGTTCAGCACACGTTCAACTCGATGACGTCCCTCGAACTCCGATCCAGCCGAGCTTTGAGGGAGAGTTCCGTCAGCACGACGGCGTGGTGACGATGATGATGTTCTACCGACGTAGGGCTTCGCCTAAGCACCGCTACGATATTATCGAGGTGGATTATGGTGGAGGGGGGCACCGCACACGGCTAAGAGATCTAATGGATCAATTGTTGTGTCTATGGGGTGCCCCCTCCTCCGTTTATAAAGGAGTGGAGAAGGGGGCCGGCCAAGGGGAGGAGGCGCGCCCAAGGGGGGAGTCCTACTCCCACTGGGAGTAGAACTCCTCCTTTTCCTATTTGGAGAGGGAGAGGGAAGGAAGAGGAAGGAGGGAGGAAGGAAAGGGGGGCCGGCCCCCCTCCCTTGCTCCTTTCCCCTCCTTTACACTAAAGCCCATTAAGGCCCATATACCTCCCGGGGGGTTCCGATAACCTCCCGATGCTTCGGTATTATCTCGATCTCACCCGGAACCATTCCGGTGTCCAAATATAGTCGTCCAATATATCGATCTTTACGTCTCGACCATTTCGAGACTCCTCGTCATGTCCGTGATCACATCCGGGACTCCGAACTACCTTTGGTACATCAAAACACATAAACTCATAATATAACCGTCATCGAACTTTAAGCATGCGGACCCTACAGGTTCGAGAACTATGTAGAGATGACCGAGACACGTCTCCGGTCAATAACCAATAGCGGAACCTGGATGCTCATATTGGCTCCCACATATTCTACAAAGATCTTTATCGGTCAAACCGCATAACAACATACGTTGTTCCCTTTGTCATCGGTATGTTACTTGCCCGAGATTCGATCGTCAGTATCTCAATACCTAGTTCAATCTCGTTACCGGCAAGTCTCTTTACTCGTTCCGTAATACATCATCCCGCAACTAACTCATTAGTTGCAATGCTTGCAAGGCTTAAGTGATGTGCATTACCGAGTGGGCCCAGAGATACCTCTCCCACAATCGGAGTGACAAATCCTAATCTCGAAATACGCCAACCCAACAAGTACCTTCGGAGACACCTGTAGAGCACCTTTATAATCAGCCAGTTACGTTGTAACGTTTGGTAGCACACAAAGTGTTCCTCCGGTAAACGGGAGTTGCATAATCTCATAGTCATAGGAACATGTATAAGTCATGAAGAAGGCAATAGCAACATACTAAACGATCAAGTGCTAAGCTAACAGAATGGGTCAAGTCAATCACATCATTCTCCTAATGATGTGATCCCGTTAATCAAATGACAACTCTTTGTCTATGGCTAGAAAACATAACCATCTTTGATTAACGAGCTAGTCAAGTAGAGGCATACTAGTGACACTCTGTTTGTTTATGTATTCATACATGTATTATGTTTCCGGTTAATACAATTCTAGCATGAATAATAAACATTTATCATGATATAAGGAAATAAATAATAACTTTATTATTGCCTCTAGGGCATATTTCCTTCAATAAGGCAGCGCACACAGAAGTGGCTAGTAGCGGCATGGGCTTGATGGCCCAAAGATTCAAAACACGAAGATCCCACCCTCCCAGCGCTGTATTATTGGGCGAAGTTAATATGGAATTAACATGGCTCCTTGACTATTGCATGGCACGATCATGGGGAGAAGGGTTTGAATCGACAAGATTGGAAACAGCTGGTTGCAAATTTTATGAGGAATAGAAACTTGGCTCTTGAACAGCCTGGGCGTATGATGGCCGAGATCTTAAATTGGCTACAGCGATCCAATTTTTGTTAGCCTCATTGTGATAACGAACGTAAAGATCCTTGAGATCGGCATCACCCTCTCCCCTGTAAGTGCATCTAGTGCCACCCCTAGTTGGTTTTGGAGTATTGACGACAAACCTGGTTGAGGGACTAATGTGTTTGTGAGAATTGCAGGATAACACAGGTAGTAGTCCCTCATTGATTCGGTTTACCTACCGGAGATGACCCCTAAAAATGTATGAAGACATTGAAGATAATGGTGGTATGTGAAGATATTCACATTGAAGACTATGACATGAGAAGACATCGCGTGAAGACTATGGAGCGCGAAGACTTAGTTGTTTCGTTGTTTCCTTTTCTTCTTTGTTGAGTCATAGGAACCACCGTACTCTTAAGTGGGGTCCCAGTGAACAAAGTCAGAGTGACTAAAGTGATGCTCAACCAGATACTATGTCTTCGAGCGAAGACAATGAGAGCAAATCTTATCCAGAGCTGGATGAGTCAGCTTTACTTGTAGCCCAAGTCAAGTTGTCGCGTGTGTTTGAAATCTGACCGTTAGAACACGTGTCAGTTCCTTAGTGACCCAGGGTCATTTCGGACAAATCAGGTCGGGTTGCCTAGTGGCTATAAATAGCCCACCCCCTACACCATAAATTGGTGGCTGCTCAGAGTTAGTGCACGGCTTTTGTCGTTTGAGAGCAACCCACCTCCGAAGCTTTTGAGAGAGAGAAATCCTTGCGAGGACAAAGCCCAAACACCCAGAGCCAAAGAGTGTTAGGCATCACTGAAGTCTTTCTGTCTGCTTAACCTGAAGACTTGTTACACTTGAGGACTGTGAATCCTCCAGCCGGTTAGGCATCGCGTTCTGAGCATCCAAGAGTCATTGTGGATCGCCGGTGAACGAAGTCTGTGAAGGTTTGGAAGTCTACCTTGAAGACTTACCAGAGTGATTGGGTGAGGACTGGGTGTCCTTAGCTCAAGGGGAATAAGGTGAAGACGTGGTCTTCTGAGTTGAATCTCAGCCTCCCTAACCAGACATACAGTTGTCACAGCAACTGGAACTGGTCCAACAAATCCTGTGTCCTCACCAAGTGACTGGTTCTATCCTCTCCCTCTCTTTACTTACAATATGTCTTCCTGAAGTCATTGCCTGCTTGCACTACCTGTTTGACTTCACTGTGTGACTACTATCATTGTTTGGCTTCATACTATCTTCCATCCTGATCTTTACTACCTAGCTGCTATTAGTCTTCGTGCTTTTTTTTGGTCTACCTTCCGTTGCATATCAATAGGTTCATTTCTATTGTTTGTCTTTGAAACTCTCATGTTTTGAAGACATTCATAAAACTCGCATGCATCTTGAAGCCATTGATGTCGACCTCTGGTATGTCGTCAAGAATGGTGTTCCCAAGACTGGTGAAGGTGTCACCCCTGCTGATGTCAAGAAGTTCATTCAACTGGATTCTACTGCCAAGAACATCATCTGTGGTCATCTGACCAAAGGACGGTATGGCCGTGTGAGTGCTCTGGAAACGTTGAAGCTAGTCTGGGACTAGCTCCCCAAGGTCAACGAAGGCATCTCAACCCAGAGAGATCAAAGGATCAGTGTTCTTCGCAACCTCTTCAACCGCTTCAAGAGAAACGACAATGAGAATGTCCAGCTCACGTTTGATCGCCTCACTGACATCACAAATGAGCTTCGTGCTCTCGGCGCCACTGAGATCACCAAGCATGAAATCGTCAAGACACTGCTGAGATCACTTGACAGCTCGTTCGACACCCTTACCCTGATGATACAAGAACGCCCTGACTTCAAGACACTCGATCCGTCTAACATACTTGAGAGGCTCAACACACATGAGTTCCAGCTATCTGAGAAAAGAGATATCTATGGTCCCAACTATGGCCGAACTCGTGCTTTGAAGGCAAAAGCTGTTTCGTCATCTGAAGAAGAATCTGACTGCAGTTCTGGTGATCCTGAAGACATTGGAAAGGAGCTTGCTATGCTTGTGAAGAAGTTCCAGAAGTTCACTAAGTAGATGGGCTTCAGAAAGTCTTCACGATCCAGCTCAAGAAATGATGAAGCTTCCACTCATGACTACAAGAAGAGAACATATCACAAGTGCAAGAAACCTGGACACTACATCTCTGAGTGTCCACAGTGGGACAATGAGAACAACAACAAGAAGAAGAGCAAGGAATATGATTCTGATGACAGGAAGAAGAAGAAATCCTCAAAGTCTTCTTCCAAGTCCTCATCCAAGTCTTCATCTCATAAGAAGAGCTCATCTGGCAAGGCTCATGCTTTTGTTGGCAAGGAGATGGATTCAGAGGAGGAGTCTGCTTCTGAGGAGGCAGAGGTGGAGTCTGAGGAGGAGTCCAACCCTGGCGTTGCAAGTCTGGCTCTAGCTACAGCCTACGTTGCCAAGTCTATCTTCAACACTGAAGACAATGGCCCCGTCACCAACGCCGATGCTAATGACAAGGACGACTCTGCTCCCACCTACTGCTTCATGGCACGTGGTGCCAAGGTAAAATCACGTGATGCTTGCTTTCAAACATCAAGTGAAGATGACTCTGATTGTGAATCCAAACCCAGCTACAAAACACTTGCTAAAATTGCAACTGAACAACAGAAAGCTATGGAACATACTCAAAAACTGTTAGACAAAAGCAATGACCTGTTGGACGCGGAAATGACCCGTTCTCAGTCCTTAATTGAAGACATAAAAAATCTTCATGTTAAGTACCATGAACTTGAAAGTCGTCAGGAAACGCTCTCAACCACTCATGAAAAGCTTTCCTATGATTATCTTCAAAGGAAGCAAGAGCTTGAGAAATTGAGAGCGGCTCATGAAGATCTTCAAAAAGAGAATGAGTCACTTCGTGCTCAACAGATCAGTCCCGCTCGGGAAGGATTTGAACCACCATGTCTAAAATGCCTTGAGCGTGATAACGCTACTTCTGTTGCTGAATGTTCTACTGCTGCTACTGTTGCAATATCTTCAATTGTTGATGTGGTAACTAACCCCTCTGCTGAGGATGCCACCACTATTGCTGATGAAAATGCTAGGTTGAAGACATTGCTTGAAACAGGGATGTACAAAAGTCTCAAAGGGCATCAGACACTGTGCGATGTCCTCAAAAAGCAGATTCTGAACCGAAACCCTAGGAAAGAGGGTGTTGGGTTCGAGAGGAAAATGAATGTTGACGGCTCCTACTGGAAGCCTGAGCAGTATCCCAAAACCACATGGGTTGCTGCAAAGGGACCTTCAGTTGATCCTGCTGGAAATATGCCCTAGAGGCAATAATAAAATGGTTATTATTGTATTTCCTTGTTCATGATAATTGTCTATTGTTCATGCTATAATTGTATTAACTGGAAACCGTAATACATGTGTGAATACATAGACCACAACATGTCCCTAGTAAGCCTCTAGTTGACTAGCTCGTTGATCAATAGATGGTTATGGTTTCCTGACCATGGACATTGGATGTCATTGATAACGGGATCACATCATTAGGAGAATGATGTGATGGACAAGACCCAATCCTAAGCATAGCACAAGATCGTGTAGTTCGTTTGCTAGAGCTTTTCTAATGTCAAGTATCATTTCCTTAGACCATGAGATTGTGCAACTCCCGGATACCGTAGGAATGCTTTGGGTGTACCAAACGTCACAACGTAACAAGGTGGCTATAAAGGTACACTACAGGTATCTCCGAAAGTGTCTGTTGGGTTGGCACGAATCGAGACTGGGATTTGTCACTCCGTATGATGGAGAGGTATCTCTGGGCCCACTCGGTAATGCATCATCATAATGAGCTCAATGTGACCAAGTGTTTGGTCACGGGATCATGCATTACGGTACGAGTAAAGTGACTTGCCGGTAACGAGATTGAACAAGGTATTGGGATACCGACGATCGAATGTCACGACTGGTTTTTCAATAAAATAATTATTGAGAGACCAATCCCTTTTACGGACCAGTGAAGAAGAATTCCTTCTCACTGGTAGACAATATCTTGGTCACAGAAGAAGAATACCAGGAGTACTGAATATAATACAAGGTTGAGCGGAGACGGCTCAACAGTTTATTACATGCACGCCGATAACACATAACGGCGGATAGGGTGGCATAACTACTAACTCACGATAACAACGGTGGTGGAAATATCACAGCGGAACGGGTGATATGACTCCTGAGAACTATAGCTCTTCGAGCGTCAGAGTGAAGCTCGAGGAGTTTTATTGCGGGTGGCGGAAGCTTATAAAATACAAATGACCAATATCCAGGATCGCACGGGACTGACTGGGACTCCTCTAGGCGTCGGACTCGCTATCAAACTCTTCATCCAAGAGATCGCCTTCGTCAAAATCTGGCCAAATCAACAAGCCAGGTGAGTACTATGAAAGTACTCGCAAGACAGTTCGGACATAAGATATAACAAATATAAGCATGATGCATATGAACAGGTTAACAAGTGCACTCAGACATAGAGGTAATAATGCACGGGAAATAAAAGAGAAGTCGGGCGGTAGTCCTCCCGAAATCCCAAAATAAATACTGGGTGCCAAACGAGTGTCTGAATGACTCCTCGAGAGGAAAATGCAAGAAAATACAACGCCGCAAAAATACTGGGTGCCAAACGAGTGTCTGAATGACTCCTCGAGAGGAAAATGCAAGAATAACAATGCCGCAGTCGGGCGTCAATGCGACACCACATAAAGGGCTTATAACAGAAAATAATAGACAAACATGCCACAGTCGGACGTCTGAGCGACATCACATAGAGGGCTTGTAGTAAAAGTAAATAACAAACATGCCACAGTCGGACGTCTGAGCGACATCACATAAAGGGCTTATAACAGAAAATAATAGACAAACATGCCACAGTCGGACGTCTGAGCGACATCACATAGAGGGCTTGTAGTAAAAGTAAATAACAAACATGCCACAGTCGGACGTCTGAGCGACATCACATAAAGGGCTTATAACAGAAAATAATAGACAAACATGCCACAGTCGGACGTCTGAGCGACATCACATAGAGGGCTTGTAGTAAAAGTAAATAACAAACATGCCACAGTCGGACGTCTGAGCGACATCACATAAAGGGCTTATAACAGAAAATAATAGACAAACATGCCACAGTCGAACGTCTGAGCGACATCACATAGAGGGCTTGTAGTAAAAGTAAATAACAAACATGCCACAGTCGGACGTCTGAGCGACATCACATAAAGGGCTTATAACATAATTCAATATTTCAATTGCCTGAAAATTTATTACAAGTACGAGACAAAATATAAGGTTAGTCCATCCACAGAAATAACAATTAAACTGGGTTTACCACTTGAGTTTGTTCACCGGGGATAAATTTCCACGAGGATAGATATGGATATACTGATCATTCTACTTGATCATGGATACGATGGTTTGGAAGGATTTGACTCTGCAGAGTTTGTACTTTAACCACAGCCAACGGATTTCAGTAGTCACGGGGACTAGTTCCGTTTACGGTGTTTTGGAAGAAACACATCTAACCAGTACACACCCATTCAACATTCCGAAGCCAGGAATCACCCTCGGCAACGTTCAAGAAAAACCTTGAGACGGGGAGGCTACAACCTCGCGTAGCATGGGATCAAATTTCTATACGCGCGCTCTAAGGGGTGCCCCCCTCTCGGTCCCAACCGGAAACACCCATGCCCCCTGACCGGATGACTGGCTTTAATCCAGGGCCATGGAACCATCATCCCGGCCCCTCTGTTTGGTGTGTACACGGAAAGAGGTTACCAACTTACTAAACCGCATTCTGGCAGAAAACATGTGGTAGCACGGAAGGGGGAAGAACGATAACGTGACTCCGTCCACGTTAACGTCGGAATTTGTCGGATGACGTGAGGCTGGTATGCTACAAGAGTACCACCTTGCTGCCCTTCATGTCACCACATGATTAGGCCATCTCTCACCAGAGATCATCGCAACTTTGGAACATGCGGGTCGTTGCCTCACAAGCAACGAGGTACTCACTGACACTCATATGCCACGCACAACCTCTCATGCAAACATGCAAAACATCTATCATATGAAAGGTTCAAACATGCTTGCCTGGTTCGGAGAAGTTGGAGTCTAGCTCGGCGAAGTTCGCGGCTCCGTCACCTCTCCCGGAACCTACGGCATAACGAAAACGGGCACTAACGTGAAAACCAACGCGTGCATAAAAACTTCTCCAAATTTTTTCCAAATAAATCCCATAAAAAACTAGAGAAAATTATAAGATTGTCAGAAAAAGAATCACTCAAAAATCACTTTTTATTAAAAAGTTATAAGGGTTTCTGTCCAGGGACTTATCTGTAATGAAACAGAAAAGTTCCAGGGGTTAAACTGAGAAAAGAGAAAACGCTTTGGAAAGAAACGCGCAAGCCCACAGAGAAAACGTATTTTGCCCGAAGGCGCCAACGGAAAACGGTTCGCGGGGGAAAGGAAGAGAGGCTGACAGGGTGGGTCCACATGTCAGGTTTGAAAAGTTCGCCGACGCCCGAAGACAGCGGTGGTCGCCGGCGTCGAACCACGGCGAGACAGGGAGATCGGAGTGTACCAAGAGCTTCAGCGTGTCCTTCCGCGTCGGTGGGTGGTGGACTCGAGCGTCGGAGAGCACCACGTCGACGGCGACACTTTCTCCGGCGGACGGCGGCTCGGGCGATGGTGGGGATCTCCGGTGGAGTGCTGCAAACTTCGAATTGAAGCGCGGGTCAGAAGGAGGGTTGCATTAGAGGGTTACTAGCAAGAGATGGGAGGCAGGGGTGCACGCACGGGAGCGAATCGAGCTGGATCCCGTGACGGGTCGCGGCGGCCGGAGTCGAGGAAGGCGACTTCCCCGGGGCTCTCCCAGTGGCTAGGCAGGGTCTAGGTGGGGTGTAGAGGTGGTGTGGGCACTAGCTGGAGCTCGGGGCCTCTATTTATAGGAAATTCGAGGGGATGGCCGTGAACGGGAAATCTCCGGCGAGCGATTACGGCGAGGCAGTGGTTGAGCAGGGGGTTTGAGTGGCCAGGCAGCATCAGAGAGGTTTACCGGTGCCGTTCCACTGCTAAACTGGGTCGGGCTTGGCGTAATGGCGCCGGTCCACGGTGGGGTGGCCGCACGGGCACGACGGTGGCATGGAGCGCGCTCCGCGCCCAGCGGTTCACGACGAGAGTGGCAGCGCGTTCTGGGGAGTGGAAGACCACGCGGCGATCTCCAGTGGCTTGGGCGGCGCTGGGTGGCACCGTCTGCGCCGCGCCTCTCTCTGGCGGCCGCAAAGCCGCCGCTGGCGTCGGTCACGGGGCGGTGCACCACCTCCTGCTCGTCGCCGACGTTCGCAAGGCTCCAGGGGATCGTGCGGTGCAGAGACAAGGGGGAGGGGACGGGGAGCAAGGCGCCAACGCGGTCACTGGCGAGATGGACAACGAACACTGAAGAAAACGACAGTGCACTGAAACTGTTCTATGAACTTAACTGAACAATGACAGCAACAGTGTCCAGTAGGTGTTCGACGAAATGATTTGGCATGAAGAAAAATTTTCCTGGAGCTGGGACTTGGTGAGGTGACCTCTCAATGCACCCAGAGGCTGCCTGATTTTTCCCAGAATTTTTGGAGAAGGATTTGAATGAATTTCATCAAATTTGGCAAATCTGGTCCAAACTTGCAGCAAGTATAGTTTGAAAATTTTGAACTGAAGACCAGTGGATCTTCATGGATCTAGGTTGAGGGTTCAAAGGACTAGGATGGGGAAAAGGTTTGGAGGCAAAAATCAAAACAGAAAAGGTAGCTCCTTTCTAAATCTCCAATAGCTAGAATAGAAGGCAGAAATTGTTTTGATAAGATTTAAATGGAAAAATAATCATATGGGGAGGTTCAACTTGCTGGATTTGATGCAAATCATGATCCAAAGATGAGGGAAGGTTTGTGGGAGTGGATTTCCACTTAGGTCATGGCAAGAGAGATTTTTGAAAGAGCAAAAGATCACTTCAAAATGCCATGGGGCTATTTAAAAGATTTTTCAAAAGAAATTTCCCAAGTGAAAAGCATTCGGTTTTGAGTCCAAATAAAAGGAAAAACCTCCAAGACAAAAATCAAGTCTTGGGTGAATCCAAATAGAACACTTGCCATAAGAGAAAATTTTTGAGAGGGTGGTTCTTTAGAAGAAAATTTAAATACCCTCCTCAAATAAATAAATAAAAATTAAAAGTTTAAAAAATCCAATTAAAAATTTTGGGTGTCACATCGAATCTCGGGCAAGTAACGTACCGATTGACAAAGGGAATTGTATATGGGATTGATTGTATCCTCGACATCGTGGTTCATCCGATGAGATCATCGTGGAACATGTGGGAGCCAACATGGGTATCCAGATCCTGTTGTTGGTTATTGACCGGAGAGTCGTCTCGGTCATGTCTACATGTCTCCCGAACCCGTAGGGTCTACACACTTAAGGTTCAGTGACGCTAGAGTTGTAGAGATAATAGTATGCGGTTAACCGAAAGTTGTTCGGAGTCCCGGATGAGATCCCGGACGTCATGAGGAGTTCCGGAATGGTCCGGAGGTAAAGATTTATATATGGGAAGTCCTATTTTGGCCACCGGAAAATGTTCGGGATTTTTCGGTATTGTACCGGGAAGGTTCTAGAAGGTTCCGAAGTGGGGCCCACCTGCATAGGGGGACCCACATGAACGTGGGTAGTGGGGGCAAGGCCCCACACCCCTGGTCAAGGCGCACCAAGATCCCACCTTAGAAGTAATAAGATCATATCCCGAAGGGATAAGATCAAGATCCCTAAAAAAGGGGGATAACAATCGATGGGGAAGGAAAATAATGGGATTTCTTTCCCCCACCTTTGCCAACGCCCCAATGGACTTGGAGGGCAAGAAACCAGCCCCCTCCACCCCTATATATAGTGGGGAGGCGCATGGGAGCAGCACCCCAAGCCCCTGGCGCCTCCCTCTCCCTCCCGTGACACCTCTCCCTCTCGCTGAGCTTGGCAAAGCCCTGCCGAGATCCCCGCTGCTTCCACCACCACGCCGTCGTGCTGCTGGATCTCCATCAACATCTCCCTCCCCTTGCTGGATCAAGAAGGAGGAGACGTCTTCCCAACCGTACGTGTGTTGAACGCGGAGGTGCTGTCCATTCGGCGCTCGGTCATCGGTGATTTGGATCACGACGAGTACGACTCCATCAACCCCGTTCACTTGAACGCTTCCGCCCGCGATCTACAAGGGTATGTAGATGCACTCTTTTCCCTCTCATTGCTAGAAGACTCCATAGATTGTTCTTGGTGATGCGTAGAAAAATTTGAATTATTGCTACGTTCCCCAACAGTGGCATCATGAGCCAGGTCTATGCGTAGATTCTGTGCACGAGTAGAACACAAAGTAGTTGTGGGCGATGATTTGTTCAATTTGCTTGCTGTTACTAGTCTTATCTTGATTTGGCGGCATTGTGGGATGAAGTGGCCCGGACCGACCTTACACGTACTCTTACATGAGACAGGTTCCACCGACTGACATGCACTTGATGCATAAGGTGGCTAGCGGGTGTCTGTCTCTCCCACTTTAGTTGGATCAAATTCGATGAAAAGGGTCCTTTTGAAGGGTAAATAGCAATTGGCATATCACCGTTGTGGCTTTTGCGTAGGTAAGAAACGTTCTTGCTAGAAACCCATAGCAGCCACGTAAAACATGCAACAACAATTAGAGGACGTCTAACTTGTTTTTGGAGGGTATGCTATGTGATGTGATATGGCCAAAAGGATGTGATGAATTATATATATGTGATGAATGACATTGATCATGTTCTTGTAATAGGAATCACGACTTGTATGTCGATGAGTATGACAACCGGCAGGAGCCATAGGAGTTGTCTTAATTTATTGTATGACCTGCGTGTCAATGAAAACCGCCATGTAATTACTTTACTTTATTGCTAACCGTTAGCCATAGTAGTAGAAGTAATAGTTGGCGAGACAACTTCATGAAGACACGATGATGGAGATCATGATGATGGAGATCATGGTGTCATGCCGGTGACGAAGGTCATCATGCCGCGCCTCGAAGATGGAGATCAAAGGCCCAAGATGATATTGGCCATATCATGTCACTTTATGATTTGCATGTGATGTTTGTCATGTTTACATCTTATTTGCTTAGAACGACGGTAGCATAAATAAGATGATCCCTCACTAAAATTTCAAGAGACGTGTTCCCCCTAACTGTGCACCGTTGCGAAGGTTCGTTGTTTCGACGCACCACGTGATGATCGGGTGTGATAGATTCTAACGTTCGCATACAACGGGTGTAAGCCAGATTTACACATGTGAAACACTTAGGTTGACTTGATGAGCCTAGCATGTACAGACATGGCCTCGGAACACAAGAGGCCGAAAGGTCGAACATGAGTCGTATAGTAGATACGATCAACATGGAGATGTTCACCGATGATGACTAGTCCGTCTCACGTGATGATCGGACACGACCTAGTTGACTCGGATCATGTATCACTTAGATGACTAGAGGGATGTCTATCTGAGTGGGAGTTCATTAAATAATTTGATTAGATGAACTTAATTATCATGAACATAGTCAGAAGGTCTTTGCAAATTATGTCGTAGCTTACGCTTTAGTTCTACTGTTTAAGATATGTTCCTAGAGAAAATTTAGTTGAAAGTTGATAGTAGCAATTATGCGAACTGGGTCCGTAAACTAAGGATTGTCCTCATTGCTGCACAGAAGGCTTATGTCCTTAATGCACCGCTCGGTGTGCTGAACCTCGAGCGTCGTTTGTGGATGTTGCAAACATCTGACATACACGTTTTGATGACTACATGATAGTTCAGTGCGTAATGTTAAAACGGTATAGAATTGAGGCACCGAAGATGTTTTTGAAATGTCGCAGAACATGTGAGATGTTCCAAAGACTGAAATTGGGGTTTCAGACTAGTGCCCACGTCAAGAGGTATGAGACCTCTGACAAGTTTCTTAAGCCTGCAAACTAAGGGAGAAAAGATCAACCATTGAGCATGTGCTCAGATTGTCTGAGTACTACAATCGCTTGAATCAAGTGGGAGTTAGTCTTCCAGATGAGATAGTGATGGTTCTCCAAAGTCACTGCCACCAAGCTACTAGAGCTTCGTGATGAACTATAACAAATCAGGGATAGATATCATGATCCTTGAGCTATTCGCGATGTTTGACACCACGAAAGTAGAGATCAAGTAGGAGCATCAATTGTTGATGGTTAGTAAAACCACTAGTTTCAAGAAGGGCAAGGGAAGGAAGGGATACTTCATGAAACGACAAATCAGTTGCGGCTCTAGTGAAGAAACCCAAGGTTGAACCCAAACCCGAGACTAAATGCTTCTGTAATGAGGGGAACGGTCACTGAAGCAAAACTACCCTAGATACTTGGTAGATGAGAAGGTAGGCAAGGTCGACAGAAGTATATTGGATATACATTATATTAATGTGTACTTTACTAGTACTCCTGGTAGCACCAGGGTATTAGATACCGGTTCGGTTGCTAAGTGTTGGTAACTCGGAATAAAAGGCTACGGAATAAACGGAGACTAGCTAAAGGTGAGATGACGATATGTGTTGGAAGTGTTTCCAAGGTTGATGTGATCAAGCATCGCATGCTCCCTCTACCATCGAGATTGGTGTTAAACCTAAATAATTGTTATTTGGTGTTTGCGTTGAGCATAGACATGATTGGATTATGTTTATCGCAATACGGTTATTCATTTAAGGAGAATAATGGTTACTCTGTCTATTTGAATAATACCTTCAATGGTCTTGCACCTAAAATGAATGGTTCATTGAATCTCGATCGTAGTGATACACATGTTCATGCCAAAAGATATAAAATAGTAATGATAGTACCACATACTTGTGGCACTGCCATTTGAGTCATATTGGTATAAAATGCATGAAGAAGCTCCATGTTGATGGATCTTTGGACTCTATCGTTTTTGAAAAGATTGAGACATGCGAACTATGTCTATTGGTAGATATGCATGAAGAAACTCCATACAGATGGATCGTTTGGACTCACTTGATTTAGAACCAGTTGAGACATGCAAATCATAACACATGGGTAAGATGACTGAAAGGCCTCGTTTTCAGTAAGATGGAACAAGAAAGCAACTTGTTGGAAGTAATACATTTTGATGTGTGCAGTCCAATGATTGCTGAGGCATGCAGTGGATATCGTTATGTTCTTGCTTCACAGATGATTTGAGTAGATGCTGAGTATATTTACTTGATGAAACAAAAGTCTGAATTATTGAAAGGTTCAAGTAATTTCAGAGTGAAGTTGAAGATCGTCGTGACAAGAGGATAAAATGTCTGTGATATGATCATAGAGATGAATATTTGAGTTACGAGTTTGGCACACAATTAAGAAATTGTGGAAATTGTTTCACGACTAATACCTCCTGGAACACCATAGTGTGATGGTGTGTCCGAACATCATAACTGCACCCTATTGGATATGGTGCATACCATGATGTCTCTTATCGAATTACCGCTATCATTTATGGGCTAGGCATTAGAGACAACCGCATTCACTTTAAATAGGGCACCACGCAATTCCGTTGAGACAACACCGTATGAACTATGGTTTAGAGAAACCTAAGCTATCATTTCCTAAAAGTTTGGGGCTGAGACACTTATGTGGAAAATTTTCAGGCTAATAAGCTCGAACCCAAAGTGGATAAATGCATCCTCTTAGAATACCCAAAACATTTGGGTATACCTCCTATTTCAGATCTGGAAGCAAAAGTGATTGTTTCTAGAAAACGGGTCCTTTCTCGAGGAAAAGTTTCTCTCGAAAGAATTGAGTGGGAGGATGGTGGAGACTTGATGAGATCGTTGAACCGTCACTTCAACTAATGTGTAGCAGGGCACAGGAAGTTGTTCCTGTGGCACCTACACCAATTGAAGTGGAAGCTTATGATAGTGATCATGAAACTTCAGATCAAGTCACTACCAAACCTCATAGGACGACAAGGATGCGTACTACTTCAGAGTGGTACGTAATCCTGTCTTGGAAGTCATGTTGTTGGACAACGATGAACCTATGAGCTGTGGAGAAGCGATGGTGGGCCCGGATTCCGACGAATGGCTCGAGGCCATAAAATCCGAGAGAGGATCCATGTATAAAAACAAAGTGTAGACTTTGGAAGAACTACTTGATGGTCGTAAGGCTGTTGGGTGCAGATGGATTTTAAAAGGAAGACAGACAATGATGGTAAGTGTCACCATTAAGAAAGCTCGACTTGTCGTTAAGATGTTTTCCGGCAAGTTCAAGGAGTTGACTGCGATGAGACTTTCTCACTCGTAGCGATGCTAAGAGTCTGTTGGAATTATATTTAGCAGTTACTGCATTTTTTTCGAAATCTTGCAGATAGGATGTCAAAACATTGTTTCCTCGACGATTTTCTTGAGGAAAGGTTGTATGTGATACAACCAGAAGGTTTTGTCAATCCCGAAAGATGCTAACAAGTATGCAAAGCTCCAGCAATCCTTCTAAGGATTGGTGTAAGCATCTCGGAGTTGGAATGTACGCTTTGATGAGATGATCAAAGATTTTCGATTTTTACAAAGTTAATGAGAAACTTGTATTTCCAAAGAAGTGAGTGGGAGCACTATAAAATTTCGGATGAGTATATGTTGTTGACATATTGTTGATCAGAAATGATGTAGAATTTCTGGAAAACATACAGGGTCATTTGAAAAGTGTTTTTCAATGTAAAACATGGATTAAGCTACTTGAACATTGAGCATCAAGATCTATAAGGATAGATCGAAAACGCTTAATAGTACTTTCAAATGAATGCATACCGTGACAGGATTTTGAAGGAGTTCAAAATAGATCAGCAAAGAAGGAGTTCTTGGCTGTGTTACAAGGTGTGAGTATTGAGTAAGACTCAAGACCTGACCACGGCAGAAGAGAGAGAAAGGACGAAGGTCGTCCCCTATGCTTTATATGTAGGCTCTACAGTATGCTATGCTGTGTGCCGCACCTGTAGTGTGCCTTGCCATGAATTAGTCAAGGGGTACAAGAGTGATCCAGGAATGGATCACATGACAGCGGTCGAACTTATCCTTAGTAACTAGTGGACTAAGGAATTTTCTCGATTATGGAGGTGGTAAAAGAGTTCGTCGTAAAGGGTTACGTCGATGCAAACTTTGACACTAATCCGGATGACTCTGAGTAGTAAACCGGATTCGTATAGTAGAGCAGTTACTTGGAATAGCTCCAAGTAGCGCGTGGTAGCTGCATCTACAAGATGACATAGAGATTTGTAAAGCACACACGGATCTGGAAGGTTCAGACCCGTTGACTAAAAACCTCTCTCACAAGCGAGATATGAATAAACCCCATGGGTGTTGGATTCATTACAATCACATAGTGATGTGAACTAGATTATTGACTCTAGTGCAAGTGGGAGACTGTTGGAAATATGCCCTAGAGGCAATAATAAAATGGTTATTATTGTATTTCCTTGTTCATGATAATTGTCTATTGTTCATGCTATATAATTGTATTAACTGGAAACCGTAATAGATGTGTGAATACATAGACCACAACATGTCCCTAGTAAGCCTCTAGTTTACTAGCTTGTTGATCAATAGATGGTTATGGTTTCCTGACCAAGGATATTGGATGTCATTGATAACGGGATCACATCATTGGGAGAATGATGTGATGGACAAGATCCAATCCTAAGCATAGCACAAGATCGTGTAGTTCGTTTGCTAAGAGCTTTTCTAATGTCAAGTATTGTTTCCTTAGACCATGAGATTGTGCAACTCCCGGATACCGTAGGAATGCTTTGGGTGTACCAAACGTCACAACGTAACAAGGTGGCTATAAAGGTGCACTACAGGTATCTCCGAAAGTGTTTGTTGGGTTGGCACGAATCGAGACTGGGATTTGTCACTCCGTATGACGGAGAGGTATCTCTGGGCCCACTCGGTAATGCATCATCATAATGAGCTCAATGTGACCAAGTGTTTGGTCACGGGATCATGCATTACGGAACGAGTAAAGTGACTTGCCGGTAACGAGATTGAACAAGGTATTGGGATACCGACGATCGAATCTCGGGCAAGTAACGTACCGATTGACAAAGGGAATTGTATACGGGATTGATTGAATCCTCGACATCGTGGTTCATCCGATGAGATCATCGTGGAACATGTGGGAGCCAACATGGGTATCCAGATCCCGCTGTTGGTTATTGACCGGACATTACAGGAATCAGCTATTTTGCCGTCTGCCACGGCGGACGGCAAAGGCATGAACGGCGGACGGCAAAGGCCTTTGCCGTCAGCCCCGGACGGTAAAAGGCTCCGGCAAAGTAGGCTACGGTAAACAGCTACTTTGCCGTCTGCTTCCTGGCAGCTGACGGCAAAGGCCCTTTGCTGTCTGCCGCGGACGACAAAGAGAGCGGACGGCAATAATTGCGCTGTCAGTCCGTTAAGTGGCTAACGGCAGGCCTTTGCCGTCCGTCGGGGTGTCGGGTCGGGGTGCCGGGTCGGGGTCGGGGTGCCGTGTCGGTGTCGGGGTCGGGGTGTCGGGTCAGGCTCGGGGTCGGGGTGTCGGGGTGTCGGGGTCGGGGTCGGGGTCTCGGGGTCGGGGTGTCGGGTCGGGGTGCCGGGTCGGGGTCGGGGTGCCGTGTCGGTGTCGGGGTCGGGGTGTCGGGTCAGGCTCGGGGTCGGGGTGTCGGGGTCGGGGTCGGGGTCTCGGGGTCGGGGTGCCGGGTCGGGGTCGGGGTGCCGTGTCGGTGTCGGGGTCGGGGTCGTGGTGTCGGGTCGGGGTGCCGTGTCGGTGTCGGGGTAAGGGTGGGTGTGGTGTCAGGGTGTCGGTGTCGGGGTGTCGTGTCGGGGTCGGGGTGTCGTGTCGGGGTGTCGTGCCGGGGTCGGGGTGTCGTGTCGGGGTGTCGCGTCGAGGTGGGGGTGTCGGTCGTCGAGGTCGGGGTGTTGGTGGTCGGGGTGTCAGGTGTCGGGGTCGGGGTGTCGGTGGTCGGGGTCGGGGTGTCGGTGGTCTTCTACTTCTCCTCCTCTCCTCTAGCTTGCTCCTCCTCCTCCTCTCCTTCTTCTTCTTCTTCTTCTTCTTCTTCTTCTTCTTCTTCTTCTTCTTCTTCTTCTTCTTCTTCTTCTTCTTCTTCTTCTTCTTCTTTCTCCTCCTCCTCCTCCTCCTCCTCTTCTTCTTCTTCTTCTTCTTCTTCTTCTTCTTCTCCTTTTTCCTCTTCTTAAACCTAGCACTAAGTAACCTAAAACAAAACTAAAACTAAACTAAAAGTAATCTAAACTAAAAAACAGAAAAAAATCTAAAACTAAAAACTAAACTAAATCTAAAACTAAAACTAAACTAAAAAACAGAAAAAACAGAAAAAAAAAGGAGAAGAGGGGTGGGGCTCACCTGCGGCAGGGGTGGGGCGCTCGCCGACGGAGGGGCGGCGGGGTGGCGCTCGCCGACAGAGGGGCGGCGGGGTGGCGCTCGCCGACGGAGGGGCGGCGGGGTGGCGCTGGCCGGGCGGAGGGGTAGGGGGGCGACGGGGCGGAGGGGGCGACGGGGTGGAGGGGTGGGGGGCGACGGGGCGGAGGGGGCGACGGGGCGGAGGGGTGGGGGGGCGACGGGGCGGAGGGGGCGACGGGGCGGCGCCGGGCGGCGGATGGGGGGCGACGGGGCGGAGGGGTGGGGGGCGGCAGGTGGCAGGGCGACGGGGCGGCGGCGGGCGGCGGGGGGCGGCGGGCGGCAGGGGCGGCCGCGGCGGCGGTGGGGTGGGATCCGGTGGCGGGGCGCGTCGGGGAGGAGAGAGAGGGAGAGAACAGAGAGTAACCGGCGGGGGGGGGGGGTACGGGCCGTTAGGTACTCTCCTCTTTGCCGTCCGCCAATCTTTGCCGTCCGCCTTTTTGCCTCTTTGCCGTCTGCTGGCAGACGGCAAAGAGGTGGGGCGTTAAGTTTTTTCCAAACGGGCGGGGGGTGGGGGCCACCTCTCTCTTTGGCGTCTGCCAGCGGACGGCAAAGATTCTTTGCCGTCTGCCAGCGGACGGCAAAGAGCTCGCAGATGGCAAAGAGCTTCTTTGCCGTCTGCTTTTGGGTAGCTGATGGCAAAGAGCTTCTTTGCCGTCAGCTAGCAGATGGCAATGAGCTGGCAGATGGAAAATTAGCTGATTCCAGTAGTGGGAGAGTCGTCTCGGTCATGTCTACATGTCTCCCGAACCCGTAGGGTCTACACACTTAAGGTTCGGTGACGCTAGAGTTGTAGAGATATTAGTATGCGGTTAACCGAAAGTTGTTCGGAGTTCCGAATGAGATCCCGGACGTCACGAGGAGTTCCGGAATGGTCCGGAGGCAAAGATTTATATATGGGAAGTCCTATTTTGGCCACCGGAAAATGTTCGGGATTTTTTGGTATTGTACCGAGAAGGTTCTAGAAGGTTCCGAAGTGGGGCCCACCTGCATGGGGAGACCCACATGAACATGGGCAGTGGGGGCAAGGCCCCACACCCCTGGTCAAGGAGCACCAAGATCCCACCTTAGAAGGAATAAGATCATATCCCGAAGGGATAAGATCGAGATCCCTAAAAAAGGGGGATAACAATCGGTGGGGAAGGGAAATGATGGGATTTCTTCCCCTCACCTTTGCCAATGCCCCAATGGACTTGGAGGGCAAGAAACCAGCCCCCTCCACCCCTATATATAGTGGGGAGGCGCATGGGAGCAGCACCCCAAGCCCCTGGCGCCTCACTCTCCCTCCCGTGACACCTCTCCCTCTCGCTGAGCTTGGCGAAGCCCTGCCGAGATCCCCGCTGCTTCCACCACCACGCCGTCGTGCTGCTGGATCTCCATCAACCTCTCCCTCCCCTTGTTGGATCAAGAAGGAGGAGACGTCTAACCAAACGTACGTCTGTTGAACGCGGAGGTGCCGTCCGTTCGGCGCTCGGTCATCGGTGATTTGGATCACGACGAGTACGACTCCATCAACCCCGTTCAGTTGAACGCTTCCGCTCGCGATCTACAAGGGTATGTAGATGCACTCTTTTCCCTCTCGTTGCTAGAAGACTCCATAGATTGTTCTTGGTGATGCGTTGAAAAATTTGAATTATTTCTACGTTCCCCAACAGATCCATCCACCTTATCTGGCTTCACTTGTGCTAACCCTATTATCATTGATGAATCCTTTGATGCAAACTATAAACTGTTTAAGAATCAGAATGGTGAGGTGTTTGCCAGGTATATTGGTACTAACTGCAGGAATGGGCCACCTATGAAGAAGATCTGGGTTCCCAAAAGTTGTCTTGAGAATCTTCCTGTGAATGTCATCATGACACCGCCTGGGAAGAAGACAAATCCCAGACCAAAGGCTTCATATGGTCCAAAGGCTTCATATAGACAGAGGACTCACCTGAGTCCCTAACGCCAATGTTTTGCAGGGAAATCATACTCAGACTTATGAATATGAGCATGTTTCTTCAAACCGCTATGTTCATAAAACTAAGAACTTTTCTGCTTATTGATATGAGTACTATTCACCTCCTGCAAGGCTATTTGCTAGGGCTTCAAAGCCGAAGTTCTCAGATGCTGCACTTAGACTTATTGCTTCTGAGCCACCCCTGAAGATGTGGGTGGTTAAGAAGAATTAACTTTCTTTTGCAGGGAAAGGTCTCCAGCCGGAAATCAAAGGCGTCTGATGCTAATGCTGGGGACCTAAAACATCTTGTAGGGTGCAAGATCAAATGCCCAAATGGTCTTACTATGTATTTTGTTCCTGAATCGCTTGCCAATCATCCTACCAGTCCTAATCTTGATCTGAGCTTTGATAATCCTCTTGTCCGTCAAATGTTTATGCTTCACAATACTCTTGGTGAAGCCTATCCCCCTAACTGTACTGTAGGGTATGACACCTCATGCTTCAGAATGGATTATGGACAGCGGATGTACTAATCATATGACTGGTGATCGAAGTCTTCTCATGGACTCAACCTTACGTCCATCTGACAAGAGTCACATCACATTTGCTGACACTGGTAAAAGCAAGGTATTGGGTCTAGGTAGAGTTGCAATCTCAAAGGATCAGCACATGGATAAAGTGATGCTTGTTGAATCCCTTGGTTTCAACTTAATGTCTGTCTCAATGCTTTGTGACTTGAACATGATTGTGATATTTGGAAAATATCGTTGCCTTGTACTAATGGAATCTGACAAATCTCTAGTCTTTGAAGGGTACCGGAAAGATGATCTGTACATGGTAGATTTCTCAGCAGGACCACAGCTTGCCGTATGTCTTCTAGAAAAAGCTTCAGAGTGCTGGCTTTGGCATCGAAGGCTAGGGCATGCTGGCATGAGGAACTTGCACACTCTCGCAAAGAAGAAGCATGTCATAGGCATCGAGGGCGTCAAGTTCAAGAAGGATCACTTGTGCGGTGCCTGCGAAGCTGGAAAGATGACAAGGGCCAAGCATCCCTCAAAGACAATCATGACGACATCTCAACCCTTCGAGCTGCTACACATGGACTTATTTGGCCCTACTCACTACTCTACTCTCACTACTACTGCTTGTCTCTATGGCTTCGTCATTGTTGATGATTATTCAAGATATACGTGGGTGCACATAATTCTCTACAAGACTGAAGTGCAGGATGTCTTCAGACGCTTCGCCAACCGTGCCATGAACAACTATGGTGTCAAGATCAAGCATATCAGAAGTGACAACGGCACAGAGTTCAAGAACACCGGCCTCGACCTTTACCTAGATACATTAGGCATCACTCATGAGTTCTCAGCTCCGTACACACCTCAGCAGAATGGCATCGTGGAGCGCAAGAACAGAACATTCATTGAGATGGCTCGGACGATGCTTCATGAATACAAGACTCCAAGAAAGTTCTGGCCTGAAGCTATTGATACTGCATGCCATGTCATCAACCGTGTTTATCTTCACAAGCTTCTGAAGAAAACATCCTATGAACTCCTCACTGGTAAAAAGCCAAATGTCAGTTACTTCAGAGTATTTGGTGCTAGGTGCTGGATCAAGGATCCACATCACACTTCAAAATTTGCACCGAAAGCACATGAAGGTTTTATGCTTGGATACGGAAAGGATTCGCATTCCTACAGAGTCTTCAACCTCTTTCACTATAAAGTGGTTGCAACTGTGGATGTGCTGTTCGATGAGACTAACGGCTCGCAAAGAGAGCACCTGCCAAATGTGCTAGATGAAGTTCCACCTAGTGAATCCATCAAGCTCATGGGAACTGGAGAAATCATACCAAATGAAGTACAACCTGAAGAGGAACTTATCATTTCTGCACCTAATCAATCTGAAGATAGTGCTCAGCCCGAGGACAATCCTCCTAACGATGACAATGATCAGCAAGAGCAAAATCTTCGTCCGGTTCATCATCGTGTTGCAAATGAAGTACAGATTGAGAAGATAATTGACAGCATCAATGCGCCTGGTCCACTCACTCGTTCAAGAGCAACACAGCTAGCAAATTTCTGTGGGCACCTTGCATTTGTCTCAATATGTGAACCCGAGAAAGTTGCTGAAGCCTTCATGGAACCTGAATGGATTCAAGCTATGCAAGAAGAGCTTCAAAAGTTCAAGCTGAACAATGTCTGGGAACTTGTCAAGCGTCCTGACCCCCGCAAGCACAACATAATAGGCACAAAATGGATATATCGCAACAAGCAAGATGAGCATGGTCAAGTTGTCAGAAACAAGGCTCGTCTCGTTACTCAAGGATACACTAAAGTTGAAGGGATTGACTTCGATGAAACCTTTGCTCCTGTGGCTAGGCTTGAAGCTATTCGCATATTGCTAGCCTATGCAAACCATCACAACATCCTGCTATATCAAATGGATGTGAAGAGTGCATTTCTCAACGGCAAGATTGAAGAAGAAGTGTATGTTGCACAACCTCCTGGCTTTGAAGATCCAAAACATCCTGATATGGTGTACAAGCTAAACAAGGCACTGTATGGCCTCAAACAAGTTCCTCGCGCTTGGTATGACACACTCAAAGACTTCCTGAAGAGCAAAGGCTTCAAACCTGGTTCCCTGGATCCCAGACTCTTCACGAAGACATATGATGGTGAACTATTTGTGTGCCAAATATATGTGGATGACATTATCTTCGACTGCACCAACCAGAAATACAGTGATGAGTTTGGACACATGATGCAAGAGCAATATCAGATGTCCATGATGGGTGAGCTGAAGTTCTTCCTTGGTCTTCAAATTCGTCAGCAAAGCAATGGCATCTTCATATCTCAAGAAAAATATCTCAAAGATTGCCTGAAGAAGTTTGGAATGCAAGACTGCAAAGGTGATACGACGCCAATGCCAACCAAGAGTCATCTGGGCCCTGACGCCAGTGGTAAAGAGTTCGATCAAAAGGTATACCGCTCCATGATTGGTTCTTTACTTTATTTATGTGCATCTAGGCCAGATATCATGCTTAGTGTTTGCATGTGTGCTCGATTCCAAGCGGCATCAAAGGAATCGCATCACTTAGCTGTGAAGCGAATTCTTCGATATTTGGCTTACACCCCAACACTAGGATTATGGTATCCAAAGGGCTCAGAGTTTGATCTAGTTGGATTCTCGGATGCTGATTATGCTGGTGACAAGGTGGATCGCAAGTCTACATCAGGCACATGTCAATTTCTGGGACGATCACTTGTCTGTTGGTCTTCAAAGAAGCAGAACTGTGTATCACTCTCCACTGCTGAATCTGAATACATTGTTACTGGATCTTGCTGCGCTCAGCTTCTATGGATGAAGCAAACACTCAAGGACTATGGCATCCATCTGAAACAAGTTCCACTCTACTGCGACAACGAAAGCGCCATCAAGATTGCCAACAACCCATTTCAGCACTCGAAGACAAAGCACATTGAAATTCATCATCACTTTCTCAGAGATCATGTCATGAAGGAAGATATTGATATCATACACGTCAACACTGAAGAGCAATTGGCAGATATCTTCACAAAGCCCTTGGATGAGAAAAGGTTTTGCAAGTTGCGGTGTGAGCTAAATATCTTGGAATCCTCGAATGTCCTGTGATCAGGCACACATCCTAACACTTATGCATGTTGATGACTTAGATGTGCAACACACGAAGTAATGTATGTCTTCAATCAATGAAGAATTACACTCTGAGTGTGAATACATTAATGCGGAATTCGACTTAGGAGCGCCACGATAATTGTGCGCCGTGTCTGGGTCTAATACTTCCTATACGGTGGGTAACGCCACCACCAAACCTTATTTGAAGTGTTTCCCCTAGCGTTACATTTGCTAAGTCTTCGCATTTGGTTTGTCTTCAATATTAACATGACTTCATGTTTATCTTCACTATGTTGATTTGGTTTTATTCTGATATATACATATATTAGTGTTCTGTCCTCTACAACATTCACTTATAGCTATGTCTTCTCGTTTGAATCTTTTGAACTAAGTGAATGTGTTCAGACCCTAACCTCTCTATGCTTCCTATCTCAAACTCTATCTGTCCAAATCATATGCATTCTGTTGAAACTGTCGAATGTCTTCTCTGCGTCCTTGTCAGCAGAAGATACAGAGACAAACATTAAATCTGTTTTAAATGCTCAATTCTTATTGCCTGGAACCTGGAGAAGCCGGAACGACCACCTGACAGTCCAGGCATGCGTGGGAACATGGGACAACTCCCAATGTGTTGCATGTTCACCACGTGTCCCTCAGATGTGAACCGCCAGGGGCACCTGCGTAATTGCGCTGTGCCGTCCCTTTCCCTATAAATGCAAATCCAATCGCGGTCAAAATCTTTCTTCCACCTCTCGACCTCGACAAACCCTAGCACCACCGCTAGCTCTCGACGACGCCGGCGACGAAGCGCTTAGCTGCCACGACCTCACCGATGTCGTCTTCATGCCGGCCGCGGACATCGTCTTCTCCGCCGCCGCCGTGGGTGTCCTCCGTCGCCAAGTTAGGGCACGGAAGATCGAACTGCTCGGCCTCATCTTCTAC
Organism: Aegilops tauschii subsp. strangulata; assembly: GCF_002575655.3. Taxonomy (NCBI): domain Eukaryota; kingdom Viridiplantae; phylum Streptophyta; class Magnoliopsida; order Poales; family Poaceae; genus Aegilops; species Aegilops tauschii. The sequence continues at coordinate 86,691,215 of NC_053040.3, forward strand.
TCCGTCTAGCAGTTCATCGTGTGGTAAATTAAAACCCTCTTTTTACTGTCCTTTTGATCCGATAGATTCATCCTTCCTACCAAAAGTGGTTTCTGCCTCCACAAATTTGGATCTATCCTGTTCTGCATCTCATATGATGCCTAGTATATTCACTTATGCTTCACACGTAGTTAGATTCCTCACTTGTACCTATTCTTGGATTCGTACAAATCTGGAACCAACTCTCAACATATAAGTGAATGTCTTCGAGCTATGAGGTCAATGTCTTCTAAACTGATTTATCTTCAAAATCTTCTGAGAATGCATATGACCTCTTCCCCTTCCCTCGCATCTCTAATGCTGTCACAGGTACATGTCCGTGGGAGAATCCCTTGGTTCTCATAGTCTGCATTCATTTGCAGAATTCTTACAGCATCATATCAACTCTCCCGAAGCCAGTTCCTGTCTGACCAGCAAACGGAAGCCTTTGACAGTGTTGAAGCCATTCAGTCTGAACTTCATGACAACGGGTAAGTCAGCAAGGAAGGGTGGCAGACAGCGCCGTGGGAATACATCGAAGGATTTGTCACCAGACCTCTATGAGCTGTACAAGACAGATCCAGAGGAGGACTACAATCAGCGCAAGACACGAATCCAATAGATTCGAAGATATTGTGCAGAACAATGGTACAAGTACAGGTTCATGACCAAGGAATATGCTGAACAGAATGCCATCAAGCGGCCCTGGGGAGACATCTTGTACAAAAATCTTCCACCCAGGTCCAGAGCTGAAGCCATTGAGCAAGGCTTCTACCCTTGCATGGTCCATGGACCACAGCCTGCTGATGCCGACCCATCTTCTCTGCTATGGTGTCGTGACGACAATCTGTTCAAGCGCAACTTTCAGTTTGCCAAAAACTCGGCCAAAGAGAAAAAGAAGTCGCCGGGATTAGACTTCAACCCAGGTCCCTCTGCTCCTCGTGCAGATGGCAACCTAGAAGGTCTCATCACTCACATTATGGTTCAAGGGACAGTCATGGATAAACCTGCAGATGACGCTAATTCTGTCGAAGCGCCTGCACCACCGAAGCCTAAGAAGCTGAAGAAACCCAAGGCTTCGAAGCCTTCCACTGCACCAAAAGCTTCACGAGCGAAGCCTCTGGCCACTGCTCCTCTTGCACCGAGTGTGCAGTCTGAAGATCTCTCACGCATCTCCAAGTCCGAGAAGAAGAAGAAGCCCGTGCACACCACTGGTCAAGCAATGCCTCCTGCTGCTGTTCTAAGAAATGAGAACGACGCCATTGACCTGTCGAGTGACGACGATCTTGCTGATGATGCTCTAGAACTGCTGATAAAGAGCAAGCAAGAGGCGGAAATCTTCAATGATTTACCTCTCTTTGACGTGGAAGTGCTGAACAATTTCATCGATGAGTGGTTTGACACCCCCAATCTCAGCTTTGATGATCTGTAACTCCCTGTAGGCCTCAGCGTCTCCTTCCATGGCGCCATTGCTCCTGAGCTGGGTCTTGCTCAGAAAATCGTTGAAGTGAAGCACAAGATCGACTATGAAAAGGCTCAGTTCAAGAAGCATGTGGCCAAGCTCAGCGTGACAGACGTCCAAAACTTCAAGACTACGATGCATGAGCTCAAGGAAGCGTTTCACAAGAAACGTGATGAAGCCAAAGGTTCTCGAGAGCGAATGAAGCTTCTGGCTGCAAAGTGTGTTCAAGCTTACAATGAAGCTGAGAAGCGCAAGGCACTTGGGCGTCCTAGCATCGACCCCAAGATGGTTGCCAAGCAGAAGAAGCCTACTGTGGACCAAGCTGAACCATCCAGGCGGGAAGAACCTCGCATTGTCTTCCCCGCTAGTATGACAGGCGTGAAGCCTAAGGTCCCCACAGTGGCTTCAGAGTTCTAGAAAACCAGGGCAGCTGAAGCCAAAGCCAGAAAGCGCAAGACCAAGAACACCACTGACGATGCTCCACCCACCAAGAAGCGCAAGACCAAGAAGAAAGATCTGGCTGCTCCCACAGAGCCCCTTGTCGTCGAGCCAATTTCTGTTGCTCGTCCCGCATCTGCACAACAAGAGCGCCGTTTGATAGTTCATGAGCCTGCTTCCCTAGAGGCTCCTGAAGCTGAAGACATTCCATCTGTTGACCCCAGAATCCCCCCTGAAGAAGAAACACTAGTTACTCCCCCAACTCAAGTCACCACTCCGGTACTTGAAGATGGGCCCAACCTAGTCCATCTCCACAAGCGTCGCCAGCTTTCCGCAGGCTTCGTAAAGGACCAAGGCCACAAGTCACTCTTTCGAGTGTTCCAGCAGGAGAAGAGCGCCAATCAGTATCACGCCAGATATTTCCTGAAGCCTCTCCTACTGCGAACGTCCCCGAGTCTGAAGCCAAGGCGGCTGAAGATATTCCGGCTGCATCAGCCGATGACCAAGAAGAACATGTTGCTACACCCCCAACGAACCCTGAAGTTGTTCTCAAGGAGAACGTGTCCGACCCTCCAGCTACTCGAGTGGAGATTAACAACATTGAGGCGACCACCAACAACAACACTGAAGCCAATAACGTTGTCATGGCTGACGCTAATGTGGCGCCTGAAGTTAATGTGGTGCCTGGAGTGATTGCTCCTGAAGCCAATGCTGCACCTTATGCAAATCTACAGCCTGAAGTCAATGCCACTGCTCCTGTACCGCCTCCAAGGCCACACACAATCGAGCAAGCATATGATCATGGTCAGCTGGTCACTGTTAGATGGCCCATTCTGGTTCCTCCGCCTGATGCTGGTCCTCAATTTGACTACCATGTCGAGCACATGCCTCAGGTCTAGAAGCCTAAGCCAAGGTTGCCCAGGTTTCCAGGTACTGCCACTTCACCAGGGTCCTTCAATGCAAATGGCTTCATTGCGCACAACACTTTCTTTGATAGCGCCAAGAACCCCTACTCCAAGCCAAGAATATCATCTGATCGGTTCTGGAGCTATCAGCAGCGCAGTAACTATTCCTGTGTTCTCTATGATCAAGGTCGCATCTTCCCTCATATGCGTCTTGACTGTGAAGCCATTGCTGGATTGCCATGCCTTGAAGAAGCCCTTGACTGCTTCCGTGATGCTGGATTGCTGAACTTTGTGACTGATAAGGAGCATTGGAATGAAGAGCTTCTGCTGCAATTCTATGCCACCCTCCAAATTCGCGGCTACAACAGGGATCTGAAGACATGGGTCCTTGAGTGGATGACAGGAAACGTACACCATGAAGCTAAAGCTCTTGAAATTATTGAGCTCACTGGTCTGCCACTCCAGGTGAACTATATGAACCTGGTTGTCAGCTTCACCGCAATGCATTGGAGAGCATCTTTCAGAAGCCAGAGCCCAACATGAGCCAAATGCTGAGCATGATGAAGCCTCTGCCACACGACGCTGAATACCCAAGAGAGTTCTTTGTTGAAGACCTAGAGTATTTGCCCCGCACTATCTATCATATCATCAGGCGAACTCTATGGCCTGTCAAAGGACATTCTTCTGCAGCGAAGCTTGAAGGAGCAATGAAGACATTGGTCTTTTATATCTTCAATGGCATCAGCTTCAATGCTCAAGACTTCTTTATCACGCAATTGGCTGCATCAGGCTCTGATCTCTTTGGACTGAAATTCTATGTTCCATGGGTTATGCGCCTTATCAAGCTTCATTCTGCTGTCAACTATCAGCCTTCTGCTCGCAACCATCTGATATTTTTGCCAGAAGTTGATATGTCAGTTGAAGCCATATACCCAGAGCCTGCCAAGGAGCCTGTTTGTCTTCACAATGCTGATCACCAAAGCTTCACACAGCCCATTGAAGGAGTCTAGGCCGTCACTCGTGTTTATCCTTTGGCTGGCAATACATGCTTACCTCGCCGTGCTCAAATTGAAGCCACTGAGAGCACTATTGCTCAAAGGCCTCGGAAGCGATCTCGTGTTCTCAATGACCGAGAGCTTCTCGTTGCCCTACATCAGAAACAGGATAAGCATCACTACTAGCTGAAGCGGCAGATGCAAAGCCTCTTGGTGGACGTCAATCGAATTTGCAATCTTGCCACCAAGAATGCCTTTGTCACTCATGAAACCTGTCGGCAGTCATGGAAGAGTTTGACATTGCTGAGTGCTGAAGAAGATCTTCAAGACGATGGCTTCACTGAAAGATTCAAGTTTGACTCCACTCCTCCAAGGAATGCTGTCTTGCGTCGAACTCCCTCTCTTGAAGACTCTGACTATTCCTACTCAGCTGCAACGGTGAATGCCAGAGTCATAGATGACCAAGATGATGCTACCTCACCACCTCCTACTTCGACGCGTATCGACACTGCACCAAGTTCTTCTGCACCGCCAAACCCCGACGCCGACCCTGCATCTTCTCCTACTTCTTCTGGGAACGAGTAGAGGCTATATGTCTTCAAACCTTTTTGGTCCTTACTGACAAAAGGGGGAGAAGCATATGAGTTGATAGTCTTCAAGCGGGTCCATATGGGCGGTTGCTTTATATTTTGCCTAGTGTTTACAACTCTCGCTTTTGATACATTTGGTTTTTTGATTTGTAACACTTAAACTTGATGGTCGTCTGCTACATTTTCTGCTATTCTGTGATGCGATGATAAATTCCGCATGTGCTATGATAAATCCCACACTTAGTCATATTGCAGACGTCCATTTCTCATTATGCATGTCATTATCTTCGATATATCAAATCATGCATGATGATTGTCTTCATGATTTGAAGAGGATCTCCATAAGTACAACCTGCCATGTGCATTTGCATTCCAAAAGAAAATTACTTATATGCACATCTTCAGGGGGAGCCTTTTGCTACTTATGAAGACAATACCTTAATCCTTTACAATTTCACATACTTTTATCCCCGTTGAAAACTTCAACCAGTTTGTCATCAATCACCAAAAAGGGGGAGATTGTAAGTGCATCTAGTGCCACCCCTAGTTGGTTTTGGAGTATTGACGACAAACCTGGTTGAGGGACTAATGTGTTTGTGAGAATTGCAGGCTAACACAGGTAGTAGTCCCTCATTGATTCGGTTTACCTACCGGAGATGACCCCTAAAAATGTATGAAGACATTGAAGATAATGGTGGTATGTGAAGATATTCACATTGAAGACTATGACATGAGAAGACATCGCTTGAAGACTATGGAGCGCGAAGACTTAGTTGTTTCGTTGTTTCCTTTTCTTCTTTGTTGAGTCATAGGAACCACCGTACTATTAAGTGGGGTCCCAGTGAACAAAGTCAGAGTGACTGAAGTGATACTCAACCAGATCCTATGTCTTCGAGCGAAGACAATGAGAGCAAATCTTATCCAGAGCTGGATGAGTCAGCTTTACTTGTAGCCCAAGTCAAGTTGCCGCGTGTGTTTGAAATCTGACTATTGGAACACGTGTCAGTTCCTTAGTGACCCAGGGTCATTTCAGACAAATCAGGTCGGGTTGCCTAGTGGCTATAAATAGCCCACCCCCTACACCATAAATTGGTGGCTACTCAGAGTTAGTGCACGGCTTTTGTCGTTTGAGAGCAACCCACCTCCGAAGCTTTTGAGAGAGAGAAATCCTTGCGAGGACAAAGCCCAAACACCCAGAGCCAAAGAGTGTTAGGCATCACTGAAGTCTTTCTGTCCGCGTGACCTGAAGACTTGTTACACTTGAGGACTGTGAATCCTCCAGCCGGTTAGCGTCGCGTTCTGAGCATCCAAGAGTCATTGTGGATCGCCGGTGAACGAAGTTTGTGAAGGTTTGGAAGTCTACCTTGAAGACTTACCAGAGTGATTGGGCGAGGACTGGGTGTCCTTCGCTCAAGGGGAATAAGGTGAAGACATGGTCTTCTGAGTTGAATCTCAGCCTCCCTAACCAGACGTACAGTTGTCACAGCAACTGGAACTGGTCCAACAAATCATGTGTCCTCACCAAGTGACTGGTTCTATTCTCTCCCTCTCTTTACTTACAGTTTGTCTTCGTGAAGTCATTGCCTGCTTGCACTACCTGTTTGACTTCACTGTGTGACTACTATCATTGTTTGGCTTCATACTATCTTCCCTCCTGATCTTTACTACCTAGCTGCTATTAGTCTTCGTGCTTTCACTTCATTGCATACTTGACTATGGCTTGCTTAGTGTAGTCTACCTTCCGCTGCATATCAATAGGTTCATTTCTATTGTTTGTCTTCGAAACTCTCATGTTTTGAAGACATTCGTAAAAATCGCCTATTCACCCCCCTCTAGTCGATAACTAGCACTTTCATCCCCACAGAAGAAAGTTCATGGCAAAAAGATTGGAAGACAAGTTTCCACCTCTAATGATTTCAAATCCCACTTCCGGTGAGGAAACACAGAATTTGTATGACCAATTGCGCAGATGAGATACGTTAAAAAGCTTGGCAGAACCACCAAAGCAAGCTTGGATGATAAGGCTCACTGATTCAGGATTAAGCCGGATCATCGATCTGGTGAATTCCACCACGAGGAAGAACTTGGGAGATCTTGGCCCATCTTGGGCATTGACGGCTGCATTGCATTGCTTCTTGACGTACTCTTCGAATGCCTTTCCAAGGGAGAAATTTAGATCTGAGAGAGCCATGACAGAAGGTGGCCGACGGGATCAGAGCGATCACCGGCGGGAAGTGATGTAACACCCTGAGAATCATGCTACAGTAACCCCCTGTGATTAAGCTAATCATATTGCTAAACAGGGCTAGATCACATTTGAACCACACCCTTGTCAAACTCCTAGTTCAAACTTCAATTAAATTTAAAAGTGGAAAATAAAAGTTTTCAAAAATTCAAACAAAAATGTTCAGTGGGTTCTAAATAATACACTGGTAATTATGGTGGAGAAATCACATTTTTATAAAATGTCTAAATACTTTTAAATGAAATAAAACAAAGAAGGAAATAAACAAATAAGAGAAAACAGAAAACAAAACAGTCAAAAGAAAAAAAGAGCAGGCCTCCCCCCCCCACTGGACCCGCGGCCCAAACCCCCCCCCCCCGGCCCAGGCTGGGCCGCCACCCGCGCCCCGCGCCCCGGCCCAGCCCACCTCCCCCCGCGTCCCCTTCCTGTTCCCCCGACCGGGTCGGAACAGGGGAGCGTCGCCGCCGAACCCCCTCGCCGGCGGTGAACCCCGCGAGAGGATAAGGGCGCCAGCGGCCCCGCTCCCTCGGGCCTCTCTCCCACTCGCCCCCGCTCTCCCTCGGCCTCTGCGCCTTCTCCCCCGCCAGATCCCCCTCCCTCTCCCCTCCGTTCCCCTCTGCCCGAGAGCGCTCGCCGCCGTTCACCGTAGTTCCCGCGGCCACCGTGCCCAGATCGCCCCGACAACGTGCCCGAGCGAATCCCCGCCGTCGACTACGCCGACTGCGCCATCGGGAACGAGCCGAGCGTCACTGCATCGACCTCCCCGAGCTCGTCTTCCCCGCACGTCCGCCGTCGATCATCGCCGACTCCGGCTACCCCGCGCCCTCCCCGAGCTCGCTGCCTCCCCCTACAGCCGCGCGGTGAGCTCCTCTACCTCCTCCCCCTCTCCGCTAGCTCGCCCGCGCTCCGTAGCTGCCCCCCCCCCCCACGCGCGCCCGAACGCCGCGCCGGGAGGCTCGCCGCCGGCGGGTCTCCGGTGACCAAATGGTCACGGGCTCAAGCCCACAGCGCTCCCCACCGCACGTAGAAGCTCCCTAGCCCCTCCGCTTGCTCGACCGCCTGCCGTAGCCATGTCCCCGTCGAGCACCCGTGCGCGCCGCCGCCTCCGCCGCTCGCCGGCGCCGATTCCGGCTGAGTCCGGCGAAGCCCCGGCCACCCCTGGATGCGGCGCTGCGAGCTCTTTCGAATGGGCCTAGCCCCGTTCCTCCCCGAGCCCCGTAGCGCGATTCTGGCCAACTCCGGCGAGGGACCGCCGTGGTTTTGGTCGCCGGAGTTGCGCCGGCGCCGGCCACCGACGTGGCTGGCCTGGCCCACCCCCAGTGACCCTGCCAGTGGCCCCCACGGGCCCCAGTTGACTAGGTTGACCCAGTCAACTGCTGACTGGGCAGGCCCAGTCATTGACATGCGGGCCCCGCCGCAAAAATTAAAAAGAAAAGAAAAGAAAAAGAAAATGTTTTATAAATAAAAATAATTAGTTTAATTAATCTCTCACTGACAGGTGGGCCCAGTAGTTAATTAACTGAAAAACTAATTAGTTAATCCTCTGTTAACCCACTGTCTATGACAGGTGGGTCCCCCTTGTCAGTTTGACCAGTCAACCCGGACTGTTGACCGCTGATGTCACTCCTACGTCATGCTAACGTCATATCCCTTTTCTGTTAATTAAATAATTCCAGAAATTCAGATAAACTTTGAAAATTCATATCTTTTAAACCGTAACTCGGATGAAAATGTTTTCTATATGAAAGTTGCTCAGAACGACGAGACGAATCCGAATACGCAGTCCATTCATCCACCACACCTCCCTAACCTATCGAACTAGCAACTTTCCCCCTCCGGCCCGTCTGTCCGAAAACGCGAAACATCGGGAATACCTCCCGGATGTTCCCCCCCTTCCCCGGTACCACCTACTGTCGCATTAGGACACCCCTAGCACCGCTCATTGTCATGTCACGCATCATCATGCTTATGTTTGCATTGTATTTACTGTTTTCTTCCCCCTCTTCTCTCCGGTAGACTACGAGACCGACACTGCTGCTGCCCAGTTCGACTACGGAGTCGACGACCCCTCCTACTTGCCAGAGCAATCAGGCAAGCCCCCCCCTTGATCACCAGATATCGCCTACTCTACTCTCTACTACTTGCATTAGAGTAGTGTAGCATGTTACTACTTTCGATATCCTATTCTGATGCATAGCCTATCCTTGCTACTACTGTTGTTACCTTTACCTGCAATCCTCTCTGCTTAGTCTAGGATGCTAGATTTCCATCAGTGGCCCTACATTCTTGTCCGTCTGCTGTGCTATACTATCGGGCCGTGATCACCTGGGCGGTGAACACGGGCATATACTTATATACTATATACATGACACATGTGATGACTAAAGTCGGGTCGGCTCGTAGGAGTACCCGCAAGTGGATCTTTGTGGCGGAGCGACAGGGCAGGTTGAGACCGCCTAGGTGAGAGGTGGGCCTGGCCCTGGTCGGCGTTCGCGGATACTTAACACGCTTAACGAGATCTTGGTATTTGATCTGAGTCTGGCCATTTGGTCTATACGCACTAACCATCTACGTGGGAGTAGTTATGGGTATCCCGACGTCGTGGTATCAGCCGAAGCTCTTTTGACGTCAGCGACTGAGTGGCGCGCGCCGGATTGGACTGGAACGCCACTAGGCTAGGTCTGCTTCCGGCCGCGTACGCAACGTGCAGGTGTGCATAGGGCGATGGGCCCAGACCCCTGCGCGCATAGGTTTAGACCGGCGTGCTGGCCTCTCGGTTGAGCCTAGGTGGGGCTGCGACGTGTTGATCTTACGAGGCCGGGCATGGCCCAGAAAAGTGTGTCCGGCCAAATGGGATCGAGCGTGTTGGGTTATGTGGTGCACCCCTGCAGGGAAGTTTATCTATTCGAATAGCCGTGTCCCTCGGTAAAAGGACGACCCGGAGTTGTACCTTGAGCTTATGACAACTAGAACTGGATACTGAATAAAATACACCCTTCCAAGTGCCAGATACAACCCGGTGATCGCTCTCTAACAGGGCGACGAGGAGGGGATTGCCGGGTAGGTTTATGCTATGCGATGCTACTTGGAGGACTTCAATCTTCTCTCTTCTACATGCTGCAAGATGGAGATGTCCAGAAGCGTAGTCTTCGCCAGGGCTAGCTATCCCCCTCTTATTCCGGCATTCTGCAGTTTAGTCCACTGATATGCCTCTTTACACATATACCCATGCATATGTAGTGTAGCTCCTTGCTTGCGAGTACTTTGGATGAGTACTCACGGTTGCTTTTCTCCCTCCTTTCCCCTTTCTATACCGGATTGTCGCAACAAGATGCTGGAGTTCAGGAGCCAGACGCCACCGTCGACGACGACACCTACGACACTGGAGGTGCCTACTACTACGTGCAGGCCGCTGACGACGACCAAGAGTAGTTAGGAGGTCCCAGGCAGGAGGCCTTGCCTTTTCGATCGTTGCTACTTTTGTGCTAGCCTTCTTAAGGCAAACTTGTTTAACTTATGTCTGTACTCAGATATTGTTGCTTCCGCTGACTCGTCTATGATCGAGCACTTGTATTCGAGCCCTCGAGGCCCCTGGCTTGTATTATAATGCTTGTATGACTTATTTATGTTGTAGAGTTGTGTTGTGATATCTTCCCGTGAGTCCCTGATCGTGATCGTACACATTTGCGTGCATGATTAGTGTACGGTCAAATCGGGGGCGTCACAAGTTGGTATCAGAGCCGACTGCCTGTAGGAACCCCCCTTCCACCCTCCTTGGCCGAAGTCGAGTCTAGACATTGCAAAACTTTTACTAACATGGCTGTGCGGCTTACGGGCCCACGTCGCCATTGGGTGGTACTAGGATCTTTTACTCCCCGACCTTTACTCTGGGACTATGAGCTCTCTTCTATTCGGGTTAAACGAGTTTACTAACTCTAACACTAGGATCCCGTGACCGCGTTCACCCCTAAGATGGATAAGCCATAGTTGTTTCTTAGAATAGTATTTTGAACAATTCACACACTGTCATTTGACTCCTTTGAAACGTCTTTGCTTTCAGATGGAACCCACGAGGCAGGTTGTTCACCACACGATGGCCATTGGTGCCTCGGGATCACCTGCGGTGCTAGCTGAGATGATGACCTATCTGGGTTATCGCTGGCACCCTGAGTTCACCGTCTACGAGGAGTTCCAGGACTTTAACCAGGAGCAGTACCGTGCCATCGTCCACCTCTACTCTCGGGAGTACGACGCCACCACTGTGCTGCACACCGCACATGGTGTTGGTGTGACCATCGATATGGCTGTCCACGATGCAGCCTATGCTGCTCTGACACGTCTTCGTGGAGAGTATCGGGAGTTGGACACCTCCCCTTTCAGGCACATTGCTATCGCCTCTGATGTTGGTGCGGAGGGATACTATACTGCTGCCTACTCCACTGTCACCCGGGAGCCCTTCTACCATCAGCACCTGGTTCTGCATGCTGATGGGCTGGATCGAGCTAACCGAGCTCTTCGCCACGAGATGTACACCACCCGTCAGCACCTTTACCGTGCTCTGACGCTGCTGCACCCCTTTGTCCGGTCTGGACAGGTACCGCGCGCTGCGATCTACCCAGCCAGGACCGTGATGCCCCACGGTGTCGGTTGGCCAGAGGTGGGAGGCTACTCTCCCGCACTTGGTTCTCTTCTGCCACCTGAGCGTCGGACTCTACACCTGAGTATCCGCGGGCCCCAGTCTGCTGACGTGGAGGACTATCCGTTGCCTCACTACCAGCTGTCGGGCTACGATTACCTCCACAGTACCTCTTGGGACTGATGTAGGCTTGATTGTAGTATTAGTTTCAGTCGCCGCGAGCCTGTGTGCCGCCTATGATGTTTTAGTCTATGTACTGAACTCTGTGTACTGAACTCTATGCATGACCCCTTTTATAAGCTATGCCGACTACTATGTGGTAGCTATCGTGCTCCTTTCGTTATGCATGTTTCATCATAAATGATTCTTGTCATTGCAAATTTTCTCAATGCTGAACTACCACTGTTATATATTAGCAGGATGGTTAGACCAGGTGGTCGTGGTCGTGGTGGCGATGCCCCACCACCACCTGAGTACATGGCTGGTATGATCCAATAGTTTGAACTGAACCGCCAATTCATGGAAAATATGATGGCTCAGTTTCCTCGCCCCAATATGAACCAACAGCCAGCCCAAGTGACTCTTCAAGATTTCATACGCCTCAACCCAACCATCTACCGCAGCTCAACTCAGCCTCTGGATGCTGATGACTGGCTCCGTGACATCACCTATGAGTTGGAGTCTGCTGATGTAGCCCCTGCCAGCTATGTCAATTTTGCTTCCTTCTTCTTGAAGGGACCCGCAGCTCAATGGTGGGACAGCCACAGGCGTACTCTGCCAGCTGGAACAATCATCACCTGGCCAGACTTCCAAGCTGCTTTTCGTGCCCGCTTCATTCCTCAGGGAGTCATGGACCGGAAGAAGCGTGAGTTCCGCAACCTCACCCAAGGCAACAAAACTGTCGAAGCTTATCAGCGGGAGTTTCTGGACTTGTCCCGCTATGCTGAAGAAGACATTGCAACTGATGCACGCAGACAGGAGAAGTTCCGTGATGGCCTTCAAGCTGACATCAAGCTCGCACTTCTAGTGCATGACTTTGCTGATTTCGCCACCTTGGTGAACAAGGCCATCAATGTCGAAACTGGTCTGCAGGAATACCAGAGCTCTAACAGGCGCAACCGTGACCCGGGCTCATCTTCGGGCCCGCCCTCACAGAAGCGTAAGATATGGATCCCGAACAGCATGTATCGTCCAAATGCTTCTGCCCCAAAGCAGACCTATGCTGCCCCTCGTCTGCCTACACCACCGTCCAGGCAGTCAAGACTTCCAGCTCCACCATCCCAAGCTCCTGTTACCACTCCGAATAATGGCTTGTGCTTCAGGTGTGGTCAACCAGGGCACCGTGCTAAAGAATGCAACCAGAACCAGAATCAACTGGCCCTTCCAGCAACTGGCCGTGGTAACAATCAGCCCCGCAACAACAATGCTAAGTCTTATGGTCGTGCTCATGCCAACCACGTTGATCTCAACGAAGCTCAAGACCAGCCTGCTACTGTGATGGGTACACTCCTCGTAAATTCAGTACCAGCATCCGTTTTATTTGATACAGGTGCATCGCATTCATTCATGTCAGAAGATTTTGCATACAAGCACGACGTTAAATGTGAGGAGATGAACACCTCTGTATTGGTCAAAACCCCCGTGGGACAGTGTCAAACCTCCTTGGTTGGCATCGATGTCCCCGTGGAAATCGAAGGGCTGGAATTCTATGCCTCTCCCATTATCCTGAAGACGTCTAACATCGATCTCATTTTGGGTATGGATTGGTTGAAAGCGCATACTGCCTCTATAGTTTGCGCCACTAAAACCGTCCATCTGCTACACCCTTCGGATGAAATAATTGCTTACCAAGCTCATCTGGTGCAAAATGCCGAGGCAAGGCTCTATGCATTGAATGCATTGAACGCTGCACCACTCGAGGGCATTGAAAACATCCCCGTCGTGCGTGAATTCCTCGACGTCTTCCCTGAAGAGCTTCCAGGGATTCCCCCTGCTAGAGCTGTCGAATTCATCATCGACTTGAAACCAGGCACCACTCCTATAGCCAAGCGACCCTACAAAATGCCGCCGCATGAACTCCTTGAGCTTAAGGAGGAAATCGACAAATCTCTTCGCAAAGGATTCATTCGCCCAAGTTGCTCTCCTTGGGGAGCACCTTCTCTCTTCGTTAAGAAGAAGGATGGGACAAACCGGTTAGTTCAAGACTACCGTCCTATAAACCAAGCTACCATTCAGAATAAATACCCTCTTCCTCGGATCAATGATCTGTATGATCAACTGGCGGGTTCGTCAGTGTTCTCTAAGCTCGACTTGAGGTTGGGCTATCACCAGATCCGTGTTCGCGAATAGGATATCCCAAAGACCGCCTTCGTGACTCGCTATGGTTCATACGAGTACACCGTCATGTCTTTCGGTTTAACCAATGCTCCAGCCACCTTCTCTCGTCTGATGAACTACATATTCATGGATTACCTCGACAAGTTCGTCGTGGTTTATCCGGATGATATCCTAATATTTTCCAAGAACGAAGAAGAACGTGCTGAACATCTTCGTCTTGTGCTGGAAAAGCTACGAGAACATCAACTATATGCCAAGTTCTCTAAATGTGAATTTTGGCTACCCGAAGTAACCTATCTCGGGCATGTCATCTCTAAGGATGGTATTGCCGTCAACCCCGAGCGAGTTCAGGCTATTCTTGATTGGACTCCTCCCAAGAACGTTAAGCAAGTCAGAAGTTTTCTCGGTCTCGCCAGCTATTGCCGTCGATTTGTCGAGAACTTCTCCAAGATCGCCAGGCCTCTGACTAACCTGTTACATAAGGGCGTCAAGTTCCAATGGACAGACAAATGTCAGGAAAGTTTCCAAGCACTCAAAGACAAGTTGACTTCTGCTCCAGTTCTAGCTCCACCTGAAACTAAGAAGGACTTTGTCATTTACAGCGACGCTTCCCGTCAAGGATTAGGCTGTGTCCTAATGCAAGACCGCAAAGTGATTGCTTATGCCTCTCGACAATTGCGCCCTCACGAAGAGAACTACCCAGTTCACGACCTCGAACTTGCTGCTGTCATTCATGCGCTGAAGCAGTGGCGACATTACCTTCTCGGTAATCGTTGCGAGATCTTCACTGACCACCAAAGTCTGAAGTATCTGTTTACTCAGCCAGATCTGAACCTCCGTCAACAGAGATGGATGGAGCTCGTTGCAGACTTTGACTTGGGTATTTCCTATACTCCAGGCAAGGCTAATGTAATGGCTGATGCCTTGAGCCGCAAGTCTTACTGCAACCACCTCCAGGTTCATAAAGTTCAGCCCTCACTTGTTGAAGAATTCAGGAAGCTGAACCTCCATATTGTTCCTCCGGGTGCACTCGCTCCCCCTCCTAAGGAGTTCCGCAAGATGAACCTCCGTGTTGTTCCCCAGGGTTCCCTCAATACCCTGGTCGTCGAACCAGATCTCCTGGACTCCATCAAGAGAATACAGGGGTATGACTCTGAAGCCCACAAGATTAAGCGCTACCTCGCAGAAGGAAAGCCCTCATTCTTCACCATTTCTGAAGATGGCGCCCTATACTTCAAGGGCCGCCTAGTGGTGCCATGTGCAGAGAAAAACCTGGATATGACACAGGAAGTTATGAAAGAAGCTCATGATACGCCTCTGTGTATCCATCCTGGTAGTACAAAGATGTATCAAGATATCCGTCAGAGATTCTGGTGGACTAATATGAAGCAAGACATTGCTGGTTATGTTGCTGAGTGTGACGTTTGCCGTCGTATCAAAGCAGAACATCAAAGGCCTGCTGGAACTCTGCAACCTATCTCTATTCCTGAATGGAAATGGGACCATGTTGAGATGGACTTCGTCACTGGATTTCCCAAATCGCAGAAAGGTAATGATGCTATTCTTGTCGTCATTGACCGGCTTTCCAAAGTTGCACATTTCCTGGCAGTCAAAGAAACGATCACTGCTAGCCAGTTGGCAACGCTCTATATGTCCAGGATTGTTTCGCTCCACGGTATTCCATTGGTTATCAGTTCAGACCGTGGTAGCTTATTCACTTCAAGATTCTGGGCAAGTTTCCAAGAAGCAATGGGAACTCATCTGTCATTCAGTACTGCGTTTCATCCTCAATCGCAAGGACAAGTTGAACGCGTCAATCAAATCCTCGAAGACATGCTTCGAGCTTGCGTTATTTCCTTCGGCAAGAAATGGGAGGAATCTCTCCCGTATGCTGAGTTTTCCTATAATAATAGCTATCAAGCTAGTCTGAAGATGGCCCCCTTCGAGGTGTTATATGGACGAAAGTGCCGAACCCCTCTGAACTGGTCAGAAACTGGGGAACGTCCACTCTTCGGTCCGGATATTATCCAAGATGCCGAAGAACAAGTCCGCATTATTCGCGAGAATCTCAAGACTGCTCAGTCACGTCAGAAGAGTCAGTATGACCGTCATCATAAAGACATGGTCTATCAACCTGGCGAAAAGGCTTATCTTCGAGTCACACCTATGAAGGGTGCTCACCGCTTCGGGATCAAGGGCAAACTAGCTCCTCGCTATATTGGCCCATTCACTATTCTCGAAAGGCGTGGAAAAGTGGCATACCAACTGGAACTACCGCCGAACCTTTCTCAGGTTCACGATGTGTTTCATGTGTCACAGCTCCGCCGTGGCTTCAAGGATCCAATCCGAGCGGTGGATCACGAAGTGCTCGAATTGCAGCAAGACCTCTCCTATAAGGAGCATCCGGTCCGCATTCTCGACCAAGCTGAACGCCGCACACGTCAGAAGGCGATCAAGTTTCTCAAAGTCCAGTGGTCGCACCATTCTGAAGATGAGGCCACTTGGGAACGAGAGGATCGTCTGCGCGAAGAATACCCCGCACTGTTTCCTTCTACCTCCTAAATCTCGGGACGAGATTTCTTGTAGTGGAGGAGATTTGTAACACCCTGAGAATCATGCTACAGTAACCCCCTGTGATTAAGCTAATCATATTGCTAAACAGGGCTAGATCACATTTGAACCACACCCTTGTCAAACTCCTAGTTCAAACTTCAATTAAATTTAAAAGTGGAAAATAAAAGTTTTCAAAAATTCAAACAAAAATGTTCAGTGGGTTCTAAATAATACACTGGTAATTATGGTGGAGAAATCACATTTTTATAAAATGTCTAAATACTTTTAAATGAAATAAAACAAAAAAGGAAATAAACAAATAAGAGAAAACAGAAAACAAAACAGTCAAAAGAAAAAAAGAGCAGGCCTCCCCCCCACTGGACCCGCGGCCCAAAGCCCCCCCCGGCCCAGGCTGGGCCGCCACCCGCGCCCCGCGCCCCGGCCCAGCCCACCTCCCCCCGCGTCCCCTTCCTGTTCCCCCGACCGGGTCGGAACAGGGGAGCGTCGCCGCCGAACCCCCTCGCCGGCGGTGAACCCCGCGAGAGGATAAGGGCGCCAGCGGCCCCGCTCCCTCGGGCCTCTCTCCCACTCGCCCCCGCTCTCCCTCGGCCTCTGCGCCTTCTCCCCCGCCAGATCCCCCTCCCTCTCCCCTCCGTTCCCCTCTGCCCGAGAGCGCTCGCCGCCGTTCACCGTAGTTCCCGCGGCCACCGTGCCCAGATCGCCCCGACGACGTGCCCGAGCGACTCCCCGCCGTCGACTACGCCGACTGCGCCATCGGGAACGAGCCGAGCGTCACTGCATCGACCTCCCCGAGCTCGTCTTCCCCGCACGTCCGCCGTCGATCATCGCCGACTCCGGCTACCCCGCGCCCTCCCCGAGCTCGCTGCCTCCCCCTACAGCCGCACGGTGAGCTCCTCTACCTCCTCCCCCTCTCCGCTAGCTCGCCCGCGCTCCGTAGCTGCCCCCCCCCCCACGCGCGCCCGAACGCCGCGCCGCGAGGCTCGCCGCCGGCGGGTCTCCGGTGACCAAATGGTCACGGGCTCAAGCCCACAGCGCTCCCCACCGCACGTAGAAGCTCCCCAGCCCCTCCGCTTGCTCGACCGCCTGCCGTAGCCATGTCCCCGTCGAGCACCCGTGCGCGCCGCCGCCTCCGCCGCTCGCCGGCGCCGATTCCGGCCGAGTCCGGCGAAGCCCCGGCCACCCCTGGATGCGGCGCTGCGAGCTCTTTCGAATGGGCCTAGCCCCGTTCCTCCCCGAGCCCCGTAGCGCGATTCCGGCCAACTCCGGCGAGGGACCGCCGTGGTTTTGGTCGCCGGAGTTGCGCCGGCGCCGGCCGCCGACGTGGCTGGCCTGGCCCACCCCCAGTGACCCTGCCAGTGGCCCCCACGGGCCCCAGTTGACTGGGTTGACCCAGTCAACTGCTGACTGGGCAGGCCCAGTCACTGACATGCGGGCCCCGCCGCAAAAATTAAAAAAAAAGAAAAGAAAAAGAAAATGTTTTATAAATAAAAATAATTAGTTTAATTAATCTCTCACTGACAGGTGGGCCCAGTAGTTAATTAACTGAAAAACTAATTAGTTAATCCTCTGTTAACCCACTGTCTATGACAGGTGGGTCCCCCTTGTCAGTTTGACCAGTCAACCCGGACTGTTGACCGCTGATGTCACTCCTACGTCATGCTGACGTCATATCCCTTTTCTGTTAATTAATTAAATCCAGAAATTCAGATAAACTTTGAAAATTCATATCTTTTAAACCGTAACTCGGATGAAAATGTTTTCTATATGAAAGTTGCTCAGAACGACGAGACGAATCCGAATACGCAGTCCATTCATCCACCACACCTCCCTAACCTATCGAACTAGCAACTTTCCCCCTCCGGCCCGTCTGTCCGAAAACGCGAAACATCGGGAATACCTCCCGGATGTTCCCCCCTTCCCCGGTACCACCTACTGTCGCGTTAGGACACCCCTAGCACCGCTCATTGTCATGTCACGCATCGTCATGCTTATGTTTGCATTGTATTTACTGTTTTCTTCCCCCTCTTCTCTCCGGTAGACTACGAGACCGACACTGCTGCTGCCCAGTTCGACTACGGAGTCGACGACCCCTCCTACTTGCTAGAGCAATCAGGCAAGCCCCCCCCTTGATCACCAGATATCGCCTACTCTACTCTCTACTACTTGCATTAGAGTAGTGTAGCATGTTACTACTTTCGATATCCTATTCTGATGCATAGCCTATCCTTGCTACTACTGTTGTTACCTTTACCTGCAATCCTCTCTGCTTAGTCTAGGATGCTAGATTTCCATCAGTGGCCCTACATTCTTGTCCGTCTGCTGTGCTATACTATCGGGCCGTGATCACCTGGGCGGTGAACACGGGCATATACTTATATACTATATACATGACACATGTGATGACTAAAGTCGGGTTGGCTCGTAGGAGTACCCGCAAGTGGATCTTTGTGGCGGAGCGACAGGGCAGGTTGAGACCGCCTAGGTGAGAGGTGGGCCTGGCCCTGGTCGGCGTTTGCGGATACTTAACGCGCTTAACGAGATCTTGGTATTTGATCTGAGTCTGGCCATTTGGTCTATACGCACTAACCATCTACGTGGGAGTAGTTATGGGTATCCCGACGTCGTGGTATCAGCCGAAGTTCTTTTGACGTCAGCGACCGAGTGGCGCGCGCCGGATTGGACTGGAACGCCACTAGGCTAGGTCTGCTTCCGGCCGCGTACGCAACGTGCAGGTGTGCATAGGGCGATGGGCCCAGACCCCTGCGCGCATAGGTTTAGACCGGCGTGCTGGCCTCTCGGTTGAGCCTAGGTGGGGCTGCGACGTGTTGATCTTACGAGGCCGGGCATGGCCCAGAAAAGTGTGTCCAGCCAAATGGGATCGAGCGTGTTGGGTTATGTGGTGCACCCCTGCAGGGAAGTTTATCTATTCGAATAGCCGTGTCCCTCGGTAAAAGGACGACCCGGAGTTGTACCTTGAGCTTATGACAACTAGAACTGGATACTGAATAAAATACACCCTTCCAAGTGCCAGATACAACCCGGTGATCGCTCTCTAACAGGGCGACGAGGAGGGGATTGCCGGGTAGGTTTATGCTATGCGATGCTACTTGGAGGACTTCAATCTTCTCTCTTCTACATGCTGCAAGATGGAGATGTCCAGAAGCGTAGTCTTCGCCAGGGCTAGCTATCCCCCTCTTATTCCGGCATTCTGCAGTTCAGTCCACTGATATGCCTCTTTACACATATACCCATGCATATGTAGTGTAGCTCCTTGCTTGCGAGTACTTTGGATGAGTACTCACGGTTGCTTTTCTCCCTCCTTTCCCCTTTCTATACCGGATTGTCGCAACCAGATGCTGGAGTTCAGGAGCCAGACGCCACCGTCGACGACGACACCTACGACACTGGAGGTGCCTACTACTACGTGCAGGCCGCTGACGACGACCAGGAGTAGTTAGGAGGTCCCAGGCAGGAGGCCTTGCCTTTTCGATCGTTGCTACTTTTGTGCTAGCCTTCTTAAGGCAAACTTGTTTAACTTATGTCTGTACTCAGATATTGTTGCTTCCGCTGACTCGTCTATGATCGAGCACTTGTATTCGAGCCCTCGAGGCCCCTGGCTTGTATTATAATGCTTGTATGACTTATTTATGTTGTAGAGTTGTGTTGTGATATCTTCCCGTGAGTCCCTGATCGTGATCGTACACATTTGCGTGCATGATTAGTGTACGGTCAAATCGGGGGCGTCACAAGTGATCACCGGTGCCGGAGTGGCCACCGGTGAGGCTTGGTGGCGGCCGGGGCCGGAGTGGCCACCGGCGGGGGCGCAGGGGCGGAGGCTAGCTAGACGGGCGCAAGGGGCGCAGGGGCATAGCTAGCATATAGGAAGGAGGTTGCACAGGAAGAAACAGATGAGAGGAGACATTAGGTTTCTCTCCAAATATCCCGGGCGCTCCGGATTACCAAGTGAATGTGGTTCCCAAGTCTTCAACTCTACTGATAAATTATCTAGCATATGCCGAACGGACGGAGTAAGATCCCGAGGCTTCCCAAGTCTCGTGCACCGAATCTAGACTGACTCGCGAAGGGGAGATCGTGTCCCACAATGCTGAGTACTCTGCCAGCTTCACGGCCTCCAGATTTGGCCCCAAATCCAACGGCCATGCCCGGTACATCATGTCATGAACTGTCCTGGTAGTCCGCACCCGTGGTGTGATCCTCTTGTAAAGGCGTGGGGCGAATTCCTGGGTCTGAAATCCGTGCAACCACGTGTCTTCCCGAAAGAACGAGGATCTACCATCCCCCACATCCACGAAAACTACTGCGAGATACTCCCCCAAGGTCGAACACTGTCAGTTCCCCGAAGCCATAGCTAACACACACCAAAAGCCATGTTCAACCATCTGAAATTAGGGTGTCCAAGCCCGCCATGTCCATTTGGGCAATTTTTCAACCATCTACGAAACATGTGCATCTACGAAATCTTCATGATTCTAAACAAGCCTATAATGGACAAAATTTCTGTCCCTTACCACAATTAACTTACTATATTTGATAATCTTACATGGGTGTTCACTCAACTTGGGCGAAAAAATCAATTTGATCGATCATCGGACTTAGAGATACATTGTTGACGGTCACTACTCACTAAGGTGGTTTTATTGAACAGAACTTGGTATTTTTGTTTGAAGATGAACTCCACCAACAACTATTATATGGTAGACACGACTCGCGTTGAACTACTAAAATAAGTACGTCATTTGGTGCAACACACGAGCAATTAATTAGTACACTAATAAAGGCAAGACATAATCCAGGAGGCTATCTCATCTGCCCGCGTGTTAATAAGGAACTGATTAATACATGAAGATATAATAGGGAAAAATTAATTCTAAAACATTTACCAGCGCATCGATAAGGAAAGGATAAATACGTGAAGATATAATGGGCAAAAATTGATTCTAAAGTATTTGCCAGCGCGTTGATAAGGAAAGGATAAGTACATGAAGATATAATGGGCGAAAATTGATTTAAAGTATTTGCCAGCACGTTAATACAGGAAATAATAAAATGACATTAATCCATTCTCCTATCTCTATCTATATAAACACTAGCACGCCCTGTTCCGGTGACATCGTCGCTACAGAAGGACACCAACGGTACAAAGAAAAGGATCACCAACATGACGCGCACCAGAGACAACACTGCAGTTCTGTGCTTGATGGCTCTCCTGGCCATGTCTACCACCATCATTTCCTGCCATGCAGAAGGTACGTACTCCCTATTTTCACAAATGTAACATGCCTTATACATATTCTTATATAGACTACATACAAACCGAAATGAGTGAACAAACACAGTAAAATACATTCATATACATTTAAATCAGAAAAAAAAGTCACTAGAACATCCTATAATAGTGAAGGGGGTGACTAATTGTTTATTCAGGCAAAGTCCCCAGTTGATTTATTTTGCGTTATATATCGAGTATTATGTGCTGACTGGGTCGTGCATGCGTATAAATAGGTACCACCAAGATGTGTGTACGGGCGAAAACCTGCGCGCCCACGCCGCCACCAAACTACGACGGAGTGTGCAAGCTTTACTGCAGAACTCAGGGTTACGACATGGATGCAAGCTATTGCACGGCAGAGCATGGTGGCACGTGCTGCTGCGTGAGGAAATAACTTGTTGAGAATTGAGATGAGGTTGGGATGCATCACACTTGTATTCATCCACAAAGGGTAATAATATATAGAGTACATCATTTTTTTAAACGAAGACGCTAGGGGCGTCCGGCTTTAAATTAATAAAGCTCTCAACGTAGACAGCGTACCAACCTTGTCATCTTACAAGACCACGGAAGCTCAGGCCAAACTGACACGGAAAGTTTAGGGTTTTAGTGGCCAAAAGAGTGCGAGTGAAGAATTACATGGCTCGAGGCCAGATCATTGAGCACGTAGGCTCGCACACAAACCAAAAGGGCCACTTCAAGACGGGGAAGTGGCGGCTGGCTCCCTAGCCAAAACATACACCTGGCGCAGATGGTCTTGAGCTTGCTTCATCTTCTCAGCATCCCTGCGCCTCGCCAACGGACTCCACTGCTGCAGGAATAAGTTGCATTTGTAGATTATGTTCGCCGGATGAGTCGGGAAGATCCCCTCAATCCTAGTTTGTTCGTAGTAAGCCATAATGCCCAGAACAGTGCCCCAACACAACTCCACAGCACGCGTTTGTTGCTCCCTTGGGAGGAGTCGAGGATGGACGTAAGATCATTGGAAGACCGCGGATCCCAAGAAACGGCAGCCGCGGTCCGGACCGCGCTCCAGGCAAAAAGGGCCATCGGGCACCGAAAGAAAACGTGGTTCGCGTCCTCGGCAATGTTACAAATCGCACACGTGCCGGTTGCCGGACCTTGCCATTTGGCCACATTTTCAGAGGTGGGTAGTCTGTTCCTGAACAGCTGCGAGAAAAACACCTTGATTTTCAGCGGGAGGCGCGCGTTCCACAGCCCCTTAGGCATCGGAAGGGACGGACCGAGAACTTGCCGGACGTGGTGACAGCCCAAGTCACCGAGTCCGCGGACGTGGACAGCTCCACCGGGCTGATAAGCACGAGCAGCGTTGCTAGGTTCGCTTGTTCTTGCCCATTGAGGTCCCGACGAAAGTGGATCGTTGGGGGGGGGGGGGGGGGGGGACGTGGCAAGGGCCGAGGCCACGGATTGGTTCGGGTTGACGGCCAAAGCGTAAAGGTCCTGGAATTCCGACCAGATAGGTTGGGATCCGACCCAATAATCAAGCCAGAACCTGGCCGATCTACCGTCGCCGATGATGAACTTGCCCCCAATGGCAAATGCCGGACGAATCATTTGGAGGTCGTTCCAGAAAGGTGAGCCCCTAGCCGCACGTTCGAAAAAGTTCCCATTCAGGAAGTACTTGGCCCGCAGCAGGTCGACCCACAGGCCGGTCGCCCCTTGGGATATCTTCCAAATCCATTTGCACATTATTGCAATGTTGATGATTCTCGTGTTTGTGATCATGAGGCCCCCCAAGTCTTTGGGGCGACAGACCGCGGCCCATTTAACCATGTGGTATTTGCGCTTTGGCCCCGAATCTTCCCAGAATAATCGCAAACGCGGTGTGTCCATCTTGGCGTGAACACCTTCAGCCAAGAGGAAGAGACCCATCGCAAACTGAGGCAGCGAGGAGAGGCTCGAGTTCGTGAGAACCAACCTGGCTGCGGAGGAGAGGAATTTGCCCCTCCACGGGAAGACCCGCCCTCCCACCTTGGTCTAAAGCGGTGCCCAACCATCAATCTGATGCGCTTGGCGTCTAATGGAAGACCAAGGTAAGTAAACGAAAGCTTGCCAACTTTGCAGTTGAGCAAGTCCGCGATACGCCTGCCCTCTTCCGCTTCTAAGCCCATGGGCTGCACTTCGCATTTGTGGAAGTTGATTTTGAGCCCTGACATGAGCTCGAAGCTAAGAAGGAGGGCTTTGACTGTGGCCACGCTGTGGAGATCTGGCTGGAACAGCAGTAGCGTGTCGTCCGTGTACTGCAGGTGGGATATCCCCCCTGGGATAAGGTGTCCCAAAACACCTTTGATGTGTCCAGCCTCGGTGGCTCTCCGCAGCATTGCTGCCAAAGCATTGACGACGAAATTGAACAAGATCGGGGACATGGGGTCACCCTGACGCAGTCCGCGTTTGTTCCGGAAGAACTGCCCTACTTCTCCGTTAACCGAGATTGCAGTTTGGCCCCTCGAGACCAACTGCATTACTCGATGAACCCAAACAGGCGAGAAACCTCGGCTGATGAGAACTTGGCGCAAAAAGTCCCAATTGACGCGGTCATACGCTTTTTTGAAATCTAGTTTGAGGAGAATGTCTGGTTCTTTCGTACGTTTTAGCTCGTGTAGGGTTTCTTGCAGGGCCAACGGGCCCTCTAGAAAGTGACGTCCGTGTATGAAGGCCGATTGAGATCAGCTGATGGTACGATGAGCGATCGGGATGAGACGTGTGGAACAGGCTTTAGCACAGATCTTGAAAGGAACATTAATAAGCGCGATGGGTCTGTACTGATGTATGTTGTCCACCCCGGCTACTTTGGGAATAAGCGAGAGCACGCCGAAATTTAGCCTAGCAATGTCAACTAAGCCACGCATAAATCCGTTGCACACCTCGAAGATGGGTTCGCGCAACAGAGGCCAAAAGTGCTTGAACATCGCCACCGGCCACCCTGTTGGAAATATGCCCTAGAGGCAATAATAAATGGTTATTATTGTATTTCCTCGTTCATGATAATTGTCTGTTGTTCATGCTATAATTGTATTAACTGGAAACCGTAATACATGTGTGAATACATAGACCACAACATGTCCCTAGTAAGCCTCTAGTTGACTAGCTCGTTGATCAATAGATGGTTATGGTTTCCTGACCATGGACATTGGATGTCATTGATAACGGGATCACATCATTAGGAGAATGATGTGATGGATAAGACCCAATCCTAAGCATAGCACAAGATCGTGTAGTTCGTTTGCTAGAGCTTTTCTAATGTCAAGTATCATTTCCTTAGACCATGAGATTGTGCAACTCCCGGATACCGTAGGAATGCTTTGGGTGTACCAAACGTCACAACGTAACTGGGTGGCTATAAAGGTGCACTACAGGTATCTCCGAAAGTGTCTGTTGGGTTGGCACGAATCGAGACTGGGATTTGTCACTCCGTATGACGGAGAGGTATCTCTGGGCCCACTCGGTAATGCATCATCATAATGAGCTCAGTGTGACTAAGGAGTTAGCCACGGGATCATGCCTTACGGTACGAGTAAAGTGACTTGCCGGTAACGAGATTGAACAAGGTTTTGGGATACCGACGATCGAATCTCGGGCAAGTAACGTACCGATTGACAAAGGGAATTGTATACGGGATTGATTGAATCCTCGACATCGTGGTTCATCCGATGAGATCATCATGGAACAAGTGGGAGCCAACATGGGTATCCAGATCCCGCTGTTAGTTATTGACCGGAGAGTCGTCTCGGTCATGTCTGCATGTCTCCCGAACCCGTAGGATCTACACACTTAAGGTTCGGTGACGCTAGAGTTGTAGAGATATTAGTATGCGATTAACCGAAAGTTGTTCGGAGTCCCGGATGAGATCCCAAACGTCACAAGGAGTTCCGGAATGGTCCGGAGGTAAAGATTTATATATGGGAAGTCCTATTTTGGCCACCGGAAATTGTTCAGGATTTTTCGGTATTGTACCGGGAAGGTTCTAGAAGGTTTCGAAGTGGGGCCCAGCTGCATGGGGGGCCCACATGAACGTGGGTAGTGGGGTCAAGGCCCCACACCCCTGGTCAAGGCACACCAAGATCCCACCTTAGAAGGAATAAGATCATATCCCGAAGGGATAAGATCAAGATCCCTAAAAAGGGGGGATAACAATCGGTGGGGAAGGGAAATGATGGGATTTCTTTCCCCCACCTTTCCAATGCCCCAATGGACTTGGAGGGCAAGAAACCAGCCCCCTCCACCCCTATATATAGTGGGGAGGCGCATGGGAGCAGCACCCCAAGCCCTGGCGCCTCCCTCCCTCCCGTGACACCTCTTCCTCCCCGCTTGCGCTTGGCGAAGCCCTGCTGGGATCCCGCTACTTCCACCACCACGCCATCGTGCTGCTGGATCTCCATCAACTTCTCCTCCCCCCTTGCTGGATCAAGAAGGAGGAGACGTCCCCGCTCCGTACGTGTGTTGAACGCGGAGGTGCCGTCCGTTCCGCGCTAGGATCATCGGTGATTTGGATCACGACGAGTACGGCTCCATCAACCCCGTTCTCTTGAACGCTTCCGCTCGCGATCTACAAGGGTATGTAGATGCACTCCTCCCCTCTCGTTGCTAGCATCTCCTAGATTGATCTTGGTGACACGTAGGAAAATTTTGAATTTCTGCTACGTTCCCCAACAGTGGCATCATGAGCCAGGTCTATGCGTAGATTCTATGCACGAGTAGAACACAAAGTAGTTGTGGGCGATGATTTGTTCAATTTGCTTGCCGTTACTAGTCTTATCTTGATTCGGCGGCATTATGGGATGAAGCGGCCCGGACCGACCTTACACGTACTCTTACATGAGACAGGTTCCACCGACTGACATGCACTTGATGCATAAGGTGGCTAGCGGGTGTCTGTCTCTCCCACATTAGTTGGATCAGATTCGATGAAAAGGGTCCATATGAAGGGTAAATAGAAATTGGCATATCACCGTTGTGGCTTTTGCGTAGGTAAGAAACGTTCTTGCTAGAAACCCATAGCAGCCACGTAAAACATGCAACAACAATTAGGAGATGTCTAACTTGTTTTTGCAGGGTATGCTATGTGATGTGATATGGCCAAAAGGATGTGATGAATTATATATGTGATGTATGAGATTGATCATGTTCTTGTAATAGGAATCACGACTTGCATGTCGATGAGTATGACAACTGGCAGGAGCCATAGGAGTTGTCTTAATTTATTGTATGACCTGCGTGTCAATGAAAACGCCATGTAATTACTTTACTTTATTGCTAACCGTTAGCCATAGTAGTAGAAGTAATAGTTGGCGAGACAACTTCATGAAGACACGATGATGGAGATCATGGTGTCATGCCGGTGACGAAGGTGATCATGCCGCGCCTCGAAGATGGAGATCAAAGGCGCAAGATGATATTGGCCATATCATGTCACTTTATGATTTGCATGTGATGTTTGTCATGTTTACATCTTATTTTCTTAGAAAGACGGTAGCATAAATAAGATGATCCCTCACTAAAATTTCAAGAGATGTGTTCCCCCTAACTGTGCACCGTTGCGAAGGTTCGTTGTTTCGAAGCACCACGTGATGATCGGGTGTGATAGATTCTAACGTTCGCATACAACGGGTGTTGACGAGCCTAGCATGTACAGATGTGGCCTCGGAACACAAGCAAAACACTTAGGTTGACTTGATGAGCCTAGCATGTACAGACATGGCCTCGGAACACAAGACACCGAAAGGTCGAACATGAGTCGTATAGTAGATACGATCAACATGGAGATGTTCACCGATGATGACTAGTCCGTCTCACGTGATGATCGGACACGGCCTAGTCGATTCCGATCATGTATTACTTAGATGACTAGAGGGATGTCTATCTAAGTGGGAGTTCATTAAATAATCTGATGAACTTAATTATCATGAACATAGTCAAAAGGTCTTTGCAAATAATGTCGTAGCTTACGCTTTAGTTCTACTAAGATATGTTCCTAGAGAAAATTTAGTTGAAAGTTGATAGTAGCAATTATGCGGACTGGGTCCGTAAACTGAGGATTGTCCTCATTGCTGCACAGAAGGCTTATGTCCTTAATGCACCGCTCGGTGTGCTGAACCTCGAGCGTCGTCTGTAGATGTTACGAAACATCTGACATACACGTTTTGATGACTACGTGATAGTTCAGTGTGTGATGCTAATGGTTTAAAATTGTGGCACCAAAGACGGTTTTGAAACGTCGCAGAACATATGAGATGTTCCAAAGACTGAAATTGGGATTTCAGACTAATGCCCACGTCAAGAGGTATGAGACCTCTGACAAGTTTCTTAAGCCTGCAAACTAAGGGAGAAAAGCTCAATTGTTGAGCATGTGCTCAGATTGTCTGAGTACTACAATCACTTGAATCGAGTGGGAGTTAATCTTCCAGATGAGATAGTGATGGTTCTCCATAGTCACTGCCACCAAGCTATTAGAGCTTCGTGATGAACTATAACATATCAGGGATAGACATGATGATTCTTGAGCAACTCGCGATGTTTGACACCGCGAAAGTAGAAATCAAGAAGGAGCATCAATTGTTGATGGTTAGTAAAACCACTAGTTTCTAGAAGGGCAAGGGCAAGAAGGGATACTTCATGAAACGGCAAATCAGTTGCTGCTCTAGTGAAGAAACCCAAGGTTGAACCCAAACCCGAGACTAAGTGCTTCTGAAATGAGCGGAACGGTCACTGAAGCAGAACTACCCTAGATACTTCGTAGATGAGAAGGTTGGCAAGGTCGACAGAAGTATATTGGATATACATTATATTAATGTGTACTTTACTAGTACTCCTAGTAGCACCAGGGTATTAGATACCGGTTCGGTTGCTAAGTGTTAGTAACTCGAAATAAAAGCTACGGAATAAACGGAGACTAGCTAAAGGTGAGATGATGATATGTGTTGGAAGTGTTTCCAAGGTTGATGTGATCAAGCATCGCATGCTCCCTCTACCATCGAGATTGGGGTTAAACCTGAATAATTATTATTTGGTGTTTGCGTTGAGCATAGACATGATTGGATTATGTGTATCGCAATACGGTTATTCATTAAAGGAGAATAATGGTTACTCTATCTATTTGAATAATACCTTCAATGGTCTTGCACCTAAAATGAATGGTTTATTGAATCTCGATCGTAGTGATACACATGTTCATGCCAAAAGATATAAGATAGTAATGATAGTACCACATACTTGTGGCACTGCCACTTGAGTCATATTGGTATAAAACGCATGAAGAAGCTCCATGTTGATGGATCTTTGGACTCAATCGTTTTTTAAAAGATTGAGACATGCGAACCATGTCTATTAGTATATGTGCATGAAGAAAGTCCATACAGATGGATCATTTGGACTCACTTGATTTTGAATCACTTGAGACATGCAAATCATACCACATGGGCAAGATGACTGAAAGGCCTCGTTTTCATAAGATGGAACAAGAGAGCAACTTGTTGGAAGTAATACATTTGATGTGTGCAGTCCAATGAGTGCTGACGCACGCAGTGGATATCCTTATGTTCTTACTTCACAGATGATTTGAGTAGATTTACTTGATGAAACACAAGTCTGAATTATTGAAAGGTTCAAGTAATTTCTGAGTGAAGTTGAAGATCGTCGTGACAAGAGGATAAAATGTCTGTATATGATCATAGAGATGAATATCTGAGTTACGAGTTTGGCACACAATTAAGAAATTGTGGAAATTGTTTCACAACTAATACCGCCTGGAACACCATATTGTGATGGTGTGTCCGAACATCATAACTGCACCCTATTGGATATGGTGCATACCATGATGTCTCTTATCGAATTACAACTATCGTTTATGGGTTAGGCATTAGAGACAACCGCATTCACTTTAAATAGGGCACCACACAATTCCGTTGAGACGACACCGTATGAACTATGCTTTAGAGAAACCTAAGCTGTCATTTCTTAAAGTTTGGGGCTGCGACGCTTATGTGAAAAGGTTTCAGGCTGATAAGCTCAAACCCAAAGCGGATAAATGCATCTTCATAGAATACCCAAAACAGTTGGGTATACCTCCTATTTCAGATCTGGAAGCAAAAGTGATTGTTTCTCGAAACAGGTCCTTTCTCGAGGAAAAGTTTCTCTCGAAAGAATTGAGTGGGAGGATGGTGGAGACTTGATGAGGTCATTGAACCGTCACTTCAACTAATGTGTAGCAGGGCACAGGAAGTTGTTCCTGTGGCACCTACACCAATTGAAGTGGAAGCTTATGATAGTGATCAGGAAACTTCAGATCAAGTCACTACCAAACCTCATAGGACAACAAGGATGCGCACTACTTCAGAGTGGTACATAATCCTGTCTTGGAAGTCATGTTGCTAGACAACAATGAACCTACGAGCTATGGAGAAGCGATGGTGGGCCCGGATTCCGACGAATGGCTCGAGGCCATAAAATCCGAGAGGATCCATGTATGAAAACAAAGTATAGACTTTGAAAGAACTACTTGATGGTCGTAAGGCTGTTGGGTATAGATGGATTTTAAAGGGAAGACAGACAATGATGGTAAGTGTTTTATATATGTGATGTTAAGATGTTTTCCGGCAAGTTCAAGGAGTTGACTGCGATGAGACTTTCTCACTCGTAGCGATGCTAAGAGTCTGTTATAATTATATTAGCAGTTACAGCATTATTTATGAAATCTTGCAGATAGGATGTCAAAACATTGTTTCCTCGATGATTTTCTTGAGGAAAGGTTGTATGTGATACAACTAGAAGGTTTTGTCAATCCTGAAAGATGCTAACAAGTATACAAAGCTCCAGCAATCCTTCTAAGGATTGGAGTAAGCATCTTGGAGTTGGAATGAACGCTTTGATGAGATGATCAAAGATTTTGGGTTTATACAAAGTTCATGAGAAACTTGTATTTCCAAAGAAGTGAGTGGGAACACTATAGAATTTTTGATGAGTATATGTTGTTAACATATTGTTGATCAGAAATGATGTAGAATTTCTGGAAAGCATCCAGGGTTATTTGAAAAGTGTTTTTAATGGAAAACTGGATTAAGCTACTTGAACATTGAGCGTCAAGATCTATAAGGATAAATCAAAAATGCTTAATAGTACTTTCAAATGAATACATACCGTGACAAGATTTTGAATGAGTTCAAAATAGATCAGCAAAGAAGGAGTTCTTGGCTGTGTTAAAGGGTGTGAGTATTGAGTAAGACTCAAGACCTGACCACGGCAGAAGAAAGAGAAAGGACGAAGGTCGTCCCCTATGCTTTAGACATAGGCTCTACAATATGCTATGCTGTGTACCGCACCTGAAGTGTGCCTTGCCATGAGTTACTCAAGGGGTACAATAGTGATCCAGGAAGGGATCACATGACAACGGTCGAACTTATCCTTAGTATCTAGTGGACTAAGGAATTTTCTCGATTATGGAGGTGGAAAGGGGGTTCGTCGTAAAGGGTTACGTCGATGCAAACTTTGACAATAATCCGGATGCCTCTGAGTAGTGAACCGGATTCGTATAGTAGAGCAGTTATTTGGAATAGCTCCAAGTAGCGCGTGGTAGCTGCATCTACAAGATGACATAGAGATTTGTAAAGCACACACGGATCTGAATGTTGCAGACCCGTTGACTAAAACCTCTCTCATAAGCATAACATGATCAAACCCTAGAACTCATTGAGTGTTAATCACATGGTGATGTGAACTAGATTATTGACTCTAGTAAACTCTTGGGTATTAGTCACATGGCGATGTGAACTTTGAGTGTTAATCACATGGTGATGTGAACTAGATTATTGACTCTAGTGCAAGTGGAAGACTGTTGGAAATATGCCCTAGAGGCAATAATAAAATGGTTATTATTGTATTTCCTTGTTCATGATAATTGTCTGTTGTTCATGCTATAATTGTATTAACTGGAAACCGTAATACATGTGTGAATACATAGACCACAACATGTCCCTAGTAAGCCTCTAGTTGACTAGCTCGTTGATCAATAGATGGTTATGGTTTCCTGACCATGGACATTGGATGTCATTGATAACAGGATTACATCATTAGGAGAATGATGTGATGGACAAGACCCAACCCTAAGCATAGCACAAGATCGTGTAGTTCGTTTGCTAGAGCTTTTCTAATGTCAAGTATCATTTCCTTAGACCATGAGATTGTGTAACTCCCGGATACCGTAGGAATGCTTTGGGTGTACCAAACGTCACAATGTAACTGGGTGGCTATAAAGGTGCACTACAGGTATCTCCGAAAGTGTCTGTTGGGTTGGCACGAATCGAGACTGGGATTTGTCACTCCGTATGACGGAGAGGTATCTCTGGGCCCACTCGGTAATGCATCATCATAATGAGCTCAATGTGACTAAGGAGTTAGCCACGGGATCATGCGTTACGGTACGAGTAAAGTGACTTGCCGGTAACGAGATTGAACAAGGTATTGGGATACCGACGATCGAATCTCGGGCAAGTAACGTACCGATTGACAAAGGGAATTGTATACGGGATTGATTGAATCCTTGACATCGTGGTTCATCCAATGAGATCATCGTGGAACATGTGGGAGCCAACATGGGTATCCAGATCCCGCTGTTGGTTATTGACCGGAGAGTCGTCTCGGTCATGTCTGCATGTCTGCCGAACCCGTAGGGTCTACACACTTAAGGTTCGGTGACGCTAGAGTTGTAGAGATATTAGTATGCGGTTAATCGAAAGTTTTTCGGAGTCCCGGATGAGATCTCGGACGTCACGAGGAGTTCCGGAATGGTCCGGAGGTAAAGATTTATATATGGGAAGTCCTATTTTGGTCACCGGAAAATGTTTGGGATTTTTCAGTATTGTACCGAGAAGGTTTTAGAAGGTTCCGAAGTGGGGCCCACCTGCATGGGGGGGCCCACATGAACGTGGGTAGTGGGGGCAAGGCCCCACACCCCTGGTCAAGGCGCACCAAGATCCCACCTTAGAAGGAATAAGATCATATCCCGAAGGGATAAGATCAAGATCCCTAAAAAAGGGGGATAACAATCGGTGGGGAAGGGAAATGATGGGATTTCTTTCCCCCACCTTTGCCAACGCCCCAATGAACTTGGAGGGCAAGAAACCAGCGCCCTCCACCCCTATATATAGTGGGTAGGCGCATGGGAGCAGCACCCCAAGCCCTGGCGCCTCCCTCCCTCCCGTGACACCTCTTCCTCCCCGCTTGCGCTTGGCGAAGCCCTGCCGGATCCCGCTACTTCCACCACCACGCCGTCGTGCTGCTGGATCTCCATCAACTTCTCCTCCCCCCTTGCTGGATCAAGAAGGAGGAGACGTCCCCGCTCCGTACGTGTGTTGAACGCGGAGGTGCCGTCCGTTTGGCGCTAGGATCATCGGTGATTTGGATCACGACGAGTACGACTCCATCAACCCCGTTCTCTTGAACGCTTCCGCTCGCGATCTACAAGGGTATACAGATGCACTCCTCCCCTCTCGTTGCTAGCATCTCCTAGATTGATCTTGGTGACACGTAGGAAAATTTTGAATTTCTGCTACGTTCCCCAACACACCCATCAGGTCCCGGTGCCGTGTCTGATTTCATGCTAAGGAGCGCATCGTCGATCTCCTTGGGGAGAAACGCGAGCCCAACTCATCGTTCTCACTGTCAAGGACCCGTTGGGAGGGTAACCATACGTCTGTGCGCAGGCCCACTCTCTGGTCTTCCCTGGTCCCCATCAGGTTGATGTAAAAATCGTAGAGGTGGCTCGAAATCTCTGATTGGCGCAGCAAGAGCCCCTGCTCCGATTGCAACCTAAGGATCGCACATTTCCAATGCCTATCATTTGCGTATGCGTGGAAATACTGTGGCACCCCGGCTCAGAGCAACTGGTTTACCATGCATTGCGAGCCCAGAGACCATGTCTTCTGGCAACACACAACATCTTGGTACAGAAAACAACCGCTTTATTGATGCTAGCGGATCATGGTTTATATTACAACAGGTGGCGAGGCCAAGCGGCACACACGGTGCGGCTGAACAATATGTACATTATTTAGTGAACAGAAAGGGGCCTCGATCAGAACAACTAGGTGGCAGCGGAACAACGTCGTAGCGGAACTCCATAGCACAGGGACACCGATGTGGACACGATCTAGACTCGGATAGCACTCCTTTCCAACGAGACTTTCCTGAAATCTGGCATGACACGCCAGGTCAGTACATTGAATGTACTTGCAAGCTCACAACAAGCATAAACATAATGACAAACAATATCATGATATTTAACCAATTGTTTAATAATGCAACAATATATCCAACATGTTGCGATCAGGCTCTTGTGATATAAGCCCCTCGGACTTGCTTACCTACGGTGATCGCTCTCGGATCACAAACGGACCAACCTTGTGGTCTTAGATCGGGTTACCTCGTAACCAAACGGTGATCTTTCCGGCGATCACAACCATGACCAACACTTGGTTTCAAACGGTGATATTTCCGGCGATCACAACCATGACCAACACTTGGTCTCCGACACCAAGATGGTCTACCCACCATCATCAACAGTGCAAAGTTCATAACTTAGAGTGCAAAATTTATTAAACGTTCACCCATGGTGTGACCTACTTTTGAGCGTGTCCGTAACCGTGGACTCGGCTATCGATAGATTTAATACACTCTGCAGAGGTAGCGCATTGTACCCACACCACGGAACCCATGGCCTCACACTCCCATTCGGGTGGACCAACGGCATTCCGACGAAACCCCTCCATTGCCATGACACTCTCTCGGCCACTCCGACTCACTCCCCACAGGGCTAGTCCTGAGTGGCCCCGTGTCTACCAAAGACACCAACTGCCACTGTCGTGGCAAAACATAAACGGTCCCAAATGGGGACAAGGTACCATAACATCAACAACGGGCACACAAGGTTATGTCTGTTTACCGGGCCAGGGTACCGCACGCCCATAACCTTCCCTCGTTGGAGGCACCGACCAGAGGCATGACAACGGATCGAATAAAGGCCTTCCCATAAAGGCAAATGTGGTTGCACTAGGAAAACTCGATTCAGTGGCACCATGACCCGGTCAACGAGATATTCAAGTTGAGTTATTATCAGGTTCAACTTAAAGTGAAGTTAACCGGTGTCATAATATGCCATGAAAATGCAACACGAATATATGCATCATATATCATCGGAAATAACTGGGTCAACTATATCCACACTAAGCATAAACATCACAACTCATAACACTTCTCTAGTTATGATTAATCATCACTTTAAACAGAATCTTTACTTAGTAAATTTATCATTTTTCTCCTCCAAGAAAATAACTCAAAATAATTACTTCTATCCATAACCATATTACTTCTTCATAACAACTATTTCTTCTAGTTATTTAACCAACTTAGTTAGCTTCAAACTTCTGTAAACTAAGCATATCAACTTAAACAAGCAACCAAACAGAATATAAATAACATACTAGTGATTTAAATGCATGGATTAAATCATTAATTCAAGTTGAAAAATCACAAATATTGCAATGGCCCCATGAAAATGTTGCTGTGGCTTTCCTTAGTGCAGATGAGGTTCACAATCCTCCTGGTGATCCTCAAGACAAGCTTCACTCTCTGAAAATAATTATAAACACCAAAAGAAAACATCAAGAACCCTTCTGAAATTCACTAGAAAATCTAGACAGCAGAGAAAAATCTCATTTTTGGTGGGCTGCTAGATTTCTTCGTAAAGAACACAATGCAAAACGAAACAATTCATTTGGACTTATGGTTAAAAAGTTTTGGGTGTTTGAAGCTCTCTGGAAAGAATTAAATTTGAATTTAAATAAAACAGAACTGGGGGTGACGTCGAAGGCGTAAACCTCGCGGGCGCCACCACTTGTACCGCTTCGCGCGCGTACAGAGTGGCTGACTAGCGGGCCCCGCTAGTCAGGTGAGACGGAGGGGGAGAGGGAAACAGATGGCGGCACGGCTTCGCCGGAGCGCACGCCGGCGAGGAGGACTTCTTGGCCCGAACTAGAGCGAGGGATCGAAAGAGGAGACGGAGGCGCACCTGCCCGTACCCGTAGGTTAGCTAGGGGTGGTCGGACGGCGTCGGAAACGACCTCTCCAGTGGCGACAGGAAGCAGTGGTCGCCGGAGATGAAGACGACGGTGACTAGAGGCGACACCAGGGGCTCCAACCTGGCGGAACGGCACCACCGAGGCACGGCGGAGGCCCTGGAAAGGTGGCCCAAGCCTGGGAGGGGCTGGAGCTGCGGAGACGACCCGAGGGGATCGCCGGCGAGCTCGAGCTCGGGGACGACGGCCCATGGCCTGCCCGGCCGCGCTATGACTTTCTACAAGATCGTGGAGTGTGTGTGAGGAGTGGATGATGCTCGAGGAGGCTGCGAGGGCTCTATTTATAGCCGAGCGTCGAGAGGGGATCGGGCTCCACCGGAGGACACCTGGACACGGCGCCCGGCGACGAACGGCGTCAGTGAGCGAGGGGGGAGGCGACGCAGCTCACGCGGGAACTGTGGGCGAGCGGAGACGAGCACAGGGGCAAGAGGGTGACGACGAGCACAGTGTGCAACACCACTGTTGCGTTGGCCGGACCGCGCCCGTGCTCGCTGCGGCGAGCTCCGGCATCGTTGAGCGCCAGCAGGGAGTTAAGAAGATCGGGATGATGATTGTGGTGAAGTTTGGCAAGGTTTGGCAGGCGGGGAAGCGATCACGCGAGCAACAGAGGCGCGGGCACGACGCAGAGCGCGTCGGCCGTATGCCAGCACGCCTGGACGAACGCGGTCACCGCGTGAACTCTGACCCCAGGCTGACCTAAGCCCAAACTTCATGTCTGGCGTGTAGTTTGTGGTAGATTGAGAGGTTACCACGCTTTAGTTTGAGCTCAGACGCAGTAGAATGGATTTCAACTGCCTGGTAAGTTTCTGGTCAGTAACTTTGAGAGATTACTGTGGTCAAACTACTGAGAGTTGGGAGCTGGGCTTTGGAGGTTAGCAATCATCTACTAAGGTGATCATTCACAAGAAAAATCAGCCACAATAGAGCAAGTAAAGTGGTAGTTGTTGTAGAAACCACCATTTCTGTCCAGAACAGAAAATATTGTTTGTAGCAAAAATATTCCAAAAAGTGATGAAATATTTTTTCTCAGGAAGGTGCCCTAGGGTTCAAAGAATATTTGGGAATTTTCTCAGATTTTTGTGGGCAAGAAAAATTGGGGTTGCTTTGGAGCACATTGAGCTAGCTAGGGTTTAAGAGAAGGAAATGAATATTTTTCATTTAAGAAAAATATTCAAAATATTATTTTGAGGTGAACCAGAGAGAAAATGATAGTTAGAGAGGGAAATGAGACACTTGGGTGAAAGTCAAGGGGTACCCAAGTGTTTAAGTCTATATGAAAAGATTCAAAACTCCAGATTTCAAAACCAAATTAAATGAAAATCAGACAAAAAGAAGAGGGCAAAAACCAGGCTGTCACAAACCTCCCCCACTTAGGATGAATCTCGTCCTCGAGATTCAGTTGCTTGGGAAAACCATTCTGGATAATGTGCCTTTAGAAATTCTTCTCGTTCCCAGGTCGATTCTGCCTCTGTGTGATGCTCCCACTGAACTTTGTAAAACTTCCTTGCTTTACTACGAGTGACCCTTTCCATCTGATCCAAAATTCTGACCGGTCTCTCTTCATATGTTAAATCCTTTGCCAACTCTATTTTAGGCATAGCAGTCTTTTTCTCAGGCGGCGATATGCATCGCCTCAACTGTGAAACATGAAACACATTGTGCGCTTCCGACAATTCGGGGGGTAGTTACAATTGATATGCAACAGTACCCACTCTGGACATAACCGGAAATGAACCAATAAATCTGGGTGCCAACTTTCCACGAGTCTGGAATCTCTTGACTCCTTCCATAGGAGTGACTCGGAGGTATACGTGTTCTCCGGGTTCAAAACTGATCTGTCGGTGCTTTGCATCATAATAACTCTTTTGTCCCGATTTGGCCAATTGCAATCTGTCTCGGATTTCCTTGACTTGCTTCTCAGCTTCCATCATGAGATCCGTTCCAAAAATATGGCTATCTCCAGTTTGAGACCAATTTAAAGGAGTGCGGCACTTACTGCCATACAAAGCCTCATAAGGTGACATCTTTAGACTGGTCTGGAAGCTGTTGTTATAAGAGAACTCGGCATACGGCAGGCAGTCTTCCCATTTAGGTCCTTGGGTTAAAGCACATGCTCGTAGCATATCCTCGAGTATTTGATTTACCCGCTCAGTCTGTCCATCAGTCTGAGGATGATAAGCGGTACTATATTTTAGCGCTGTCCCCAAGGCTTGATGGAGATGTGACCAAAAACCGGAGGTAAAAAGTGACCCCCGGTCAGAAGTGATTGTTCGGGGTACTCCATGCAGACTGACTATTCTGGATACATACAGTTGTGCAAGTTGATCCACTCGATATGTGGTTCTGATCGGGATAAAGTGAGCTACCTTGGTTAAGGTGTCCACTATGACCCAGATTGCATCATTGCCTCGCTGAGTCTTAGGTAGCCGTGTGATAAAATCCATGCAGATATCATCCCATTTCCATTGTGAAACTGGCAGCGGTTGGAGAAGTCCGGCTGGCTTCTGATGCTCTGCCTTCACCTTGTTGCATATGTCGCAACAGGCCACAAAATAGGCAATGTCTTTCTTCATTCCATCCCACCTGAATATTTGTCGAAGGTCTTCATACATTTTAGTACCTCCAGGGTGAATAGAATACAAAGATTCGTGCACTTCCGATATGATTTTCCTCTTTAAATCCGCCTGACTGGGTACACAAATTCTTCCACGGAATCGGAGGGTACCAAGTTGATCCTTAGAAAAATCTGAAGTCTGTCCTGCTATCATACGTTTGGCACGTTTCTGCAGGACGGTGTCATCTGGCTCGGCCTTGCGGATCTCTTCCTCAAGTGTAGGTGCAATTTCCAAAATATTAGCAAGACCAGCATCAACTATGACCAGGTTGAGCTGAGCAATCTCCTCTTGAAGTTCAGGAGGCAAGGATTTCATTATGACATTTAGGCTGACAGGCTTTCGACTGAGTGCATCGGCAACCACGTTGGCCTTACCCAGGTGGTAATTTATTCCAAGATCATAATCCTTGACTAACTCAAGCCATCTTCGTTGACGGAGATTTAAATCTGGCTGAGTAAATATATACTTGAGACTTTTGTGGTCGGTAAAAATTTGGCACCTCTTCCCGATGAGGTAGTGTCTCCAAATTTTAAGAGCAAAAACCACCGCGGCCAATTCCAGATCATGAGTAGGACAGTTTCCCTCGTGGGGTCATAGCTGTCACGATGCATATGCTACTACCTTGCCGTCTTGCATAAGTACGCATCCAAGACCTTGTCTAGAGGCGTCACAATACACATCAAAGCTGCGGTAGATATCTGGAAGAGTCAACACAGGTGCGGTCGTCAGCCATGTCTTTAGCTCATTGAAACTTTTCTCACAGTCCTCAGTCCATTCAAACTTCTTATCCTTCTTGAGAAGCTCCGTCATGGGTTTGGCAATCTTGGAAAACCCTTCAATGAAACGTCGATAATATCTGGCTAATCCAAGAAAACTCCGGATCTGTGATACGGTTGTGGGTGGCAACCAATCGAGCACATCCTTTACTTTGCTCAGGTCCACGTCTATACCTTTGGTGGATAGCACATGTCCGAGAAATCCAACTTGCTTGAGCCAAAACTCGCATTTACTAAAATTGGCGTATAGCTGATGGTCGCGGAGTCGTTGTAGCACTGCTCGGAGGTGTTCTTTGTGCTCTTCTTCACTTTTTGAGTATATAAGTATGTCATCGAAGAAGACTATCACGAACTTATCGAGGAAGTCCATGAATACTTTGTTGATCATATGCATGAAGAAGGTAGGGGCATTGGTGAGACCAAAGGACATAACTGTATATTCATAAAGACCGTACCGAGTAGTGAATGCGGTCTTAGCAATATCTTCCTTTTTAATCTTGAGTTAATGATATCCTGTCCTTAAATCAATCTTGGAGAATACCTTGGCCCCACTGAGCTGATCAAACAAGTCATCAATCCTGGGAAGTGGATATTTATTTTTGATGGTGACATCATTCAGCTGACGGTAATCCACACACATGCGGAGGCTGCCATCCTTCTTATCCACGAAGATAGCAGGTGATCCCCATGGTGAAGAGCTGGGACGGATATATCCCTTCTGGAGCATTTCATCAAGCTGCTTCTTTAGCTCCACTAATTTTGATGAGGGCATCCGGTAATACTTCTTGTATAACGGCGAGGTTCCGGGCACAAGATCTATTGCAAACTCAAGCTCTCGATCGGGTGGCATGCCTGGCAGTTCTTCTGGAAATACATCAGGAAACTCACTGACCACAGGAATTAATTCCAACTCACCAGCCACAGCGGTGAAGACCATTTCTTTCTTGGGTATGCTTCTGCGAGCATAGAATTTGGTAGCCTGCCCCTTCTGACTGGTCAAGGTGACTTCTCGGGTCGCACAATTTATGCATACTTGATATTGGGTCAACCAATTCATACCCAAGATAACATCCAACTTTACAGACTCAATGATTATAAGGAAGTTGGAAAACAGACTCCGTTGATATTGACTTCCAGATTACGGCAGACCAGATTGCTCCTGATTAAAGATCCCGGGGATTGTACCAGCATATTCTTGCCCAAAAGCAAACAAGAAAATTTGTTTTGGGCAACAAAACTCCACGAAATAAAAGAGTGGGAAGCCCCAGAGTCAAATAAAATTACGGCAGGTACGTTATTAACAGAAAACATGCCAATGACGACTTCGGGGTTCTCTTGGGCTTCATCTGCGGAGAGGTGATGAACGTGCCCAATGATGTTTTGCTGGGTAGGGCATGACTCCACAAAGTTGACTTGTGGCCTGAATAGGGCATTTGCCTTGCCGTTCTTGGGACACTGTCTGGCATAATGTCCGGTTTGCCCACAACTGAAGCAAGAATTGTTGCGCTGGCACTCGTCTCGCACCGGGTTGGTCACGATATTCTTGACTTGTGTGGTGGTCTTGTTAACATTTTGTTGCCAATTGGGCTTGTATTCCACCTGAGTATGCTGCCAGGTACGAGCCTTTTGCACTGGCTGCCCTTCCTTCTTTGGCTCGAACTTGCGCTTGTGCTCGTTATTGGTAGGCCTGTTGCCTGATACGAGCTTGTGCTCCCTTTCAGCAATGAAAGCCTTGTTTACCAGAGTTTGGAAATCTGGGAAATCAAACATACTGAGGGTACATCAGAATTGTGGGTTTAATCCCCCAAGAAACCTGTCAATCTTTCTTTCTTCGGTGGCCACGTCATAAAGGGAGTAACGGGCCAAATGATTGAACTTTTGCAAATATTCACCCACAGACTGATTTCCTTGAAGGAGCGCGATAAATTCATGTTGCTTAACCTTCATAATTCCAGTAGGAATATGATATTTCCGGAACTGATCCTTGAATTTTTCCCAAGTGATATCTTCATCAGCAGGCCACATGGCTTTTGCATTTTTCCCACCATATGGCAGCAGCGCCTTCAAGATAATGAGTTTCAAATGGAACTTCATCATCTTCTTCAGTACGAGCAATCTCAAGCTTCCTCTTAATGGTTCGCAACCAATCGTCTGCACCCAAGGGATCAATAACCTGACTGAAACTGGGAGGCTTGGTCCTCTAAAAATCTGACAGCTTGGAGTGATGACCGTTCTGATTTCCATTATGTCCAACCACA
Organism: Aegilops tauschii subsp. strangulata; assembly: GCF_002575655.3. NCBI lineage: Eukaryota > Viridiplantae > Streptophyta > Magnoliopsida > Poales > Poaceae > Aegilops > Aegilops tauschii. Next base: position 86,732,498 of record NC_053040.3, read on the forward strand.
ACTTGCACACTTCTTAATATTTCAATCAGATCATTATTCCTCCTTTCCTCAAACATACGCAGAATTTGCTCGGTGGAGGCAGTGGTGGAACGTACGGCTCGGGGGAGTGCCCTGCCTGTCGTGTGGAATGACGAACATGAGCATCCTCATGAGCGTCGCTACTGCTGCCTCCCCGCGTCATCCTATTGTGAATTTTTCCCAAAACAACGCAACCGAGATGAGAAACATCCAAAAATAAATAGGGGAAAAGCCAGCAACAAAGCCCGAGAGAAACCGAAATAACGAAGAAAACACGGCGAATAAAATAGACTTCCAACATAATTATACACAATAGACTCATACATGAAAGATAAACATCATGTCAGGTTCAACTACTCTCATATAGGAAATGGAACATCACGACTCGTATGACTACACCCGTACATCATCCTGACAACTGCGGTTACTCAGAAGCTCTACTGCTCTGCTGGTGCTGCGGGGTCCTCTCCTGAAGCGGACTCAGATCCTGAACTGACGTGGTTAACTGAAACCTCCGGGTTAAACGTAACACGACGACGCTGCCTCGAGGGCTCTCCCTCCGGGGCAGGTGCAGGGTGAAGTATTAGGGCTACAAGAGTAGTGAGAAGTGAAACCCACTCAGCAGAAGCACTGAGAGGATTCACGGTCGAGGTGCCCAAGCTACTTGGAGGAGTAACCGGTGAAACAGGGGAACTAGAACTGGATGGAATATAAGGAGTAAATCCCGTAGAAGATGGAGCAGTGACAAATCTAGTAGAGGCTAAAGCAGTACGAGCACGAGTCAGCTCTCGAGCCAGCTCGTGGATCATAAGATAGCTAGCAGTGATATAACGGGAAAGGTGGCTAGCAACACTATCAGACTCCGGATCAATGATAGGGAAACGAACACGACCATTGTCGTGCAAAGAGGGATAGTAGTAGAAACCTGGGTGGTTCTGCATCCGGACCTCGTGATAACAAAGCTCGACAAGGACCTCGAATGCAGCAAACTACATCCTAAGAAGCGGTAGAAGCAAAACCGCTCCGGGAGGTACGAGTGTAAGTGCTGGAATCGGAACTGGTGCGCAGGGTAACCACTGCATGATACTCATACACTGAGTCTGCTAGACGCTCCCGGTACACACGATAGACTGGGTCGTCACCAAGGGGGTAGAGCCGATGCCACACGCTACGAAGGAGATGCAGCAATGTGAATGGCATCAGCTGCAACTAGCACGGATACGACACTGGAGCCATCTACACTCACAACCATTAGCAGGTTAGCATAAAAATAAAATTAGTGCATACAATGCAACAACCAGCTACAAATGCTACCGGCACTCAACTTAAACTCGTAACTAACGTCTGGTTAACACGTCGTAGTCTAGCGTGGCCTACAGTCAGCGCAGCTCTGATACCAAGCGTTGTGGCACCCCGACTCAGAGCAACCGATTTACCATGCATTGCCAGCCCAGAGACCATGTCTTCTGGCAATACACAACATCTTGGTACGGAAAACAACCGCTTTATTGATGCTAGCGGATCATAGTTTATATTACAACAGGTGGCGAGGCCAAGCGGCACACACGGTGCGGCTGAACAATATGTACATTATTTAGTGAACAAAAAGGGGCCTCGATCAGAACAACTACGTGGCTGCGGAACAACGTCGTAGCGGAACTCCATAGCACAGGGACACCGATGTGGACACGATCTAGACTCGGACAGCACTCCTTTCCAACGAGACTTTCCTGAAATCTGGCATGACATGCCAGGTCAGTACATTGAATGTACTTGCAAGCTCACAACAAGCATAAACATAATGACAAACAATATCATGATATTTAACCAATTTTTTAATAATGCAACAATATATCCAACATGCTGTGATCAGGCTCTTGTGATATAAGCCCCTCGGACTTGCTTACCAACGGTGACCGCTCTCGGATCACAAACGGACCAACCTCATGGTCTTAGATCGGGTTACCTCATAACCAAACGGTGATCTTTCCGGCGATCACAACCATGACCAACACTTGGTTTCAAATGGTGATCTTTCCGGCGATCACAACCATGACCAACACTTGGTCTCCAACATCAAGATGGTCTACCCACCATCATCAACAGTGCAAAGTTCATAACTTAGTGTGCAAAATTTATTAAACGTTGACCCATGGTGTGACCTACTTTCGAGCGTGTCCGTAACCGTGGACTCGGCTATCGATAGATTTAATACACTCTGCAGAGGTAGCGCACTGTACCCACACCACGGAACCCATGGCCTAGCATCATATATCATCGGAAATAACTGGGTCAACTATATCCACACTAAGCATAAACATCACAACTCATAACACTTCTCTGGTTATGATTAATCATCACTTTAAACAGAATCTTTACTTAGAAAATTTATCATTTTTCTCCTCCAAGAAAATAACTCAAAATAATTACTTATATCCATAACCATATTACTTCTTCATAACAACTATTTCTTCTAGTTATTTAACCAACTTAGTTAGCTTCAAACTTCTGTAAACTAAGCATATCAACTTAAACAAGCAACCAAACAGAATATAAATAATATACTGGTGATTTAAATGCATGGATTAAATCATTAATTCAAGTTGAAAAATCACAAACATTGCAATGGCACCATGAAAATGTTGCTGTGGCTTTCCTTAGTGCAAATGAGGTTCACTCTCTGAAAATAATTATAAACACCAAAAGAAAACATCAAGAACCCTTTTGAAATTCACTAGAAAATCTAGACAGGAGAGAAAAATCTCATTTTTGGTGTGCTGCTAGATTTCTTCATAAAGAACACAATGCAAAAAAGAAACAATTCATTTGGACTTATGGTTAAAAAGTTTTGGGTGTTTGGAGCTCTCTGGAAAGAATTAAATTTGAATTTAAAGAAAACAGAACTGGGGGGTGACGTCGAAGGCGTAAACCTCGCGGGCGCCACCACTTGTACTACTTCGCGCGCGTACAGAGTGGCTCACTAGCGTTCCCCGCTAGTCAGGTGAGAGGGAGGGGGAGAGGGAAACATAGGGTGGCGCGTCTTCGCCGGAGTGCACACTGGCGAGGAGGGCTTCTTGGCCCGAACTAGAGGGAGGGATCGAAAGAGGAGACGGAGGCGTACCTGCCCGTACCTGTAGGTTAGCTAGGGGTGGTCGGACGGCGTCGGAAACGACCTCTCCAGCGGCGACAGGAAGTAGAGGTCGCCGGAGATGAAGACGACGGCGGAGGCCCTGGAAAGGTGGCCCGGGCCTGGGAGGGGCTGGAGCTACGAAGATGACCCGAGGGGATCGCCGGCAAGCTCGAGCTCGGGGACGGCGGCCCGCGGCCTTCCCGGCCGGGCTACAGCTTTCTACGAGATCGTGGAGTGTGTGTGAGGAGTGGATGATGCTCGAGGAGGCTGGGGAGGGCTCTATTTATAGCCGAGCGTCGAGAGGGGATTGGGCTCCGCCGAAGGACACCTGGACACGGCGCCCGGCAATGAACGGCGTCAATGAGCGAGGGGGAAGGCGACGCAACTCACGCGGGAACTGTGGGCGAGCGGAGACGAGCACAGGGGCAAGAGGGTGACGACGAGCACAGTGTGCAGCGCACTGTTGCGTTGGCCGGACCATGCCCGTGCTCGCTGCGGCAAGCACTGGCGTCGGCGAGCGCCAGGAGGGAGTTAAGAAGATCGGGACAATAATTGTGGCGAAGTTTGGCAAGGTTTGGCAGGCGGGGAAGCGATCACGCGAGCAACAGAGGCGCGGGCGCAACGCAGATCGCGTCGGCCGTATGCCAGCACGCCTGGACGAACGCGGTCACCGCCTGAACTCTGACCTCAGGCCGACCTAAGCCCAAACTTCATGTCTGGCATGTAGTTGTGGTAGATTGAGAGGTTACCACGCTTTGGTTTGAGCTCAGACGCAGTAGAATGGATTTCAACTGCCTGGTAAGTTTCTGGTCAGTAACTTTGAGAGATTACTGTGGTCAAACTACTGAGAGTTGGGAGCTGGGCTTTGGAGGTTAGCAATCATCTACTAAGGTGATGATGCACAAGAAAAATCAGCCACAATAGAGCAAGTAAAATGGTAGTTGCTGTAGAAACCACCATTTCTGTCCAGAACAGAAAATATTTTCTGTAGCAAAAATATTCCAAAAAGTGATGAAATATTTTTGCTCAGCAGGGTGCCCTAGGGTTCAAAGAATATTTGGGAATTTTCTCAGATTTTTGTGGGCAAGAAAAACTGGTGTTTCTTTGGAGCACATTGAGCTAGCTAGGGTTTAAGAGAGGGAAATGAATATTTTTTATTTAAGAAAAATATTCAAAATATTATTTTGAGGTGAACCGGAGAGAAAATGATAGTTAGAGAGGGAAATGAGACACTTGGGTGAAAGTCAAGGGGTACCCAAGTGTTTAAGTCCATATAAAAAGATTCAAAACTCCAGATTACAAAACCAAATCAAATGAAAATCAGATAAAAAGAAGAGGGCAAAAACCAGGCTGTCACAAATACTTGGTGTTGGCATCCCCCTTGAGCATCCACTTGAGGCCGCCCCTGCGCCTCCAATATTCCTCCTCAGAGCGAAGCAGCGCTTCGACTTGCCCTTCCAGGGCGTAACGGTGAGCCCATTCTTGCTCAGAGAATGGTCTCGCATTGGCCTGAGCATCAAGGTGCGCGATTTCGTTGACGAGACTCACCCTGAGTAGCTTGTCGTCGCGCCCTTGGGTCGCGCCCCATCCTTTGAGGCTCGCACGAAGACGGCCCCCAACCGCATTCCAGAACTCCAATGGGCCACGTTGATGGCCGGTGAGTTGTACGCATCTGAACCATTTCTCCCTGAAGATGGTATCGAAGCCTGGTACCACAAACCAAGCTATTTCAAAAAAGAAATGAGGGTTGCAACGAATCATGTCCTCCCCTGAAGACAGGATCAAGGGAACATGGTCCGACCCAATCCTCGTTTCGGCGAGGAGCGAGCACAACGGGTACACCACTTCCCAATCCGGAGACATGAACACGCGGTCCAGAACAGAGCGCACCGGGGCGAGCTGTTTATTAGTCCAAGTGTACTGAGCCCCGGTTCTGGTCACTTCCCTAAGTGCCATAAGTACATCAGTAAGAGGAGAAGGAGATACACATGCACTCTCTAACGGAATACAACAATCGATCCTAGCTAGATCGATGGGCAGTTGCGCTGCATGACCAGCTCAAGTCGGTAGCGCCGGAGACCAACACAAGTAGTCTAACAGCCCCCCGCAGTCTCATGATGGGATGGCCGAACGTTGAGACTGGACCTGAACTGTGTGAAAGTAGTAGTAGTCAGTCCTTTTGTGAAGATATCTGCATACTGTGAAGAAGTAGGAACATGCAACACACGCAATTCTCCCAAAGAAACCTTATCACGGATGAAATGAATGTCGATCTCGATATGTTTCATCCGTCGGTGCTGCACGGGGTTAGCCGACATATAAACCACAGAGACATTATCACAATAAACCACAGTAGACTTGGCGATGGGTTGATGAAGCTCCTCCAATAACTGCCGCAGCCAAGTCGTCTCAGCGACGACGTGGGCAACGGCCCGGTACTCCGCCTTAGCGCTAGACCTAGAAACAGTAAGTTGTCACTTTGACGACCAAGATATCAAATTATCCCCGAGAAAAACGCACAACCCAGAGGTAGAACGTCGAGTGTCGGGGCAGCCAGCCCAGTCTGCATCGGAGTAGGCAAGAAGAATGGTGGGCGATGATGGGTAGATATGTAAGCCATAGTCTAGGGTGCCTTTGAGATAACGTATGATGCGCTTGACAAGGTTGTAGTGAGAGGAGCGACGGGCGTGCATGAAAACACAGGCCTGTTGAACAGCGTAGGACAAATCAGGACGGGTGATCGTCATGTACTACAAGGCGCCGGTGAGACTGCGATAGATAGTAGGGTTATCGAGGAGGTCACCGTCTGATATGGAGAGTTTGGCGCCCGAGTCGATAGGAGTATGAACAGGATGACAGTCGGACATACCGGCTCGTTATGATGTCCAAAGCATACTGTCACTGAGAGAGGTGGAGACCCGAAGACAAGCGGGAGACGGCAACGCCGAGGAAGTGAGAGAGAGAGGGCCAAGGCCTGTCATGGAGAACTCGCGACCGAGGAGAGAAATAACATAGTCGATAAACGCCGGAGATGATGCAGTGAGAATGATGTCATCAACATACACTAGTAGAAAAAGGGTCATCTGTCCCGGTTGGTAAGGGCCTTTTGTCCCGGTTTTTGAACCGGGCCTAAAGGGTCATTACTAATGCCCTAGCCCTTTAGTCCCGGTTCTTACATGAACCGGGACAGATGGGCCTCCACGTGGCCGGTGCGGCGAGCCCAGGAAGGAGGGCCTTTGGTCCCGGTTGGTGGCAATAACTGGGACTAATAGGCATCCACGCGTCAGCATTTCAGGGGCTGGGGTTTTTGTTTTTTTGAAGGGGGGTTGGGGGTTTTGGGGGGTTAATTTAGGTGTTTCATATATTGTGTTAGCTAGCTAATTAATAGAGAGAAGTGTCCTCTCTTATCTCCGTGCTTGGTCGACGCTACGTACTATATACGTATAGAGAGGACTAGACAAGCTAGCTAGTAAGAAAATGAAGGAAACAGAAGATCATCATGAACATATGCATACAGAGAGAAGTGATATCGACCACCTCTCCTTCTCCGAGAGATTGGTCGAACAACAAGTTCTCGTATATCTATCCGACACTACCGGCTACATATATACAATAATTATCTCTTACAATATAATCTCCTAATTATATATGAACACAGGGTCCACATAGTATTCTCCATTTTCAGCGATGACGTGGTCAAGGAAGAATGCCGCCAATTCCTCTTGAATTCCTCGCATACGATCTGGTGCTAGGAGTTCATCACGCATCTGAAAGATCTAATTTGAAGAAGGGGGTCAATATATATATATATATATATATATATATGAATAAATGAAACTCGACACAAATGATGGTAATAAAATAAAATTGTGAATATTATACGCACTTCATATTGTTCATCAGAGTAGCCCCGCTCACAAGTCGTGTGGCGGATGGACTCGCAAATGTAGTATCCACAGAAATCATTCCCTTGTTCCTGCCACAACCACTTTACAAGAAATAGAGGTCAATCAAACTGAAAAGCAAGCATGCTAAATGGTATTGATGAAACTAGCACTTGAATCACTAGGAGATGCGCGGAACATGCTACTATAGTACTTACTTTCGGGTGTCTAAATTGCAGCTTCTTCAGCAGTCCCGGAGCTTTTTTGGTGAATTTTCTCCAAACCCTGCCAGACAAAGAAAACAATTACTTGATATCAGGAAATGAACAAAGTTGTTGATATGGTTGATAATGATCGATTTAACTTACTTATCGAGCATTTGAGTCATGTCCGCATAGTCCTGGGGATCTTTTCGTCTCGAGTCTAAGACGGTTACTACTCCCTGCTCAAGCTTAATCTCTAGGAGAATATAGTGGAAGCCGCGCACGCATGCATAAGTGATCAATTACATTACTATAACCTGGACTAATAAGGGAAACCGAATATGCACAAGACAGTAACACTCACTTGAAGTTGCAAGGAAAGAGTATTATATCTTTGTTTTAATTTATTACCAACGATCGTAGCAAGTTGGCCTCGGTATTTTCGGCATGATATTTAACCTGAGTTGCATCTATGAGATTTGTGTTAATGAATCCAATATCACCGATTTGTCTTTTCTTCAATTCGGCGATCTTCAATCTGCATAATATAGTGAGGATAATTATAAATACATGCAATGAAAGAGCTGACCTATATAGAGAGACTTAATGACAGAAGTAGTACTACTTACAGACAGTAGCAAGTGACCGTTGATTTATCGAGGGCCTTTTGATTGAAAAACTGGAAGAACTCCTCAAATGGAACATTCAACAGTTCAATTCCAACGAGGTCATGCTCCTCTTTAACTCTCAGCGTCAAAGTATCCCTCCCCCAGACTCTCTGCATGTTTTCATGTACCAATCATGTAATCTTCGCATCATCGTTGTTAGAGATCTTTCATCTTTGATGAGAGGCTTCCCATAATGGTATTTGTGTTCGTCCACCTCCAAGAAATCATAATGTACATCGTTGGGCAGGTAATCTCCAAGATTGCTATAACCGGCCACCATCCTCGGATCATTAGTGACGATGTCGCTAGACACCTTGAGCGGGGGGGCACGATTGGTTTGCTTGTTCGCCGAGCTGGGCAATTTTTTCCCAGCTCGTCGTTCTTTAACCTTTGATCACTGACAGTACTCCCGACCGCTCCGCTTCGACAAATGTCTTTGCAATAATGCGCTCATAGTTGCCTTTCGGCGGAGACTTTGGTGGTTTTGTCAGGGCAGCCAGAGTGCGCTTCGCTTTCACCGGATCTACCTTCTCCTCCGGAGGTGGATGTTTCTTTGCTTTCACCCCTTCAAAGAAGTTCGTCACTTCGGCTTGCATGATCTTCGTGGTTTCCTCCTCGATCCTCTCGTATGGTAACTTGTCTGGAGTCTTCAGAGAAGGACCAAATCTGTATTGCGTCCCGCCTCTGGCTGTACTGCTAGATGCCGGCAGAGCAGACGGAGCGGCTGCGGCTGTCTTCTTTCCTTGCTTACCGGGCGGAGGAGAAGGACTACGACGCGCCGGAGCAGCCGGAGCGGCGGCGGGTCTCTTCCGCCCTTGTTGACGAGGCGGAGAAGGAGGAGGCTGGCTGCTCGGGCGCGCCGGCGCAGGCGGAGAAGGAGGCGGAGTGCCACCACGCGCCGGAGAAGGAGGCTGAGTGCCCTGATCACTCGCCGGAGGAGGAGGCGGAGTGCCGCCACGCGCCGGAGAAGGAGGCCGAGTGCCCTGATCACTCGCCGGAGGAGGAGGCGGAGTGCCGCCACGCGCCGGAGAAGGAGGCCGAGTGCCCTGATCACTCGCCGGAGGAGGAGGCGGAGTGCCCTTACTCGCTGGAGGCGTCCAGTTCGGAAGGTTGATGAGCTCCTTCCGCCATAGGCATGGAGTCTTCAGAGCAGAACCCAGTCGAGTCTCCCCTTCACCGGTAGGGTGGTCAAGCTGGAGGTCCTCAAATCCCTCCGTTATTTCGTCCACCGTCACCCTAGCATATCCTTCTGGAATCGGACGACAGTGAAAAGTTGCGCCGGGTTCAGGAGGTCGAACAGAGCCGACAACCGCCTTGACTTTGAAGTTCTCCCATCGCGTCATAAGGTGGCAATGTTGAGACTCCGTGATAGCATCCACGGGGTAGCTAGCAGGAGCCGTCAAGACATGCTCCGGCTGAAGCAGCTCGGTGGAAGCCACGTTGCTTCTCCGTTGAGATGGCGGGGTAGCTTCGGGGGTAGTTTTGGTAGGTCGATTGCTGCGAGCTACGTCTCGTTCCTCTAGCGCTTGAACCCTTTCGTGCAGCTTCTGAATTTCGGTCTGCTCCACTTTTTTCCTCCTCTCCTGGCATTTGTAACCGCCTACGTCCGAAAAACCAGCCTTCCACGGAACTGAGCCTGGCGTGCCTCGTGTCCGTCTAGGGTGCTCAGGATTCCCGAGGGCCATTGTGAGCTCGTTGTTATCTCTGTCTGGAACGAACGTCCCTTGGTGCGCTGCATCGAGATAGTGCCGAAGCCTCTTGACTGGTATTCTCATTTGCTCGTCCGTCCAAACGCACTTCCCTGATACAGGGTCCAAGGTTCCGCCAGCCCCGAAGAACCAAGTTCGGCAACGGTTTGGCCAGTTCATTGTCTCTGGTTCGATCCCTTTATCAAGCAGATCATTCTCAGCCTTGGCCCACTTAGGCCGGGCTTTGAGGTAGCCACCTGACCCCGTGCGATGGTGAAGCTTCTTCTTCGCAGCATTTTTCTTGTTTGTCGCTGACAACTTCTTACTCTTTTTCGATGACTTGTGGGACACAAATGCGGGCCAGTGATCTCTGATCTTCTCATATTTGCCGATGAATTCTGGTGTCTCTTCTTTGTCGACAAATGTTTTCAGCTCATTCTTCCACCTCCTGAATAGGTCTGCCATCTTCTTAAGAGCATGAGACTTGATTAATTGCTCTTTAACTGGCTTCTGCGGATCCTCCTCTGGCGGTAGGGTGAAATTTGCCTTCAGCGCAGTCCAAAGATCATCTTTCTGCATATCATTGACATAAGACACCTCAGGGTCTTCCTTCTTAGGCTTATACCATTGGTGGATGCTGATCGGGATCTTGTCCCTAACAAGAACCCCGCACTGAGTAGCAAATGCTTCCTTTGCCCGGATGGGTTCAATCGGTTGGCCGTCGCGCGCGATTGCTGTGATCTCAAACCTTTCATTTGAGCGCAACTTTCTCTTCGGGCCTCGTCTCTTTACCGAAGTTGTGATCGATCCGGAGGGCTAGAAAAAAGAAGAAAGACGAGAGTTAATTAATATGTGTACATACCAAAACAATGAGTGCATCAATTAGCTAGTCAGCACAGGCTTAACTAATATATTTACCTGGCCGAACTCTGTTCGGTCACCGGAGCCGTCACCACGAGCTCCTTCTTGCACCAGCATTGGGTCACCGGAGCCATCATAATCATGTCTTTCCTCCTCCACTCTTTGATCACCGTAGCCTGCTTCTTCATCCTGTTCTTCCAGACCATCATTGTCGTTAAGATATGACAAGACATCACCTCCGGCTAAGATTATGTCCCCCAACACCTCTTCTGCTTCCTCGTCTCGTCCGTGCTCCATTGTTTCTGCAAATATTACAACATGGCAATTATTACACAAACATGACAGCAGGTGGATATATTAGTGCAAACGTAGACCTAGCTTATTCCGGGTTTGGGGTGGCCTCGGCAACGCTTCAAGGGTACGGGCGCGGCGGGAGGGGGTAGGAGACCGACATCGTTTTTTCTAGGGTTTGGGTGTCCTCGAGAGTTTTGGTCGAGCGAGAGGGCCGGGGGGTGCTCCCGTGGTATAAGTTATCACGGTCGAAGTTATCTGGGAGGGGGTTATATCGACAACGACGACATACATACATGGGAAAATAATGTTATCGGGGAGGGGGTAGGTCGAACCCCCCCCCCCTCGTGTTGAAGTTATCGGGACACGGGCTATATCGACAACGACATATCCGATAAAAAATAAGAAGACGAAGAAGAAATAAAAAGAGGAGAAGAAGATATTAATAGAGGAGAAGATTGAAGAAAAAAAGAAGAAAAAAAAGAGGAGAAGAAGAAAGGAATAAAGGAATATTCTATTTTCTCTTCTTCTCATCTATTCCTTTCTTCTTCTCCTCTTTTTTTTCTTCTTTTTTCTTCTTCTTATTTTCCTTTTTCCTCTCCTTCTTTTTCTTCTTCTTCATTATCTTCCTAGCTAGATATATAATACTTTTCTAAAAATGTAACTTTTGCATATATAAAACTTTTTCTTCTTCTTCCTTCTTCCTTCTCTTCTTTCTTTTCCTAAATATATAAAACTTCTCTAAAAATTAAACTAACCTAAAATGTACCCAAATGTACTAAAAATCTAACTTTTATATGCACAGAGAACATACATACATATATACATTTTTATAAAAATGCAAAAAACTAATCATCATATATATGAACAAAAAATCTGAAAAAAATATCATATATATGAAAAAACAAAGAGGAAGCCCGGCGGCCGGACCGAACGTGGCGGCGGCGTGTGGTCGGGGCAGGCCGGGGGCGTGGGGCGGCGTCGGGGCAGGGGCTCGGGCCGGGGCGGCGCGGCGCGTCGGGGCAGGGACACGGGCCGGGGCGGCGCGTCGGGGCAGGGCAACGGCGCGGGGCGACGGCGACGAGGAGTGGGCGGTGACGAGGAGCGGGCGGTGGGGCGGCGACGGCGAGCACGGGCAGCCTGGCGGCGTCGGCGAGCACGGGCAGCAAGGGCGCGGGGCGGCGACGGCGAGCACGGGCAGCCTGGCGGCGTCGATGAGTTCGGCGTCGTCGGGGGGCAAATGTTCGATGAAACTGAAAATTTTACAAGTCCTGCTTATATACGGAGAGCATTGGTACCGGTTCATGGCAGCAACCGAGACCAATGCCCCTTTTAGTCCCGGTTGGTGCCACCAACCGGGACCAAAGGTCTCTTTTCAGCAGCCCAAAGGGCGGGAAGCGGCGGCCTTTGGTCCCGGTTGGTGGCACCAACCGGGACTAAAGGGGGGGCATTGGTCCCGGTTGGTGGCACCAACCGGGACTAAAGGGGTGCATTGGTACCGGTTGGTGCCACCAACCGGGACCAATGCCCCCCCTTTAGTCCCGGTTGATGCCACCAACCAGGACCAAAGGCCTTGTGCTGCTGCGCCCGCGTCGAAAGTTTAGTCCCACCTCACTAGTTGAGAGGGGCGCGCAGTGGTTTATAAGCCCCACTGCCGCTCCCCTCTCGAGCTCCTCTCCATTGCAGGCTTACGGGCCTAATTGTCACTGCTATGCCTGATGGGCCTACTGGGCCTTCTGTGGGCCTGAATCCTGGCCCATCGATGGGTTTCTAGTCGTATTCAGGCCGTGGTGGCCCAGTAGGTGGCATATTTTTTATTTTTTGCCTGTTTTTTTGTTTTCTTTTTTGCTTTATTTATTTTGTTTTGTTTCTACTTACAACAAAAAACTTATTTATTTTATTTTATTTTGTTTCTAATTACTTATTTATTTTACTTTATGATAATTCTTTTTGCTATTAAATTTTCTAACAAAAAAGTTCTTTATGAAAATTCTTTTTGCTTTCAATGATTTTGAACAGAAAATACTTCGATAATTTTAGTTGCATCAATTTTATATAATTTTAGTTTCAATAATACTAGAGGTTGCTTATAATGTTTTGAAGAGAATATACTTTGATAATTTTAGTTTCCTAAATTTTATTTATGTTATTAAAGTTTATTTTATTTTGTTTCTACTTATATATTTTATTAAAGTTTATATTATTTTGTTTCTAATTACTTATTTATTTTATTTGTTATTTTTCATGCACCATTTTTCATGCATTTACTGATTATTTTGAGCTATAAGACCCTAAAATTGAAAAGCATTTCAAATGAACTCTGAAAAGGTTGAAAGTTGGCATGGTATCATCATTTCATCCACATAGCATGTGCAAGAAAGTTGAATGGTTACGGCAAAAACTGGATGCACTTCGTGTACAAAACAGAAAATCTCTTTCGAAGTATCACGATTTCATACGGAAACTTGTCTGTTACAAAGGGATTTTCTTTTTTTAAACTTACTTGAACTCCTGACTTTTTGTGTGTTCGAAATGCACCATTCAAAGCCACATCATCAATTTTCAACCCTTTCTGACTTCATTTCTTATTTTTCATGTATTTATTGATTATTTTGAGCTATAAGACCCTGAAATTGAAAAGCATTTCAAATGAACTCTGAAAAGGTTGAAAGTTGGCATGATATCATCATTTCATCCACGTAGCATGTGCAAGAAAGTTGAGAGGGTTACGACAAAAACTGGATGCACTTCGTGTACAAAATGGACAATGGTATCATACTCGTCTATTACAAAGTTGGCATGGTATCATCATAATAGTTGCGGGAGAAAGTCTTCACTTTTTCTTCGCTTGTGTCATTTGCTTATTGCGCCGTAACCATGGATAATCTTCATCGTTTATCAGGATGCTTGGGTCAGCCTTGACTTTGATGGGAGGAATTTCATGAAACTTTTCATAATCTTCAGACATGTCTGTCTTGCCCTCCACTTCCACGATGTCCCTTTTTCCTGAAAGAACTATGTGGCGCTTTGGCTCATCGTATGATGTATTCGTTCCTTATCTTTTCTTTTTCTCGGTTTGGTAGACATGTCCTTCACATAGATAACCTGTGCCACATCATTGGCTAGGACGAACGGTTCGTCAGTGTACCCAACATTTTTCAGATCCACTGTTGTCATTCCGTACTGTGGGTCTACCTGTACCCCGCCTCCTGACAGATTGACCCATTTGCACTTAAACAAAGGGACCTTAAAACCATGTCCGTAGTCAAGTTCCCATATGTCCACTATGTAACCATAATATGTGTCCTTTCCCATCTCGGTTGCTGCATCAAAGCGGGCACCGCTGTTTTGGTTGGTGCTCTTTTGATCTTGGGTGATCGTGTAAAATGTATTCCCATTTATCTCGTATCCTTTGTAAGTCAATACAGTCAAAGATGGTCCCCTGGACAACGAGTACAGCTCATCACAAACAGTGTTGTCACCTCTGAGACGTGTTTCCAACCAACTGCTGAAAGTCCTGATGTGTTCACATGTAATCCAGTCATCGCACTGCTCCGGGTGTTTGGAGCGCAGACTGTTCTTGTGTTCATCGACATACGGGATCACCAAGGTAGAGTTCTATAGAACTGTGTAGTGTGCTTGAGACCAAGAATGCCCGTCCCTGCATATTATTGAGTCTGCTCCTAGCGCGCCTTTCCCAGTCAGCCTCCCCTCATACCGCGATTTCGGGAGACCTATCTTCTTAAGGCCAGGAATGAAGTCAACACCAAACCCAATGACATCCTCTGTTTGATGGCCCATGGAGATGCTTCCTTCTGGCCTAGCGCGGTTACGGACATATTTCTTTAGGACTCCCATGAACCTCTCAAAGGAGAACATATTGTGTAGAAATACGGGCCCCAGAATGACAATCTCGTCGACTAGATGAACTAGGACGTGCGTCGTGATATTGAAGAAGGATGGTGGGAACACCAGCTCGAAACAGACAAGACATTGCGCGACATCACTCCTTAGCCTTGGTATGATTTCTGGATCAATCACCTTCTGAGAGATTGCATTGAGGAATGCACATAGCTTCACAATGGCTAATCGGACGTTTTCCGGTAGAAGCCCCCTCAATGCAACCGGAAGCAGTTGCGTCATAATCACGTGGCAGTCATGAGACTTTAGGTTCTGGAACTTTTTCTCTCGCATATTTATTATTCCCTTTATATTCGACGAGAAGCCAGTCGGGACCTTCATACTGAGCAGGCATTCAAAGAAGATTTCTTTCTCTTCTTTCATAAGAGCGTAGCTGGCAGGACCTTCATACTGCTTCAGAGGCATGCCGTCTTTTCGTGCAAACTTTGCAGGTCCTCCCGTGCCTCAGGTGTATCTTTTGCCTTCCCATACACGCCCAAGAAGCCTAGCAGGTTCACGCAAAGGTTCTTCGTCACGTGCATCACGCCGATTGAAGAGCGGACCTCTAGGTCTTTCCAGTAGGGTAGGTCCCAAAATATAGATTTCTCCTTCCACATGGGTGTGTGTCCCTCAGCGTCATTTGGAAGAGCTAGTCTGCCGGGACCCTTTCCAATGATTACGTGTAAATCATTGACCATAGCAAGTACGTGATCACCGGTACGCATGGCGGGCTTCTTCCGGTGATCTGCCTCGCCTTTGAAATGCTTGCCTTTCTTTCGACATTGATGGTTGGTCGGAAGAAATCGACGATGGCCCAGGTACACATTCTTCCCGCATTTGTCCAGGTATATACTTTCAGTGTCATCTAAACAGTGCGTGCATGCGTGGTATCCCTTGTTTGTCTGTCCTGAAAGGTTACTGAGAGCGGGCCAATCGTTGATGGTTACAAACAGCAATGCGTGCAGGTTAAATTCCTCCTGTTTGTGCTCATCCCACGTACGTACACCGTTTCCATTCCACAGTTGTAAAAGTTCTTCAACTAATGGCCTTAGGTACACATCAATGTCATTGCCGGGTTGCTTAGGGCCTTGGATGAGAACTGGCATCATAATGAACTTCCGCTTCATGCACATCCAAGGAGGAAGGTTATACATACATAGAGTCACGGGCCAGGTGCTGTGATTGCTGCTCTGCTCCCCAAAAGGACTAATGCCATCTGCGCTTAAACCAAACCATACGTTCCTTGGGTCAGCTGCAAACTCAGCCCAGTACTTTCTCTCGATTTTTCTCCACTTCGACCCGTCAGCGGGTGCTCTCAACTTCCCATCTTTCTTACGGTCCTCACTGTGCCATCGCATCAACTTGGCATGCTCTTCGTTTCTGAACAGACGTTTCAACCGTGGTATTATAGGAGCATACCACATCACCTTCGCAGGAACCCTCTTCCTGGGGGGCTCGCCATCAACATCACCAGGGTCATCTCGTCTGATCTTATACCGCAATGCACCGCATACCGGGCATGCGTTCAGATCCTTGTATACACCGCGGTAGAGGATGCAGTCATTAGGGCATGCATGTATCTTCTGCACCTCCAATCCTAGAGGGCATACGACCTTCTTTGCTGCGTATGTACTGTCGGGCAATTCGTTATCCTTTGGAAGTTTCTTCTTCAATATTTTCAATACCTTCTCAAATCCTTTGTCAGGCACAGCATTGTCTGCCTTCCACTGCAGCAATTCCAGTACGGTACCGAGCTTTGTGTTGCCATCTTCGCAATTGGGGTACAACCCTTTTTTGTGATCCTCTAACATGCGATCGAACTTCAGCTTCTCCTTTTGACTTCCGCATTGCGTCCTTGCATCGACAATGACCCGGCGGAGATCATCATCATCGGGCACTGGTTCCTCTTGATCTTCAGCAGCTTCCCCCATTGCAGCATCATTGGGCACATCGTCTGGTTCCTCTTGATCTTCAGCAGCTTCCCCCGTTGCAGCATCACCGTATTCAGGGGGCACATAGTTGTCATCGTCCTCATCTTCTTCGCCGTCTTCCATCATAACCCCTATTTCTCCGTGCCTCGTCCAAACACTATAGTGTGGCATGAAACCCTTGTAAAGAAGGTGGGTGTGAAGGATTTTCCGGTCAGAGTAAGACTTCGTATTCCCACATTTAGGGCATGGACAACACATAAAACCATTCTGCTTGTTTGCCTCAGCCACTTCGAGAAAATCATGCACGCCCTTAATGTACGCGGAGGTGTGTCTGTCACCGTACATCCATTGCCGGTTCATCTGCGTGCATTATATATAATTAAGTGTGTCAAAAACCATTACAGAACATCATGAATAGATAATTAAGTGACCAAATTAATAGAAGTTCATCATCACATTAAAACCAAAGTACATACATAGTACTCATCTAACAACATATAGCTCTCCAGAGCATCTAATTAATTAAACCATACATTGAAACTATGTAAAACATTTCAATGCGATAATAATCGCAACAAGGTAACAATTGATCCAAGGGCATAATGATACCAAGACTCGATATGAACAGCATATTTTCTAATCTTTCTAATCTTCAAGCGCATTGCATCCATCTTGATCTTGTGATCATCGACGACATCCGCAACATGCTACTCCAATATCATCTTCTCCTCCTCAATTTTTTTATTTTTTCCTTCAAGAAATTGTTTTCTTCTTCAACTAAATTTAACCTCTCAACAATAGGGTCGGTTGGAATTTCCGGTTCACATACCTCCTAGATAAATAAAATCTATGTCACGTTGGTTGGCATAATTTTCATAAAAAATAAATGAACCAATAGTTATAAAGATAATATATACCACATCCGAATCATAGACAGGACGAGGGCCGACGGGGGCGGATACCAAAACCATCGCACTATATAATAACAAGCAATAAAATAGTAAGAAAATTAGACAAGTATCTATCTAAAGTCAGAATTTTTTTCTTTCAGAAAGAAGATAAGAACAAGAGGCTCACCACGGTGGTGCCGGCAACGAGATCAGCACGGGCAATCGACGGCGGTGAAGACGGGAATGGGACGTGACGGGCTGCTAAACCTAGACAAATCTCGAGGAAAATGGAGCTTTGAGGTCGAGCTTCGAGGGGAGAAAGATTAACTAGTGAGGCTCGGGCATTTCATCGAACACCTCATGTGCATAGGATGTGAGCTAGAGCACCACAAAGCTCTCCCCTCGCCGGCCAGAGAAAAACTGAGCACTAGAGTGCTCTGCTCGCGGGCGAGGGGTATATATAGGCACCTCATTGGTCCCGGTTCGTAGCATGAACCGGGACAAAAGGGCAGCCTGTGGTCCCGGTTCAAGCCACCAACCGGGACCAATGGTGGTGGGCCAGGAGCAAGGCCCATTGGTCCCGGTTCTTCCAACCAACCGGGACCAAAGGGGCCAGACGAACCGGGACCAATGCCCCCACGAGGCCCGGCAGGCCCCTGGCCTCATGAACCGGGACCAGTGCCCCCATTGGTCCCGGTTCTGGACTGAACCGGGACTAATGGGATGACCCGGCCTGAACCAAAGCCCTCTTTTCTACTAGTGGAATAGGAGGAGGTAGGCTGTGTAGGTAGTGGATTTGTAGATAAAAAGAGAAGTGTTGCATTTAGAGGCAACGAAGCCAATGGATGCGGCATAGGTGGCAAAGTAAGTGAACCAGGCACGAGGGGCTTGCTTAAGTCTGTAAATAGATTTCTTAAGAAGACAAACGTGCGAGGGGGCGGTCGGATCTTGAAATTCGAGGGGCTGCTGACAGTAAACTGTCTCGGTAAGGTTTCCGTGGAGAAAAGCATTTTTTAACGTCTAACAGGTGAATGGGCCACGAGTGAGAAGTAGCGAGAGAGAGAACGGCACGAATGGTGCTCGGCTTAACTACTGGAGAGAAGGTCTCGTCGTAGTCGATTCCTTCGGTTTGAGAAAAACCGCGGACGACCCATCGCGCCTTGTAGCGAGCTAGGGATCCGTCAGAATTATACTTATGCCGAAAAACCACTTCCCACTAATGATCGGAGCCGTGGATGGTCGAGGAACGAGCGACTAGGTCTCGTTCTGAAGGAGGGCTCGGTACTCATCACCCATGGCACTAGACCAGCGTGGGTCGGCCAGGGCTGCGCGGTAGGTGCGGGGAAGTGGCGAGGCACCCTGAAGATTGGCGAGAAAATTGAGTCGACGAGTGGGTATGTGGAAACCTGTTTTGGCCCGGGTGCGCATGTTGTGAGGGTTAGCTGGAGGCGCGACAGCGGCAGCGCGGGGTGGAAGCGGTCGTGGGGTGGAAGGACTGCCGGAAGAAGTGGAGGCAGGGCTGGTGGACGGCGAGCTGCTGGAAGAACCGGGGGTGGGAGGGTTCGAGCGCGGGGTAGAGTCCGTAGATGTGGCAGGGTGCGATCGCGGGGAAGAAGCTCCTGGGGCGGTGGTCGCATGGGGCGAAGGGACTGTCGGGGCAGCGTTCTGGTCAGGTGAGACGGCTGCCGTGGGAGCGGTTGGACCAACACAGAATGGTGCCATGGCAAGGTCCGGCGGTGGGATAGCGGCTAGATGAGAGAAGTCGATTGGCGAGGGGTCTTGGGGGTGTGAGAGAAGGGAAAGACAAACTCATCGAAGGTGATGTGCCGCGAGACGTAGACGCGACCTGTAGAGGGATCGTGTGGCACCCAAAAATTTTATTTGGTTTTTCAAACTTTTACTTGATTTGAGGGATGTTATTTAAAATTTTCTTCTAAAGAACCCTCCCTCTCAAAGATTTTCTTTTCTGACAAGTATTTTGTTTGGATTCACCCAAGACTTGATTTTGGTCTTGGAGGTTTTTCCACCTTATGTTGGCTCAACACCAAATGTTTTTCATTTGGGAAATTTCTTTTGGAAAAATCTTTTAAATAGCCCTATGGCATTTGTAGTGATCTTCTCCCCTTTTCAAAAACCTCCTCTTGCCATGACATGAGTGGAAATCCCCTCCCAAAAGCCATCTCCCATCTTTGTGTCAAGATATACTTCAAATCCAGCAAGTTGAACCTCCCCATGATTTTTCTTCCATCTATTTCTTATCAAAAATAATTTCTGCCCTCTACTTTGGCTCTTGGAGATTTACAAAGGAACTACCTTTTGTCCTTTGAGTTTTGCCTCCAAACCTTTTTCCCTAGCTAGTCCTTAGAGCCCTCAACCTAGATCCATGAAGATCCACTGGTCTCCAATTCAAATTTTTCAAATTGAACTTGCTGCAAGTTTGGACCATATTTGCCAAATTTGATGAAATTCAATTGTTTTCTCCTCCTAAAAATCTGAGAAAATTCAGGCAGCCTTTGGATGCATTGAGAGGTCACCTCACCAAGTCCCAGCTCCAGAAAAAAATTCTCCATGCCAAATCATTTCGTCGAACACCTGAAGGGCACTGTTACTGTCAATGTTCAGAAGTTCAGTAAACAGTTTCAGTGAGCACTGTCGTTTTCTTCAGAACCCGTTCTCGATCTCGCCAGTGGCCGCGGTGGCGCCGTGCGCCCTGTTATCCCTGCGCCGCACGATCGCCTGGAGGTTCGCGGGCGTCGGCGACGAGCAGGAGGAGGTGCGCCACCCCGTGAGCGACGGCAGCAGCGGCCTTTGCGGTTGCCAGAGAGAGGCGCAGCGTTGGACGGCGCCGTCCAGCGCCGCCCAAGCCACCAGAGGCCACCGCGTGGCCATCCACTCACCCGTGAACGCTGCAGTCCGTCGTTGTGAACTGGTAGGCGCGGAGCGCGCTCCCTGCCGCCGTCGTGCCCGTACGGCCATCCCGTAGAGGACCGGTGCATTACGCCTAGCCCGACCGAGGTTTAGCGGGGGAACGGCACCAGTGATCCTCCCTGATGGTGCCTAGCCGCTTAAACCCCCTGCCCAACCTCTGCCTCGCCGTAATCGCTCGCCGGAGCTATCCCGTTCACGGCCACCCCCTCGGATCGCCTATAAAAGGAGGTCCCGAGCTCGAACTCGAACCCACAGCACCTCTGCACACCACCAATACCACGCCAAGCCACTGGAAGAGCCCCGAGGGAGCCTTCTTCCCCAACTCCGGCCGCCTCGACCCGCCACGGGATCCAGCGCGATTCACTCCCGTGCGTACACCCCTACCCCTCAGCTCTTGCCAGTAGCTTCCTAGTTCATCCACTCTTCTGACCCGCGCATCAATTTGGAGTTTGCAGCACCCACCGGAGTACTCCACCATCGCCCGAACCACCGTCTGCCGGAGAAAGTGTCGCCATCGACGTGGTGCTCTCCGACGGACAAGTCCACCACCCACCGACGCGGAAGATCACCCTGAACCAATTGGTACCCTCCGATCTCTCTGCCTCGCCGTGGTTCAACGCCGGCGACCACCACAGCCTTCGGGCGCCGGCGAGCTCCGTTGGGAGTTTTAAACCTGACGGGTGGGACCCCCCCGTCAGCCTCTCTCTTCTCCCCCTTCGAACCATTTTCTGGTAGCGCCTTCGGGCAAAATGTGTTTTCTCTTTGGGCTGGCGCATTTCCTACCGAACCGTTTTCTGGTTTTTCAAACAAGTCCCTGGTTCTTTTCTGTTTCATCACAGATCAGTCCCTGGACTAAAACCCTTATATCTTTTTAATAAAATATGATTTTTGATTGATTCTTTTTCTGTCAGTCTTGTATTTTTGTCTAGTTTTTTATAGTATCTATTTGGAAAAAATTTGGAACAACTTTTATGCACGCAACGATTTTCACGTTAGTATACGGTTTCGTTATACCGTAGGTTCCGGAGGAGGTGACGGAGCCGCGAACTTCGCCGAGCTAGACTCCGACTTCTCCGAACCAGGCAAGCATGTTTGAACCTTTGATATGATAGGTGTTTTGCATGTTTGCGTGAATGGTTTGTGCATGGCATATGAGCATCTGTGAGTAATACGTTGCATGCAAGGCAACTAACCGTGTGTCTCGAGGTTACTGTGATCTTTGATGAGAGATGACCTGATCATGTGGTGACATGAAAGGTAGTAAGATGGTATTGTTGTAGCATGCCAGTCTTACGTCATCTGATGAACTCCGACGCTAACGTGGGCTGAGCCACGTTATCGTTCTTCCCCTTTCGTGCTACCACATGTTTTCTACAAAGAATACGGTTTAGTAAGTTGTTAACCTCTTTCCTTGTACACACCAAATAGAGGGGCCGGGATGAGGGTTCCATGGCCCTGGATTAAAGCCAGTCATCCGGTCAGGGGGCATGGGTGTTTCCGGTTGGAACCGAGAGGGGGGCACCCCTTAGAGCGCGCGGTATAAATTTGATCCCATGCTACGCGAGGTTGTAGCCTCCCCGTCTCAAAGTTTTTCTTGAACGTTGCCGAGGGTGATTCCTGGCATCGGAATGTTGAATGGGTGTGTACTGGTTAGATGTGTTTCTCCTAAAACACCGTAAACGGAACTAGTCACTTGTGACTACAGAAATCCGTTGGCTGTGGTTAAATAGTACAAACTCTGCACAGTCAAATCCTTCCGAGTCATCGTGTCCATGGTCAAGGACCATGGCCAGTATATCCATATCTATGTCAGTCCTCGTGGTATATCCCCGGTGAACAAGCTTGAGTGGTAAACCCGGTTGAATCGTTATTCCTGTGGATGGACTAACCTTTTATTCATCTCGTACCTGAATATTCCCTTGCAATGATTTAAATTCATGAGCCACTGAAATATTAAGTTATGAAATATAAGCCCTTTATGTGATGTCGCTTAGACGTCCGACTGTGGCACTCTCGTCATTTACTTTCAATATAAGCCCTTTATGTGATGTCGCTCAGACGTCCGACTGTGGCACTTTTGTCTTTTACTTTCAATATAAGCCCTTTATGTGATGTCGCTCAGACGTCCGACTGTGGCACTCTTGTCATTTATTTTCAATATAAGCCCTTTATGTGATGTCGCTCAGACGTCCGACTGTGGCACTTTTGTCTTTTACTTTCAATATAAGCCCTTTATGTGATGTCGCTTCAGACGTCCGACTGTGGCACGCACTGTCATTTGTTTTCCATTATAAGCCCTTTATGTGGTGTCGCCTTGACGCCCGACTGCGGCATTGTTATTTCATTTGTATCCTTTCGAGGAGTCATTCAGACACTCGATTGGCCTTCAGTATTACTTTGGGATTTTCGGGAGGACTACCGCCCGACTTCCCTTTTTATTTTTCCCATGCATTGCTATCCCATTCTCTGAGTGCGCGTTGTTAATCTGTTCATATGCATCATGTTTACATTTGTTATATCTTATGTCCGAACTTTCTTGCGAGTACTTTCATAGTACGCACCTGGCTTGTTGATTTGGCCAGATGTTGACGAAGGCGATCTCATGGATGAAGAGTTTGATAGTGAGTCCGACGCCTAGAGGAAACCCAGTCAGTCCCGTGCGATCCTGGATATTGGTCACTTGTATTATATACGCTTCCGCCACCCGCAATAAGAATCCTCGAGCCTCACTCCGACGCTCGATGAGCTGTAAGATTTAGGGGTCATGTCACCCACTTCACTGTGATATATCCACCACCGCTTTTATTGTGAGTCAGTAGTTATGCCACCCTATCCGCCTATATGTATTATCGGTGTGCTTGTAATAAATTGTTGAGCAGTCTCCGCTCAACCTTGTATTATATTTAGTACTCCTGGTTTTTCTTCTGTGATCAAGAAATTGTCTACCAGTGAGGAGGATTCTTCTCCACTGGCCCGTAAAAGGGATCGGTTTTCTCAATAAATATTTTTGTTGAAAAACCGGTCGTGACAGATCGAGGCAACGATACCCTTGTGATCACGGGGGTAACCTATGAAGACACAAGCGACCGAGCGCGCGGCAAGTTTGTGAGGGCGGTGGCTTCCATGTTAGGGTAGTAGAGGCACCCAAAGACACGGAGGTGAGTGTACGTGTGTGGTGTTTTGTGAAGGATATCGTGAGGTGTGACGAGAGAGAGACGCTTGGTGGGGCGAAGGTTAAGGAGAATGGTGGCGGTGGTGAGTGCATCAGCCCAGTAGCGTGGTGGCATGGAGGCTTGGAGCGGAAGGGTGCGTATTACGTCATTGGTCGAGCGAATAGCACGTTCAGCTTTACCGTTCTGGGAAGATGTGTATGGCAAATAAAAACGCATCACCATACCGAAGGGAAGAAAGAAGTTGCGACTTTGTGCGCTATCAAACTCACGCCCGTTGTCACATTAGAGAGTCTGTATGGTCTGCCCAAAGTGAGTGCGAACATAAGAATGAAAGAATTGAAAAATGGCAGGAACGTCAGACTTGAGTTTTAGAGGAAAAGTTCAATGGTAGCATGAAAAATCATCAATAAGCAGGAGATAATACTTGCTCCCAGAGGCGCTAGACAAAGGAGCAGTCCAAACATCACAATGTATAAGATCAAACGGGGCAGTAGTTCGACTAGTGCAGGAAGTAGAAGGGAGGCGGACATGCTTTCTAGTCTGACAAGAATCACACAAGTGTCCATCCGAAATAGGTTTATTACAATGTTCTAAATTTTTATTTAAACGAAAAGTAGCATCGCCGGGGTGGCCCAAACGCCGGTGACAAAGGTCGGTGAGGCGGGAAACGGTGACGGCGAGGGCAGTGGGTGCAGCGGGAGGGAAGATGTCATACAGTTTGCCGTTACTGTTGCATCATAGAAGCCCCACCTTGGTTGGATAGTCCTTCACAGAGAGACCATAAGGATCAAATTCAGCGGAGCAGTTATTATCAGTGGTTAAGCGATGAATGAAAAGGAATTTTTTAATGAGATTAGGGGCAACTAGCACGTTGTTGAGGTATAGGGGTCGATTAGGGTTAGGAAGACAGGAGGAACCAACGTGACTAATAGGCATAGCACTACCGTTTCCGACAAAAACAGGGGGATAATTTGATAAAGTGGCGATGGAGGAAAGCATACCGGGATCAGCCGCTAGATGAGAGGAGGCGCCGGAGTCCGCAACCCAGCCACCGCTGGGTGACTGGATCGGCAGGTTGTACAAAGCGCTCATCAGGGCGGAGTGGTCGACGGTGTTGGAGGCGGCGGCCGTCGGCGGGTGGAAGTACTGCTGCGCCTAGTACTGCTGCGGAAGAGGTGGCGCTGGCAGGAACTGCTGCTGATGAGGAGGCGCCGGCAGGTACTGCTGCGGTGGAGGGTAGCCCATCGAGGACAGCTATTGGAGGTGGCCGCCGAAGGCGGCGTAGGCATGCGGCGGCCGCGGACCAAGGATCCCGGGCGCCGGGCGAGGTTGAGGTGGGAGGGCCATCAGGCATGCGTTCAGATCCTTGTACGCACCGCGGTAGAGGATGCAGTCATTAGGGCATGCATGTATCTTCTGCACCTCCAATCCTATAGGGCATACGACCTTCTTTGCTGCGTCTGTACTGTCGGGCAATTCATTATCCTTTGGAAGCTTCTTCTTCAATATTTTCAATAGCTTCTCAAATCCTTTGTCAGGCACAGCATTCTCTGCCTTCCACTGCAGCAATTCCAGTACGGTACCGAGCTTTGTGTTGCCATCTTCGCAATTGGGGTACAACCCTTTTTTGAGATCCTCTAACATGGGATCGAAATTCAGCTTCTCCTTTTGACTTTCGCATTGCGTCCTTGCATCGACAATGACTCGGCGGAGATCATCATCATCGGGCACTGGTTCCTCTTGATCTTCAGCAGCTTCCCCCGTTGCAGCATCATTGGGCACATCGTCTGGTTCCTCTTGATCTTCAGCAGCTTCCCCCGTTGCAGCATCACCGTATTCAGGGGGCACATAGTTGTCATCGTCCTCTTCTTCTTCGCCGTCTTCCATCATAACCCCTATTTCTCCGTGCCTCGTCCAAACATTATAGTGTGGCATGAAACCCTTGTAAAGCAGGTGGGTGTGAAGGATTTTCCGGTCAGAGTAAGACTTCGTATTCCCACATTTAGGGCATGGACAACACATAAAACCATTCTGCTTGTTTGCCTCAGCCACTTCGAGAAAATCATGCACGCCCTTAATGTACTCGGAGGTGTGTCTGTCACTGTACATCCATTGCCGGTTCATCTGCGTGCATTATATATAATTACGTGTGTCAAAAACCATTACAGAACATCATGAATAGATAATTAAGTGACCAAATTAATAGAAGTTCATCATCACATTAAAACCAAAGTACATACATAGTACTCATCTAACAACATATAGCTCTCCAGAGCATCTAATTAATTAAACCATACATTGAAACTATGTAAAACATTTCAATGCTAAAACAAATGCGATCATAATCGCAACAAGGTAACAATTGATCCAACGGCATAATGATACCAAGCCTCGGTATGAACGGCATATTTTCTAATCTTTCTAATCTTCAAGCGCATTGCATCCATCTTGATCTTGTGATCATCGACGACATCCGCAACATGCTACTCCAATATCATCTTCTCCTCCTCAATTTTTTTATTTTTTTTCCTTCAAGAAATTGTTTTCTTCTTCAACTAAACTTAACCTCTCGACAATAGGGTCGGTTGGAATTTCCGGTTCACATACCTCCTAGATAAATAAAATCTATGTCACGTTGGTCGGCATAATTTTCATAAACAATAAATTAACCAATAGTTATAAAGATAATATATACCACATCCGAATCATAGACAGGACGAGGGCCGACGGGGGCGGATACCAAAACCATCGCACTATATAATAACAAGCAATAAAATAGTAAGAAAATTAGACAAGTATCTATCTAAAGTCAGAATTTTTTTCTTTCAGAAAGAAGATAAGAACAAGAGGCTCACCATGGTGGTGCTGGCGACGAGATCGGCACGGGCGATCGACGGCTGTGAAGACGGGAATGGGACGTGACGGGCTGCTAAACCTAGACAAATCTCGAGGAAATGGAGCTTTGAGGTCGAGCTTCGAGAGGAGAAAGCTTAACTAGTGTGGCTCGGGCATTTCATCGAACACCTCATGTGCATAGGAGGTGAGCTTGAGCACCACAAAGCCCTCCCCTCGCCGGCCAGAGAAAAACAAAGCACTGGAGTGCTCTACTCGTGGGCGAGGGGTATATATAGGCACCTCATTGGTCCCAAGTCGTGGCATGAACCAGGACTAAAGGGCAGCCTGTGGTCCCGGTTCAAGCCACCAACCGGGACCAATGGTGGTGGGCCACGAGCGAGGCCCATTGGTCCCGGTTCGTCCCACCAACCGGGACCAAAGGGGCCAGACGAACCGGGACCAGTGCCCCCACGAGGCCCGGCAGGCCCCTGGCCTCACGAACCGGGACCAGTGCCCCCATTGGTCCCGGTTCTGGACTGAACCGGGACTAATGGGCTGACCCGACCTGAACCAAAGCCCTCTTTTCTACTAGTGGTATAGGAGGAGGTAGGCTGTGTAGGTAGTGGATTTGTAGATAAAAAGAGAAGTGTCGAATTTAGAGGCAACGAAGCCAATGGATGCGGCATAGGTGGCAAAGCGAGTGAACCAGGCACGAGGGGCTTGCTTAAGTCTGTAAAGAGATTTCTTAAGAAGACAAACGTGTGAGGGGGCAGTCGGATCTTCAAATTCGAGGGGCTGCTGACAGTAAACTGTCTTGGTAAGGTTTCCGTGGAGAAAAGCGTTTTTAACGTCTAACAGGTGAATAGGCCACGAGTGAGAAGTAGCGAGAGAGAGAACGACGCGAATGGTGCTCGGCTTAACTACTGGAGAGAAGGTCTCATCGTAGTCGATGCCTTCGGTTTGAGAAAAACCGCGGACGACCCATCGCGCCTTGTAGCGAGCTAGGGATCCGTCAGAATTATACTTATGCCGAAAAACCACTTCCCACTAATGATCGGAGCCGTGGATGGTCGAGGAACGAGCGACTAGGTCTCGTTCTGAAGGAGGGCTCGGTACTCATCACCCATGGCACTAGACCAGCGTGGGTCGGCTAGGGCTGCGCGGTAGGTGCGGAGAAGTGGCGAGGCACCCTGAAGATTGGCGAGAAAATTGAGTCGACGAGAGGGTATGTGGAAACTTGTTTTGGCCCGGGTGCGCATGTTGTGAGGGTTAGCTGGAGGCGCGACAGCGACAGCGCGGGGTGGAAGCGGTCGTGGGGTGGGAGGACTGCCGGAAGAAGTGGAGGCAGGGCTGGTGGACGGTGAGCTGCTGGAAGAACCGGGGTGGGAGGGTTCGAGCGCGGGGTAGAGTCCGTAGATGAGGAGGCCTTAGATGTGGCAGGGTGCGGTCGCGGGGAAGAAACTCCTGGGGCGGTGGTCGCATGGGGCAAAGGGACTGCTGGGGCAGCGTTCTGGTCAGGTGAGACGGATGCCGTGGGAGCGGTTGGACCAACACAGAATGGTGCCATGGCAAGGGCCGGCGGTGGGATAGCGGATAGATGAGAGAAGTCGATTGGCGAGGGGTCTTGGGGGTGCGAGAGAAGGGAAAGACAAACTCATCGAAGGTGACGTGCCGCGAGACGTGGACGCGACCTGTAGAGGGATCGAGGCAAGGATACCCTTGTGATCACGGGGGTAAACTATGAAGACACAAGCGACTGAGCGCGCGGCAAGTTTGTGAGGGCGGTGGCTTCCATGTTAGGGTAGCAGAGGCACCCAAAGACACGGAGGTGAGTGTACGTGCGTGGTGTTTTGTGAAGGATCTTGTGAGGTGTGATGAGAGAGAGACGCTTGGTGGGGCGAAGGTTAAGGAGAATGGTGGCGGTGGTGAGTGCATCAGCCCAGTAGCATGGTGGCATGGAGGCTTGGAGCAGAAGGGTGCGTATTACGTCATTGGTCGAGCGAATAGCACGTTCAGCTTTACCGTTCTGGGAAGATGTGTATGGGAAAGAAAAACGCATCACCATACCGAAGGGAAGAAAGAAGTTGCGAATTTGTGCGCTATCAAACTCACGCCCATTGTCGCATTAGAGAGTCCGTATGGTCTGCCCAAAGTGAGTACGAACATAAGAATGAAAGAATCGAAAAATGGCAGGAACGTCAGACTTGAGTTTTAGAGGAAAAGTCCAATGGTAGCATGCAAAATCATCAATAAGCAGGAGATAATACTTGCTCCCAGAGGCGCTAGACAAAGGAGCAGTCCAAACATCACAATGTATAAGATCAAACGGGGCAGTAGTTCGACTAGTGGAGGAAGTAGAAGGGAGGCAGACGTGCTTTCCAGTCTGACAAGCATCACACAAGCGTCCATCCAAAATAGGTTTATTACAATGTTCTAAATTTTTATTTAAACGAAAAGTAGCATCGCCGGGGTGGCCCAAACGCTGGTGCCAAAGGTCGGTGAGGCGGGAAACGGTGACAGCGAGGGCGGTGGGTGCAGCCGGAGGGAAGATGTCATACAGTTCGCCGTTACTGTTGCATCGAAGAATCTCCACCTTGGTTGGATAGTCCTTCACAAAGAGACCATAAGGATCAAATTCAGCGGAGCAGTTATTATCAGTGGTTAAGCGACGAACGAAGAGGAAATTTTTAATGAGATTAGGGGCAACTAGCACGTTGTTGAGGTATAGGGGTCGATTAGGGTTAGGAAGACAGGAGGAACCAACGTGACTAATAGGCATAGCACTACCGTTTCTGACAAAAACAGGGGGGATAATTTGATAAAGTGGCGATGGAGGAAAGCATACCGGGATCAGCCGCTCGATGAGAGGAGGCGCCGGAGTCCGCAACCCAGCCACCGCTGGGCGACTGGATCGACAGGTTGTACAGAGCGCTCATCAGGGCGGAGTGGTCGACGGTGTTGGAGGCGGCGGCCGTCAGCGGGTGGAAGTACTGCTGCGCCTGGTACTGCTGCGGAAGAGGTGGCGCTGGCAGGAACTGCTGCTGATGAGGAGGCACCGGTAGGTACTGCTGCGGTGGAGGGTAGCCCATCGGGGACGGCTGTTGGAGGTGGCCGCCGAAGGCGGCGTAGGCGTGCGGCGGCCGCGGACCAAGGATCCCGGGCACCGGGCGAGGTTGAGGTGGGAGGGCCATCGAGTAGGCGTAGACGTGCCCCGTCCACGGCGGCCTAGCCGCGGCCCCCTGATTGTTAGACTGTATATACGTAGCCTCTGTAATATACTGTAACATTGTATTGTACCCCTTGGGGTACCCTCTATATAATGAGATAGCCACACCCCGGTTTAGGGTGTCAAGCAGTTCCCAACATATTACGTTTTACATGGTATCAGTTTAGGTTAAGATGGCTTCCACTGCCTCTACCGCCGCCGCCGCCGTCGTTACGCCGACCTCTGTCGCCGCCCCCGCCATCACTGCGCCGGCCCTTGGGTCGCCGTTCCTGGCCTCGCGCCCCCTTGCGATGGCCCATGGCGCTCCTCCATCGCCTGGTTCCCAGATCAGATCGGGCCTCCCTGGCGATCATGTCGACCCGCCCAATGTCGCGGCGGGCGATCTATACTCGTGCGGCGCTCCTGCAACAGCTCATGGTGGGCCGCCTCCACCGTCGTCCTGGATGCCGCCGCCGTCGTCCTGGATGGCGCCGCCGTCCGGTGCGCCTCCTGTCCCGCACCACTACGGCGTCCAGTCGTCCCATCCCTACGGCGCACCGCCACACCAACCCTACCCGGCGCCACACCAACCCTACCCGGTGCCGTCGCCGTCGTCTCCTGGGGCTGTCGCTGCTATGCAGCCCTACTCAGTGCCCCCGACGCATCTCTACCCTGCGCCACCCCAAGCCTACCCGGCTCCGTTGCTGCCGCCCCATGTGGCTGCGGCTGCCTTGCAGTATGGGGCGCCAGCTGCGGCGTCCTACGGCGCCCCGACGGCTGGTTCTGTCGGGCCCTATCCGTCCTACTCGGGACCGGCTGCACATTCGTCGATGGGCTTCTACGCACCGCCGCATGCTCGCGGTGATCAGGCCGCAGTGTCGTCGCCGTTTTACTTCTCACACCTGCTACCGGTGAAACTCACGCCGGACAACTACTTGTCCTGGCGTGCCCAGGTGTTGCCTCTTCTGCGGAGTCGCTACCTGGAGGGCTACGTCGACGGGTCCATCCCGTGTCCGCCCCCTCAGCACCCGGCGTATCATGCATGGGTGGCCCAGGATCAAGCCATCCTCTCCGCCATCCAGTCCTCGCTCGCTCCGAGCGTCTCGTCGCTGGTCATCTTCGCCGCTACGTCACGAGAGGCGTGGGCGGCTCTTCACACGAGCTTCGCCTCTCAGTCTCAGGCGCGTGCCCACTCTATCCGCACCGAGCTAGGTGAGACCAAGCTTGGTGACCTCAGCATTACGAACTACTTCAACAAGATCAGGGGCCTCGCCGACACACTGGCTTCGATTGGCCAGTCTCTGCAGGACGAGGAGTTCACCACCTTCGTGCTAACGGGCTTGATGATGATTATGACAATCTCGTTGAGAACGTTCATGGCCGTGATGATCCACTTCCACCTCGCGAGCTTTACGCCTGACTCCTTGGCCGCGAACAGCGCATCAAGGCGCGTCGTGTCTCACCAGGTTTTGCCTCTGCCAATGCCGCGACTCGTGGCAAACCTCCGCGGTCATCATCTTCCGGTGGCAAGCCGGCACCGTCTTCACAACCGGCCCCGCGTGGCAATGCGCCATCCATCACGGGGGCAACCGGCCGGTTGCTTGCTGATCCTCCTGCGGTGCCCCGCAGGCCTGCCAGCTATGTGGCCTTGAGCGCCACATCGCCTCTTGCTGCCATCGTCGCTACAAGCAAGATTTCCTGGGCCTCGGCAACAATGGTAAAGGGAACGACAAGCAGGCCGCCGCCGTCGTGACGAGTCATGATCATGGTCGCGCTCCGTCCTACTCCATTGATCCGACATGGTATATGGACACCGGAGCTACTAACCACCTCACCGGCGAGATGGGCAAGCTCTCTACTCAGGAGCCATATCGTGGTCATGATCAGGTGCACACCGCCAGTGGAGCAGGTATGCGCATCTCTCATGTTGGTCAGGCTTCCTTGCACACAATTTTCACAAACTACATCTTTCCAATGTCCTTCGTGTTCCCTCTGCTACGCGTAGTTTGTTGTCTATTCCTCAACTTACACGTGATAATAATGCCCTTGCTGAGTTTCACCCTTTTCGTTTCTTTATCAAGGATCGGGACACGAGGGCCGTTCTGCTTAGCGGTCGTCTTCGCCATGGCTTGTACGCACTTGATGTGTCACGCACACCCTCCATGAAGTCTTCTCCTCAGGCGTTCAGTGGTGTCCGTGTGTCGCCTACTCACTGGCATGCGCGCCTTGGTCATCCTGCAGCTCCCATAGTTCGTCATGTGTTGCATCATTATGAGCTACCAGTTGTGTCCAATAAAACTACTGAAACTGTCTATGATGCCTGTCAGCAGGGCAAGAGTCACCAACTTCCGTTTTCAGAGTCTAGTCGTGTTGTGAAACATCCTCTTGAGCTTGTGTTTTCTGATGTCTGGGGTCATGCCCAGACATCCGCTAGTGGTCACAATTATTATGTCAGTTTTATTGATGCTTATAGTCGATTTACTTGGTTATATCTTATTAAGCACAAGTCTGATGTGTTCGATGTTTTTATTCAGTTTCAAGCACACGTTGAGCGTCTCCTTAAACAGAAAATCATCCATGTCCAATCCAACTGGGGTGGTGAATACCACAACCTCAACTCGTTTTTTAACAAACTTGGGATTTCGCATCGCGTGTCATGTCCTCATACACATCAGCAGAATGGAATTGCCGAACGTAAGCATCGTCACCTCGTTGAAACTGGCCTAACCTTACTAGCTCATGCATCCGTTCCGTTTCGGTTCTGGAGTGATGCTTTCTCCACAGCCTGTTTTCTTATTAATAGGCTTCCCTCACAACTTCTGAAAATGCAAACCCCGCTTGAACTCTTGCTCAATGAAATCCCAGACTACACATTCTTCAAAGTGTTTGGGTGTGCATGTTGGCCTCACCTTCGTCCATATAACAAGCGTAAGCTAGAGTTTCAGTCTAAGAAGTGTGTTTTTCTCGGGTATAGTTCCCTCCACAAAGGGTACAAGTGCCTACATGTTCCAACAAACCGCGTCTACATTTCTCGTGACGTTGTGTTTGATGAAAATGTGTTCCCCTTTCGTGCACTTCCGACTCACTCTACCACTCCTATGTCATCAGTGCATGTGTATATACCTTCGCCTGATCAATTTGTGGATGTTGCATATGCCCCTGCGTTGCTTCCTAATCATGCTGCAGGTATTGGATGCGGCGCCCGACTCGAGCTTCTTGATGAACATATCGTGGATGTGACTCGCGCTCCGGACGGGCATGCGCCATGCATGACGGGTGGCGCCCGTCAACCCGCTACCGCCTCACCTGTGGAGGCTGCCTCGCGGGTGCTCGGCTCGCCCGACACACGTGCGCCCGCGCCTGGCTCGCGGGTCGCCGTCTCGACTGGGCCGGCGCTGGCCTCGCCCGATGCACGTGCACCCGCCTCGCCTGGCTCGCCTGGGCCGGCTTTGGCCTCGCCCGGCTGGCGGGCCTCTGTCTCGCCTGGGTCGGTGCTGGGCTCGCCGGCCGCCGCCTCACTTGGACTGGTGCTGGGCTCGCCGGCCGCCGCCTCGACTCGCCCGGCAGTGCTGTCACCTGCCCCGACCAGCCCTACTTCGGTCTCCAGTTCGCCGACAGGCTCTGTCTCGGCCTCCTCCGAGTCGGACTCGCCTGGTCCCACGCCGGCCTCGTCGCCGCAGCCTGCGGTTGCTCTTCGCCCTCGAACACGGAGCCAGCATGGCATTTTTCGTCCGAAGGAGCGCACGGATGGTACGGTTGCGTGGCTTGCTGCGTGCATGGCCAATACTACTGCCGATCCCACTGCAGAGCCTCGTCACTTTCAGGCTGCACTGAGCATCCCTCACTGGCGTGCCGCCATGGAACAGGAAGTTCAGGCTCTTCACAAGAACGACACCTGGCGTCTTGTTCCTCCAGTACCTGGTGTCAACGTCATTGATTCTATGTGGGTATTTAAAGTCAAGAGACATGCTAATGGTTCCATCGAACGATACAAGGCACGGCTAGTCGCCAAGGGTTTCAAACAGAGGTATGGTCTTGATTATGAAGACACGTTCAGTCCAGTCATCAAGCCTACTACCATTCGATTATTGCTGTCTCTTGCTGTTACTCGTGGGTGGTTCCTTCGTCAGCTTGATGTGCAAAACGCTTTTCTCCATGGCATTCTAGAGGAGGAGGTTTATATGCGTCAGCCGCCTGGTTTCGTTGATCCGGCACGTCCTCACCATCTCTGTCGACTGGTTAAGGTGCTATATGGACTCAAGCAGGCCCCTCGAGCATGGCATGCTCGCCTTGGATCTGTTCTTCGGGCCCTTGGGTTTACTCCCTCCACTGCTGATACGTCATTGTTTGTCCTACAACGTCCTGAGGTTACGATGTATCTCCTGGTTTATGTTGATGACATCATTCTCATCAGTTCCTCTGACGCTGCTGCTGATCGCCTTGTGACTGCTCTCAGTGATAACTTTGCTGTCAAGGATTTAGGTGCGCTGCATTTCTTCCTTGGTCTGGAGGTTTCCCGCTCTTCTGCTGGGCGGACTCTTACTCAGAAAAAGTACTCCCTAGACTTGTTGCGGCGTGCTGGAATGCTTCAGTGCAAACATGCTGTCACTCCGATGTCTGCCACTGATCGGTTGTCTGCCCTTGATGGAGACTCTCTCTCGTCTGATGATGCTACTGAGTATCGCAGTCTTGTTGGTGGTCTGCAATACCTTACTATTACCAGGCCTGATATCTCTTATGCAGTCAACCGTGTGTGTCAATTTCTGCATGCCCCCAGGACATCTCATTGGTCAGCTGTGAAGCGTATTTTGCGCTATGTTTGTCTTACTGCCTCCTATGGTTTGCTTCTTCAGCCTGCACCGTCGTGTGAGCTCTCAGCTTTCTCCGATGCAGACTGGGCTGGTAGTCCTGATGACAGGCGATCCACGGGGGGAAATGCGGTATTCCTTGGTTCTAACTTGATCGCCTGGAATGCTCGGAAGCAGGCCACAGTCTCTCGCAGTAGTACTGAAGCTGAGTACAAAGCTGTTGCTGATGCAACTGCTGAGATCATATGGGTACAGTCTCTATTGAGAGAGTTGCGTGTCTCTCCGGCTCAGCCTCCAGTTTTGTGGTGTGACAACATCGGTGCTACATATCTCTCTTCTAACCCGGTGTTTCATGCTCGGACAAAACACATTGAGGTTGACTATCATTTTGTTCGGGAACGTGTTGCACAGAAGCTACTCTGTATCAAGTTTATCTCATCCAAGGATCAACTTGCTGACATCTTCACGAAGCCTCTTCCACAACCACAGTTTGTAGGCTGTAGGCGCAATCTTAACTTGCTTTGTACTTCAGGCCATAGTTAAGATTGAGGGAGGGTGTTAGATTGTATATGCGTAGCCTCTGTAATATACTGTAACATTGTATTGTACCCCTTGGGGTACCCTCTATATAATGAGATAGCCACACCCCGGTTTAGGGTGTCGAGCAGTTCCCAACATATTACGTTTTACACTGATACCCGCCGTTGTTGGTGTAGCGGCGGCGTTTGTTGTGCCCCTGGTTGGGTGAGGGAGAGGAGGGTTTGCCGCCGCCGAGGCCAGGAGCGGGCGGCCGAGCCTGGCCGCCGGAGGCCTCAACTGAGGGCGCGGGCGACGGACCCCTCTGCTGGACAGCGAGGGCACTGTGATGGGTGGAGCCGGCGAAGTTGTTGTCGATCTCGTCGTGGTGAAGCATGCCGACGGCGACGTCAAAAGGGACGGGAGTTGGGGACTTCTCTATAATCTTGGCGGTGGTCTGATGACAATCCTTGTTGACGCCGCGCAGAAGTTGGATGACCAACTCGTCATCATCCAGAATCTTGCCGGCGTCGCGCAGCGCGTCGGAGATGGACTTGAGGCGAGCGCAGAAGGTAGAGATGGAGGAGTCCCCTTGACGAGTTTCGGAGAGCTCCGTCTGGAGCTGGAACCGCGCGCCCGACGGTTGTTGACGAAGAGAGCCTCGACGGAGGCCCAGGTCTGGGCGGCGGTGGCCTCCCGGTCGAGCATGAAGGCGGCGAGCTCCGTCGCCATCGCGCGAGGAACCACCGCTTCACCGCCTTGTTGACGACGTTCCAGCTCGCGTCGCCGGCGTGGTCGGCGAAGTCCGGCGCGATCCAAGAGGCGACGTCATACTGATCGATGACGTCCAGCATCATCCCCCGCCAGACAGTGTAGTTGGCGCCGTTCATGGCGAGGCAGACAGGGAGATTGATGTGAGCGCCCTTGGCACGCATGGCGTGCACATACGCAGGCGTCGGGTAGAAGGTGGGTGGCGGCACCGTCTGGAGAGGGAGGGGCGCGGGAGTGACACTCGAAGATGGGGTTGTGGAAGGGAGGGTGGGTTTGGCAGGGGAGATGTAGCGGGAGGAGAGAGAGGAGAGGCGGTAGCCGGAGAGGAGGCCGCGGCAAAAAAGAAAAATAAAAGAACAAAGAAAGAAGCAGAAAAAAAACTGGTTGAGGGAACCTTCTAGAATTTCCCAAAATTAGAAAAAACGGCTGGGAAACTCTAGAAGTTTCCCAAAACCGGAAACAAGTTAATGGCCGGACTAAGGTTGCCGCTCGATCGCCGGCTCTGTGCACGCAGGGACTATTTATCGCATTAAGCGAGCGATTCCACAAGGACCTCTCGAGACGTGAACAGTTCATATTCAAGAAAGAAAGGAAAAAATAGCTAGCTGCCCGCGGGGATCGAACCCTGGTCTTCAGGCCTCTCAGCTGCGTAGCTATACACTCCACCTACGCATGTTACTGCTTATTAGTAGGATCGAGGTATGCTCCTATCGAGCCGGTCTTCTTCATTTTCTCTTTTACTTTTTCCTTTTTCTTTTGTTTCATTTTTTTCCTTCTCCCCTTTTTGCATTCTTTCTTCTTTCTTCTCAGATTTGTTTCATTCTTTTCTCTCCATTTTTTGTTCGGTTTTCTTTTTTCTTCTTTGTATTTTTGTTTTCTCGTGTGTTTTCTAATGTTTTTTTTGTTTTCACTCCACATTTTCGTACATGTTATAAATAGTTTGTAACAAGTGGTCAACAGTTTTTGTATATAAGTTCAACATTGTCCAAACGTTTTTTCAACACATTTCAAATACTTCTTCAACATTTTAATAGTTATTCCACATTTTTTTAAATACTTGCTCAACATTTTTAATACTCATTCAAAATTTTCCAACTAATTTTTAAACATTTTTAATATTATTCAACATTTTCAAATACTTTTTCAACATTTTTGAAATTCTTTTTTAACATTTTTCAATTGCTTATTCAACATTTTTCATATACTTGTTCAACATTTTTTATTACCTAATCAGATTTTTCAAATACTTGTTAAGTATTTTCAATATTTATTCAACTTTTTTTAAATACTTGTTCAACAATTTTAATATTTATATAAAATTTTCTAAAATTTGTTGCTAAAGTGTTTTTGTAATATGCAAATATATATTGGTAGAAAATTTTAAAGTATAAAGAAAAATACAAAAATAACAAAAAAAGGGAACAGAAAATAGAAAAAAAAAACAGGCTGTGATCCCGCGTGGCTGGGTCGGCTGCCTGCGGCCCAGTCGGGCGATTCCTTCAGCGAAGGACAGCTCCTGGCTCGCGTTAGGCGAGACATAGGGCACTCCGTGCCTCTGTGCGAAGCGTCGACTGTTTAAGGCAGAATGCGGTAAATAGGATATTATAGTTTTGTACTCTGGGCTTTCAGGTTGTTTCGGTTGTTTGTTAGTCGACCTGGGCCTTTGATGCAGTTTCTGCTGGCAGTGTGTACGTAGCGATGGTTTAGTGCTTTTTTTTTAGATAGCCAGCGATGGTTTAGTTGGCTTCATTCGATGGCCGATTAGTGTTGCTCTTGCTGAGCTGTAAATTGACACTCTTTGTCGATACCTGCTATCACGGAACCTGCTATTTAAGCATTCCGTGGCTCATGGCCAAAAAGCATGGAACTAAAATAGCTTGTGAACAGCAAGTTACGTGCCACCGCGAAAAAAGGAAAAAAGAAAAAAGGAAAACTTACATACCATTGCCACACTTACCTTCCAGTTAGCAGGTTACAATTGAAGAAAGCAGGAGCTAACTTAATTTGAAAAATGACCGTGGATTCAAAAAATGTTTTAGATTTCAACAACTGTTCATGCTTATGAATAAATATTCATGATTTTGCAAAATGTTCAAGAATTCCAAAAAATATTCACGGATTTGAAAAATATTTATCCTTTAAAAATGCTTCCAAATTCAAATAATCGCTAGCTATAAAATGTTCACTAATTTAAAAAATGAAATGATTTCAAAAAAATGCTTGTACATTTTAAAAAAACATTCGGTGATTTGAGAAATGCTCATGCTTTCATTAAATGTTTGTTAATTAAAAAACTGTTCGCTAATTTTAAAAATGTTTGTGAATTTGAAAACTGTTCACAAGTTGATAAATTGTTTTACGATTTTTCTAAAAAGTCAGCAATTCAGAAAATTTCATGATTTTGAAAAATGTTCATAATTTTGAAATGAATCGCAAATTTAAAGATTGTCCGTGAATTAAAAAATTATTCTGTTATTTCAAAACATGTTCATGGATTTGGAAATTATGCCTGTATTAGTAAAAGTGTTCCAAATTTGCAAAAAAAATTGTTTACAATATTTGATTTTCCTCCCTATATTTCAAATATTGTTCTTGACTTTTAATACCATTCTCGTATTTAAAAAAAGTACATGTATTTGAAAAAATTGTTCATGAATTGGAAAATTTGTTCAGTATTTCTAAAAATCATGTCTTAAAAAGTATTCTCCTCCGAGTTGTGAGTCGATGGTGGGCATGTAACCGGGATGAAAACAAACTACGGACGTAGTTGAAAGTCGAGGGTGGACTTGCAACTGGGGCAACTACAACTACAAACTCCACTTGTGAGTTATGGGTGGACTTGCAACTGGGCCAACTTCTACTACAAGCCTAGTTGTGAGTCACAGCTGGGACCCACCAGTTATATCTCCGCACATAAGTAAGTCTCCTTATCCTCCCTGACAACTGGGACCCATCCGGTCGAAGCGTACATAACGTTGTCTGTCTGGTCAGGAACGTGTACGTACATACAGGTCGATCGGTCTCTCTACAAGGATGAACCGTGGCCGAGTAATGAACGGTAGCAGTTCAGGCAGTCCCGTCTAAATCGTGTACACATACGAATAGCCACGCTGTAAAAAAGATGGCCACGTAGGTACATACGGGCGTGGTCTCGAACGCGTACAGTGAAGGTGTCCTCTTCATCGGCAGCCAACCGGCTGTGTCAGAACGGAGGAAACAACGTCATGTTAATCGATGGGTCGGAACGCGTCCTGTTCATCGGCAGCCAACCTGCTTGGGCGGAACAGCCGAAATGGGGTCTTGTTCATCGACTCGGGGTCTGGCGGACCGCAAAACGGAGAAAACGGAGTTCTCTTCAACCGTCTATGGTCGAAACGGGGTCCTATTCATCGGGAAGGGTCTGGTGTATAGTAAAACGGAGGAAACGGACTTCTCTTCGAGCGCCTATGGTTGAAATGAGGTCCTGTACATCGGGAGGGGTCTGGCGTACCGCAAAAGGGGACTCCACGGGCTACTGTTCATCCATCGTCGAGTTCCTCCAGCTTCTACGAGCTACTGTTCATCCATCGGCTTCTATTCACCCAGCCCCCACCGGCTACTGTTCATCCAGCCTCCACGGGGTTCTGCTCATCCACCCTAACCGGCTGGGGTGTGGCGGCCTCCTCGGGGCCCTGTTTATCCAGTGGCAACCGCCTACTCATGGTCAGGGTCCTATTCATCCAACCCCCATCGGGAACTGTTCATGCACAACCACCCAACTGCCTAGGTTGAGTCACCACATCTCGATTCGTTATAAGTTTCGCGCGCGCGGTAGCAATGGGCATTGTTCATCAAGAGGCAACCCAACTCGCTAGCTACGCCTCGCACGGGTGGCTCGATCGATCGGCTTCGGTAAGAAGCATGCAACAGTGATCGATCGCCCGGGTTCAGTTAACAGCAGCAACGAAGGAATCGCTCAGATTTAGTTAGCAGTGAAGGGATCGATCGGCTTTAGTACGTAGCTATAGTGTGATCGCTCGGGTCCAGTAAGTGAACGCCTTGCTCGAGTAACGCCTCCCACACACGCGCGTACGAGGGAAACACGCAAACTATACTGCATCGCTCGGCCCCGACCACTCACTATAACCGGGAACTCTCCAAAAATTTCCTCGCCCTCACTTCTACCATGATTTTTTACATCATGGACGGCCCAAAGAATGTCATGCAAGTGCATCTCTGGCCCGCCCATGACAAAAGCTCATTTTCTGTCATAATTTTTAGTCATAGAAATAGAAGTCCACCACATCTATGATGATACGTATTTTTATCACAATTATCATCATAGAAGTGTCATAACCATGACAGAAAAAGTTTTCGTTCGGGCCATAATGTCAGGGATGTGTCTTTTTTATATAGTGTACGACATGTGTCACTCCTTACATGGCCACGGTTCATGAGAATGTTCGACCAGTATGTGCGTACATGTTTGCGACCAGACAGATAACGCTACGTACGCTTCGACCTTGCGGGTCCCAACTGGCAGGGGAAATAAGGAGGCACTACCTTTCGTGCGAAAATATAGCTGGTGGGTCCCAGCTGTCATGTGGAGGATTTGATTTTTTTTTGCATAATAAGGGGCACTTCGTTGCGTGCGAAGATGTAGTTGGTGTGTCCTAACTGTCAGGGGGAGGAATTGTTTTTTCATGTAATAAGGAGACACTTCCTTCCATGAGAACATATAGCTGTTGAGTCTCAGCTGTTATGGGGAGGATTCAATTTTTTCACGTATTAAGGACTCACTTCCTTGCATGCGAAAATGTAGCTGGTGGATCCCAACTGTTAGGGGGAGGAATCATTTTTCTGTGTAATACGGAGGCAGTTGCATGCGTGCGTCCATCGACCTGTGCGTCCCCACTATCAGTCTCACCACATACATGCCTCTTCTGATGACTCTCGTTTGTTGACCACGCCGCATCGAGCGCACCAGTGCGGTGGACGATGGTGAGGCCCTGGACGAGAACGACCCGAAGATGGGGAAGATGCGGTAATGGAGTCAGAGATGGAGAGGAGTAGGACATACGAGGGTTGACTGGTTCGGGTGCGGCCTGGGGCTATAGTCGGCGGAGAATAACAGGAGGAGCGGAGGGATGTCCTGACCGATGGTGGGGTATCGCTTCTAAGCGAGGCGTGCGGAGTGATACGTCTCCAATGTATCTATAATTTTTTATTGTTCCATGCTATTATATTATCAATCTTGGATGTTTTATATGCATTTATATGCTATTTTATATGATTTTTGGGACTAACCTAGAGCCCAGTGCGAGTTTCTGTTTTTTCCTTGTTTTTGAGTATCACAGAAAAGGAAAACCAAACGGAGTCCAATTGACCCGAAACTTCACGGAGATTATTTTTGGACCAGAAGAAGCCCACGGAGTATCGGAGATGGGCCAGAAGAGTCCCGAGGCACCCACGAGGGTGGGGGGCGCACCCTACCCCCCTGGGCGCACCCCCTACCTCGTGGCCGCCTCGGAGACTCCCCTGACTTGTTCCCGACGCCAAAACCTCTTATATATACCCAAACTTCCAGAACATAACCTAGATCGGGAGTTCCGCTGCCGCAAGCCTCTGTAGCCACCAAAAACCAATCGGGGCCCTGTTCAGGCACCCTGCCGGAGGGGGGATCCCTCACCGGTGGCCATCTTAATTATCCTGGTGCTCTCCATGACGAGGAGGGATTAGTTCACCCTCGGGGCTGAGGGTATGTACCAGTAGCTATGTGTTTGATCTCTCTCTCCCGTGTTCTTGATTCGGCACGATCTTGATGTATCGCGAGCTTTGCTATTATAGTTGGATCTTATGATGTTTCTCCCCATCTACTCTCTTGTAATGGATTGAGTTTTCCCTTTGAAGTTATCTTATCGGATTGAGTCTTTAAGGATTTGAGAACACTTGATGTATGTCTTGCATGTGCTTATCTGTGGTGACAATGAGATATCACGTGATCTACTTGATGTATGTTTTGTGATCAACTTGCGGGTTCTGTTACCTTGTGAACTTATGCATAGGGGTTGGCACACGTTTTCGTCTTGACTCTCCGGTAGAAACTTTGGGGCACCCTTTGAAGTTCTTTGTGTTGGTTGAATAGATGAATCTGAGATTGTGTGATGCATATCGTATAATCATACCCATAGATACTTGAGGTGACATTGGAGTATCTAGGTGACATTAGGGTTTTGGTTGATTTTTGTCTTAAGGTGTTATTCTAGTACAAACTCTTTGATAGATCGAACGGAAAGAATAGCTTCGTGTCATTTTACTACGGACTCTTGAATAGATTGATCAGAAAGGATAACTTTGAGGTGGTTTCATACTCTACAATAATCTCTTCGTTTGTTCCCCGCTATTAGTGACTTTGGAGTGACTCTTTGTTGCATGTTGAGGGATAGTTATATGATCCAATTATGTTATTATTGTTGAGAGAACTTGCACTAGTGAAAGTATGAACCCTAGGCCTTATTTCAACACATTGCAATACCGTTTACGCTCACTTTTTTCTTTAGTTACCTTGCTGTTTTTATATTTTCAGACTACAAAAACATATATCCACCATCCATATTGCACTTGTATCACCATCTCTTCACCGAACTAGTGCACCTATACAATTTACCATTGTATTGGGTGTGTTGGGGACATAAGAGACTCTTTGTTATTTGGTTGCAGGGTTGTTTGAGAGAGACCATCTTCATCCTACGCCTCCCACGGATTGATAAACCTTAGGTCATCCACTTGAGGGAAATTTGCTACTGTCCTACAAACCTCTGCACTTGGAGGCCCAACAACGTCTACAAGAAGAAGGTTGCGTTGTAGACATCAAGCAGTTTCTGGCGCCGTTGCCGGGGAGGTTAGTGCTTGAAGGTATATCTTTAGATCTTGCAATCAAATCTTTTAGTTTCTTGTTTTACCACTAGTTTAGTTTATAAAAGAAAACTACAAAAAATGGAATTAAGGTTGCCTCATATGCTTCACCTTTTTAATATCTTTCGTGAAAATGATGGAAAGGAAAGTTGTGCTCAAGTACTAGAAGAAGAATTACATAGAATGCTTGGCATAAAATATGTGAATGATGAGCATGATTGCAATGTTGTTAGTATTAATTCTTTGAATATTCATGATGCTAATGATATGCAAAGCCACAAGCTTGGGGAAGCTATGTTTGATGAAGATGATATTTCTTGTGCCCCAAGTTTTGATGAGCAAATTTATTATGATGAAAGCATGCCTCCTATTTATGATTATTATTGTGATGACATGTATGCTATAAAGAATAAAGATAACCATGAAACTTTTCATCATGATTTTAATTTTCAATTGGATTATGCTTCACATGATAGTTTTTTTGTTGAGTTTGCTCCCACTACTATTGATGAGAATAAATTTGCTTATGTGGAGAGTAATAAAAATTCTATGCTTGTAGATCATGAAAAGAATGCTTTATGTGATGGTTATATTATTGAATTCATTCATGATGCTACTGAAAATTATTATGAGAGAGGATCATATGCTTCTACATATTGCAATAATATCAAGTTTCCTCTCTATGTGTTGAAAATCTTGAAGATTTGCTTGTTTTACCTTCCCATGCTAGTTAATTATTGTTCCCATAAGTTGTT
The DNA here is from genome assembly GCF_002575655.3 of Aegilops tauschii subsp. strangulata. NCBI lineage: Eukaryota > Viridiplantae > Streptophyta > Magnoliopsida > Poales > Poaceae > Aegilops > Aegilops tauschii. The sequence continues at coordinate 86,775,847 of NC_053040.3, forward strand.
TGCTCACAAAATCCCTATGCATAGGAAGTGGGTTAGACTTAAATGTTGTGACACCCAAGTTTTTATTGGATTTTTCAAAAGGTTTTATTTGACTTGAGGGGAGTGATTTAAAATTTTTCTTCAAGAGAACTCTCCCTCTCATATATTTTCTTTATGGCAAAAATTTTATTTGGATTCACCCAAGATCTGCCTTTGACCTTGGGAGTTCTTGCTCTTCATTTGGGCTCAAGACAAAATACTTTTCATTTGAGAGAATGACCTTTGAAAATCTTTTTGAAAATGCACTATGGCTTTTGGAAAGTCCTTTGCCACTTTCAACTATTCCTTCTTGCCATGACATTAGTGCAAATCCTCTCTCCTAACCTTTCCCTCACCTTTGGATCATGATTTGCATCAAATCCATCAAGTTGAACCTCCCCATGTGATCATTTTCATTCAAATTCTATTCAAACAAATTTCTGTCTTCTCTTATAGCACTTGGAGATTTACAAAGGAACTCCTTTTTCTGTTTTGATTTTTGCCACCAAACCTTTTTCCCCTCCTAGTCCTTTGAACCCTCAACCTAGAACCATGAAGATCCACTGGTCTCCAGTTCAAAATTTTCAAACTACATCTGCTGCAAGTTTGGACCAGATTTGCCAAATTTGGTGAAATTCATTCAAAACCTTCTCCAAAAATTCCAAGTAAATTCATGCAGCCTCTGGGTGCATTGAGTGGTCATCTCACCAAGTTACAGCTCCAGAAAAATTCATCTCTTTACCAAAACCTACTGTCGAACACCTGCAGTGCACTGTCTCTGTCAAGTTTCAGTAAATTCAGAGAACACTGCAGTGCTCACTGTCGTTTTCTTCAGAAACGGGCGTCGATCTCGCCAGTACCCTCGCGTCGCCTTGCTCCTCGTCCTCGCCCTCTTGTTCCTGCACCGCACGAGTGCCTGGCACCTTGCGGGCGTCGGCGACGAGCAGCAGAAGGTGCGCCGCCCCGTGACCGACGCCGGCGGCGGCTTTGCGGACGCCAGCGGGAGACACGGCGCCGACGACTCCACCCAGCGCCGCCCAAACCACCGGAGCCCGCCGCGTGGCCGTCCACTCCCCCGAATGCGCTGCCGCTCTCGTCGTGAACCGCAGGGCGCGGAGCGCGCTCTCTGCCGCCATTGAGCCCGTGCGGTCACCTCACCGTGGACAGACGCCATTACACCGGGGCCAGCTCCGTTTAGCAGTGGAACAACTCCAGTAATCTCCACTGATGCTGCCCGACCGCTCAAACCTCCCTCCAATCCACTGCTCCGCCGTAATCGCTCGCCGGAGATTCTCCGTTCACGGCCACCCCGTCGATCTGCCTATAAATAGAGGTACCGAGCTTCAACTCGAGCACCCACCAGCCCTGCACTTTCCCTAGAGCATGCCTGGCCACTGGAAGAGCCCCGAGGAGGTCTCCTTCCTCGACTCCGGCCGCCGCAACCCGCCACGGGATCCAGTCCGATTCGCCCCCGTGTGTGCTCCTCCGCCTCCATTCTCTTGCCAGTAGCTTCACCATGCATCTCTCGTTCTGACCCGCACTTCAATTTGAAGCTTGCAGCCCTCCACCGGAGTTCCCCATCCTCACCCGAACCGCCGTCCGCCGGAGATAGTGTCGCCGTCGACGTGGTGCTCCCCGTTGGACGAGTCCACCACCCACCGACGAGGAAGAAGACACTGAAGCTCTTGGTACCCTCCGTTTCTCCTAACTCGCCGTGGTTCGACGCCGGCGTCGACCGCCGTCTTCGGGCACCAGCGAACTTTCAAACCTGACATGCGGGCCCCGCGTGTCAGCCTCTGTTTTATTTTCCCCGAACCATTTTCTGTTGGCGCCTTCGGGCAAAATACGTCTTCTCTCTTGCGCTTGCGCATTTCCAAACGAACCGTTTTCTGTTTTCTCAGTTAAAACCCTGGAACTTTTCTGTTTCATTACAGAAAGGTCCCTGGACAGAAACCTTTATAACTTTTTAGTAAAAAGGTATTTTTGAGTGATTCTTTTTCTGACATTCTTATAATTTTGTCTAGTTTTTTATGGGATTTATTTGAAAAATATTTGGCAAAGTTTCTGTGCATGTGTTGGTTTTCACGTTAGTACCCGCTTCGTGATTGCCGTAGGTTCCAGGAGAGGTGACGGAGCCGCGAACTTCGCCGAGCTAGACTCCGACTTCTCCGAACCAGGCAAGCATGTTTTGAACATTTGATATGACAGGTGTTTTGCATGTTTGCGTGAAAGTTGGTGCGTGGCATATGAGCGTCGGTAGATACCCTGTTGCTTGTGAGGCAACTACCCGGTTGTCCCAAAGTTGTGATGATCTCTGATGAGAGATGGCCTAATCATGTGGTGACATGAAGGGCAGCAAGGTGGTACTGTTGTAGCATGCCCGCCTTGCGTCATCCGACTTTTTTCCAACGTTAACGTGGTTGGAGCCACGTTATCGTTTCTTTTCCGCATGTTCCAAAGTTGGGATGATCTCTGATGAGAGATGGCCTAATCATGTGGTGACGTGAAGGGCAGCAAGGTGGTACTGTTGTAGCATGCCAGACTTGCGTCATCCGACTTTCCCCCGACGTTAACGTGGTGGGAGCCGCGTTACCGTCCTTTCCCCTTTCCGTGCTACCACATGTCTCATTGCCAGGGATGCGGTTTAGTAAGTTGGTAACCTCTTTCCGTGTACACACCAAACAGAGAGGCCGGGATGATGGTACCTTGGCCCAGGATTAAAGCCAGTCATCCGGTCAGGGGGCATGGGTGTTTCCGGTTGGGACCGAGAGGGGGGGCACCCCCTTATAGTGCGCGTATAGAAATTTGATCCCATGCTACGCGAGGTTGTAGCCTCCCCGTCTCAAGGTTTTTCTTGAACGATGCCGAGGGTGATCCCTGGTTTCGGATGGTTAAATTGGGTGTGTACTGGTTAGATGTGTTTCTTCCAAAACACCGTAGACGGAACTAGTCCCCGTGACTACTGAAATCCGTTGGCTGTGGTTAAGTACAAACTCTGCAGAGTCAATTCTTTCCATATCATCGTATCCATGATCAAAATGAAAGCATTATATCCATATCTATCCGCGTGGAAAACTTGTTCCCGGTGAACCAGCCCAAGTGGTAAAAATTCAGTTTTATTGTTATTCCTGTGGATGGACTAACCCTATATTTGTTTCATGCTCGTGATAAATTATGTCCTCCAACTATTGTATTATTGAGCTGTGATACAAGCCCTTTTCGTGACGTCGCTCAGACGTCCGACTGTGGCGTGTTTTTATTTTTTTTACATTATATAAGCCCTTTATGCGATGTCGCTCAGACTTCCGACTGTGGCAAGCACTGTCTTTATTTTTTTGTTATAAGCCCTTTTATGTGGTGTCGCCTCGACGCCCGACTGTGGCATTATTATTCTGCATTTTCCGCTCGAGGAGTCTTTCAGACACTCGTTTGGCACCAGTATTATTATTCCGCATTTTCCCCTCGAGGAGTCTTTCAGACACTCGTTTGGCACCAGTATTATTATTCCGCATTTTCCGCTCGAGGAGTCTTTCAGACACTCGTTTGGCACCAGTATTATTATTCCGCATTTTCCGCTCGAGGAGTCTTTCAGACACTCGTTTGGCACCAGTATTATTATTCCGCATTTTCCGCTCGAGGAGTCTTTCGGACACTCGCTTGGCACCCAGTATTTATTACCTCTATGTCTGATCGTACTGGTTAACTTATTCATGTATTTCATGTTCGCATTTGTTATACCTTATGTCCGAACTGTCTTGCGAGTACTTTCATAGTACTCACCTGGCTTGTTGATTTGGCCAGATGTTGACAAAGGCGATCTCTTGGATGAAGAATTCGATAGCGCGTCCGATGCCTAGAGGAGTCCCAGTCAGTCCTGCGCGATCCCGGATTTTGGTCACTTGCTTTGTTTACGCTTCCGCCACCCGCAATAAGTCTTCTCGAGCCTCACTCCGACGCTCGAAGAGCTGTAGTCTTCTGGAGTCATATCACTCGCCTCGCGGTGATCTCTCCACCATCGTTATTATCGTGAGTTAGTAGTTTGCCACCCTATCCGCCGTATTGTTTTATCGGCGTGCATGTAATAAATGGTTGGGCAGTCCCTGCTCAACCTTGTATTATATTTAGTACTCCTGGTATTTTTTTCTTCTGTGACCAATGTATTGTCTATCAGTGAGAAGGAATTCTTCCTCGCTGGTCCGTAACAGGGATTGGTTTCTCAATAATTATTTTATTGAAAAACCGGTCGTGACAAGCTTGGTATCAGAGCCAGGCTGACTGTAGGAAGCCACTAGGTGCGCTCGCTAATCGGTTATTAGCGTCTTTTGTGCTTTTTCAGCATTTTGCAATTGTAGCTATTTTCTGTTGGTCATCATAAATTTATGACATTACTACTCAGAATTTTTGCCTACTTTTGTAGATGGCTGGCAGCAGCTGTGAGAATCGAGTGTTCACCAACGTGCCCGAGGGGTTTGTCAAGCTCCTCGTCTCCATCACCAAGCTCGTGATCGGGCCAGCAGCTCGCCCGGAGTTCACACTCTATCAGCACAAGCTCAGTGACGACGTGTCTATGCACCAAGCCGTGGTGCAGTTCAGGGGAGGACGATCTGCTGCTCGCCATTTCCGTTTTACGGGAAGGGCCATGCCTACGGAAAGGCATGCCATGCAGATGGCTGCCCGCGAGGCGATAGCTCGCCTTCGGGACATCCTTCCTATGATGAAGACTCGTCGCTACCGCTACCTCCCATGCCATGTGCCATACACCAGCCACTATGCGTTTGCCTGCCATCGGGGAGAAAGAGACGAAGCCATCGAGATGGTTGTGGAGTATCTCAAGGCTCTGGAGGAGTCTTTCGACAACCTCGTAGATGATCTTGTGGCTGCCCGCATGGACTTAGTCCGGGGCGGTCCTGCCAGCAGGAAGGAGCTTCTCCACACGGCGCCGCCTCTGACATTCGTCTCGTCTTCAGCCTCGTATGCATCGGCCGTTTTGGCCACTGCTCGCCGTCTGCCTACCACTGAGGAGTTCGACCGAGTCATCGCTCCTACTCCAGTCAGAGCCGCACCGCCCGCCGCACGTGCTCTTCCACCAGTCGCCCCCGCACCATCACCGCAGCGCAGCGTCACGCGCCAGGAACCAGCTAGAGAGGAGGTGGAGGTTGACTCTCCTGGACCGCTGAGCCTTGCCATCGGCAAGGGGAAGGAGATCTTCACCATCTCCGACTGAGAGCACCGAGTAGCCGCGTGTTATGTCTGCTTGTATGATGTGCTGTTTTATCTGTACGCTAGTTTGTATTGGTGTGTTTGCTGCCTTCCAGAGTAGTACGCTAGTTTTAATAACATGTCAGGATTGTGTACGCGCATCCTGAGTGCTGTATCGTGTTTTTGTTTTTCGCATGAAAGTTTTATGTTAAGCACTTCTCTTCCATGAAAAATCATTCGTGTTACCTTTGCAAGAGTTTCCTCGTGCTACACAGTTTTTCTCATGGGTTTTGCAACTAATACCCCAGACTGGAAAAATGTCTCGCCCATGGACTCGCTCCATGCCCAATCAGCCAGAAGAGGTTTACGGGACACAGACCAGCAACAATTTCACTCAGGGTCAGTCCAGCCAACAAGACAGCGAAGCAGCACTGTCCCAAGTATGCCGTCTCTTCGAGCAGAGTCAGCAACAACACCAAGAGATGATGAACCATGTCATCAACATGGGAAACCACCGTGAACACTATCAACCACATTCCAAGTTATCCGAGTTGCAGAAGACTCGCCCCTCAACTTTTGCTCACACCGATAGGCCGCTGGAAGCCGATGATTGGCTTCGTGAGATTGAAAGGAAACTGATTATTGCTCAATGCTCAGATCATGAGAAGGTGCTTTATGCACCACACTACCTTACTGGAGCAGCCACAGCATGGTGGGAGAACTTCCTACACATGCATCCCAGGGAACACACCATCACCTGGGAAGAGTTCAAGGAAGGTTTCCGTGGGGCACACATCCCCAGGAGCATTCTAAAGATCAAGAAGAGAGAGTTTGATGACCTGAAGCAAAGAGGCATGTCAGTGACAGAGTACAATGGTCAGTTCACCCAGCTGTCTCGTTATGCCTACGACGAGCACATGACAGAAAACAAGAAGATGGAAAAATTCCTGGACGGCCTGGCACCAGCGCTAAGATGCCAGCTGATTGTACACACCTTTCCGGATTTTAAGACGCTGGTGGACAAGGCCATCACCTTGGAAAATGAGCGCCGTAGTCTGGAAGATATCCGCAAGCGGAAGAGGGACAAGACGACTCTTGCCCGCAGCAACCGAGGCAAGGCTGAGGTCCCAAGGACAGACACAAGGAGATCCACGACTACTGAGCCAAGGCCCGTCGGACAGTTTCATGCCAGGGACAAAGAGTTCACATACCGTCCAGGGGTCACCTGCTATGCTTGTGGTCAGCAAGGGCATTATGCTAAACAGTGCCCGAAGCCAAGAGACTCGGCACCCAAGCCGAACAATGGTGGAAGCAATCCCGCCCCCAAGCGCAACAACTTCAATCCCAACAACAACCACAGGAAGGGTCACTTGAACCATGTGACCAGGGAAGAAGCGCAGAATGCCCCAGACATCGTGCTCGGTACGTTCCCTGTCAACACAGTACCTGCCACGGTTTTGTTTGATTCTGGAGCTTCCCATTCGTTCGTTTCGAAGAGTTTTGTTTCGCAACATGGTTTTCCGATACTCCCCTTGGAAAAGTCTATGATCATCAAGTCCCCGGGAAATAAGCAAATCGCCCAAGGTTACTGCCAAGGAGTGGTCATTGAGTTCGAAGGACTACAATTCCACGCAAATCTCATCGTGTTGGAAAGTAAAGGACTGGATGTCATTTTAGGGATGGACTGGTTGACCACCAAGAAAGGATTCATTGACTGCTTCAATCGGACAGTGATTCTCACTCACCATCACGGCAAGACAATAAGAGTCTCCGCTCAAGCAAGGCCGCGGTCACAGAAACCAAAACTGAACAAAATGGACATTGCAGAACTGAGAAAAGTTCCAGTGGTATGCGAGTTCCCTGATGTGTTCCCGGAAGAACTACCAAGTATGCCACCAGACCGAGAGATCGAATTCAGCATTGAACTAGCACCTGGCACCGCTCCCATTTATAAGAAGCCGTATAGAATGGCACCCTCAGAATTGGTGGAGTTGAAGAAACAGATAAAGGAATTATTGGACCAGGGGTTTATACGAACCAGCTCCTCACCATGGGGTTCGCCCGTATTGTTCGCCAAGAAGAAGGATGGGACACTGAGACTGTGCATAGACTATCGAGCCCTCAATATGGTCACCATCAAAAACAAATACCCGATGCCACGGATAAATGATTTGTTTGACCAACTCGCACAAGCTAAAGTATTTTCAAAGATTGATTTGAGATCAGGATACCATCAACTGAAGGTACGAACAGAGGATATCCCCAAGACAGCATTCACTTCCAGATATGGGTTATACGAGTTCACAGTGATTCCTTTTGGTCTAACAAACGCCCCCGCATACTTCGTCCACCTCATGAACAAAGTGTTCATGAAATTCATGGACAAATTTGTGGTGGTATTCATTGACGATATTCTGGTTTACTCGAGGACACCCGAAGAGCATGCTAAGCACCTCAGAATGGTTTTGGGAGAATTGAGGAAGCATCAGTTGTACGCCAAGTTTAGCAAATGCGAATTTTGGCTAAGACAAGTTGGTTTCTTAGGCCATATACTGAACCAAGAAGGCGTAGCCATAGACCCAGAAAAGGTCAAAGCCATACTGGACTGGAAACCACCAGCCAACGTCACAGATGTGCGGAGTTTCCTAGGAATGGCCGGATATTACAGGAGATTTATTGAAGGATTCTCCACTGTGGCAAAACCTATGACCCAACTACTCAAGAAAGACAAGAAATTCGTATGGACGGAAGCATGTGAGTAGAGCTTCCAAGAACTCAAGAAAAAGCTGACAACCGCACCAGTCTTAACTGTGCCAGACATACACAAGAGTTTTGAAGTATATTGTGACGCGTCCCGAAAAGGTCTCGGATGTGTACGAATGCAAGACGGCAAAGTTGTCGCATATGCCTCCAGGCAACTGCGAAAACACGAGGAAAATTACCCAACACATGACTTGGAGCTAGCAGCAGTCATACATACACTCAAGGAGTGGAGGCACTTTCTGTTGGGAAATCGTTGTGAAATATATACGGACCATAAGAGCCTCAAATATATCTTCACACAGCCAGAGCTGAATTTACGCCAACGACGCTGGTTGGAACTGGTCAAAGACTATGACGTCGGCATCCACTACCACCTAAGAAAAGCAAATGTAGTGGCCGATGCCCTTAGTCGAAACCCCAGCCCGGACAGTGACGGTCAGCAAAACTTGAGGCCTGAGTTTCTGCGAGAGTTCGCTAGGCTCAACATGATGTTAGTCTCTGAGGGCACCGTATCAAATCTGGAGATACAACCCACCTTGATGGAACGAATTAAGAAGGCCCAACAGGGACATCCCAATCGAAGACATAAAGAAGAAAATGAATATTAGTAAGACTTCAGAGTTCGTCACAGACAGTGAAGGAACCTTGTGGTACCGAAACAGACTCTGCGTACCTAACATTGAGGAACTCAAGCAACAGATCTTGGCGGAAAGCCACACCGCTCCATATTCGATCCATCCTGGAGGAACCAAAATGTACAAGGACATCCAGGAAAGATTTTGATGGCACGGTATGAAAAGAGATATAGCCACATTTATTGCTTGTTGCGATTCATGTCAGCGTATCAAGGCTGAGCATCAAAAGCCAGCAGGGCTACTCCAGCCAAACAGAATACCGGAGTGGAAATGGGATGAAATAGGAATGGACTTCATTGTCGGATTACCCCGATCGCAATGCGGAAATGACGCCATATGGGTCATCACAGACCGACTAACCAAGGTTGCTCATTTCATTCCCGTGAAGACTACCTACTCCACTCAAAGACTGGCAAAGCTCTATCTGTCTCGTATAGTTTGCTTGCATGGAGTCCCGAAGACTATAATATCAGACCGAGGCACCCAATTCGTCTCCAAATTTTGGGAACACCTACAACAAGCTCTGGGCACACAACTGGCTTTCAGTACAGCATACCACCCTCAGACAGATGGACAAACAGAACGTGTAAACCAAATCCTAGAGGATATGCTAAGAGCCTGTGTGCTCACCTATGGATCCAGTTGGGAAGAGAGTTTGCCCTATGCCGAATTTGCGTACAACAACAGTTACCAAGCCAGCTTGCAAATGGCACCCTTTGAAGCATTGTACGGACGGAGGTGTCGTACCCCATTGAATTTGTCAGAAACAGGTGACAGCCGTATCTTCGGCCCAGATATGCTTAAGGAGGCCGAGGAAAAAGTTAAACAAATCAGGGACAGACTCAAGACAGCACAGAGCCGACAAAAGAGCTACTATGATCAGAAGCATCGTGAGGTCAGCTTTGAACCTGGTGATTCCGTATACCTCTGAGTATCTCCTATGAGGGGTCTGCAACGGTTCAAACTAAAGGGGAAACTAGCCCCAAGATTTATTGGACCATTTTATGTGAAGGCACGTAGAGGCACGGTAGCCTACCAACTAGACCTACCCAAGGAGCTGTCAGACGTCCATGACGTATTCCACGTCTCGCAGTTGAGGAAATGTGTGAGTAACCCGGAGAAACATGTACCTCATGAGGACATTGATATGCAACCAGATCTCACCTACAGAGAAAGGCCAGTAAAGATTTTAGAAGAGTCTGAACGGAGGACCCGTCAGAAATCGACAAAATTTTTCAGGGTCCAGTGGAGCAACCACACTGAGGATGAAGCCACATGGGAAAGGGAAGATTTCCTCCGAGCAGAGTATCCATATCTATTTGAGGATCAGCAGAAATCTCGAGGACGAGATTTTTCCTAAGGGGGTAGGTGTTGTGACACCCAAGTTTTTATTGGATTTTTCAAAAGGTTTTATTTGACTTGAGGGGAGTGATTTAAAATTTTTCTTCAAGAGAACTCTCCCTCTCATATATTTTCTTTATGGCAAAAATTTTATTTGGATTCACCCAAGATCTGCCTTTGACCTTGGGAGTTCTTGCTCTTCATTTGGGCTCAAGACAAAATGCTTTTCATTTGAGAGAATGACCTTTGAAAATCTTTTTGAAAATGCACTATGGCTTTTGGAAAGTCCTTTGCCACTTTCAACTATTCCTTCTTGCCATGACATTAGTGCAAATCCTCTCTGCTAACCTTTCCCTCACCTTTGGATCATGATTTGCATCAAATCCAGCAAGTTGAACCTCCCCATGTGATCATTTTCATTCAAATTCTATTCAAACAAATTTCTGTCTTCTCTTATAGCACTTGGAGATTTACAAAGGAACTCCTTTTTCTGTTTTGATTTTTGCCACCAAACCTTTTTCCCCTCCTAGTCCTTTGAACCCTCAACCTAGAACCATGAAGATCCACTGGTCTCCAGTTCAAAATTTTCAAACTACATCTGCTGCAAGTTTGGACCAGATTTGCCAAATTTGGTGAAATTCATTCAAAACCTTCTCCAAAAATTCCAAGTAAATTCATGCAGCCTCTGGGTGCATTGAGTGGTCATCTCACCAAGTTACAGCTCCAGAAAAATTCATCTCTTTACCAAAACCTACTGTCGAACACCTGCAGTGCACTGTCTCTGTCAAGTTTCAGTAAATTCAGAGAACACTGCAGTGCTCACTGCCGTTTTCTTCAGAAACGGGCGTCGATCTCGCCAGTACCCTCGCGTCGCCTTGCTCCTCGTCCTCGCCCTCTCGTTCCTGCACCGCACGAGCGCCTGGCACCTTGCGGGCGTCGGCGACGAGCAGCAGAAGGTGCGCCGCCCCGTGACCGACGCCGGCGGCGGCTTTGCGGACGCCAGCGGGAGACACGGCGCCGACGACTCCACCCAGCGCCGCCCAAACCACCGGAGCCCGCCGCGTGGCCGTCCACTCCCCCGAATGCGCTGCCGCTCTCGTCGTGAACCGCAGGGCGCGGAGCGGGCTCTCTGCCGCCGTTGAGCCCGTGCGGTCACCTCACCATGGACAGACGCCATTACGCCGGGGCCAGCTCCGTTTAGCAGTGGAACAACTCCAGTAATCTCCACTGATGCTGCCCGACCGCTCAAACCTCCCTCCAATCCACTGCTCCGCCGTAATCGCTCGCCGGAGATTCTCCGTTCACGGCCACCCCGTCGATCTGCCTATAAATAGAGGTCCCGAGCTTCAACTCGAGCACCCACCAGCCCTGCACTTTCCCTAGAGCACGCCTGGCCACTGGAAGAGCCCCGAGGAGGTCTCCTTCCTCGACTCCGGCCGCCGCAACCCGCCACGGGATCCAGCCCGATTCGCCCCCGTGTGTGCTCCTCCGCCTCCATTCTCTTGCCAGTAGCTTCACCATGCATCTCTCGTTCTGACCCGCACTTCAATTTGAAGCTTGCAGCCCTCCACCGGAGTTCCCCATCCTCACCCGAACCGCCGTCCGCCGGAGATAGTGTCGCCGTCGACGTGGTGCTCCCCGTTGGACGAGTCCACCACCCACCGATGCGGAAGAAGACACTGAAGCTCTTGGTACCCTCCGTTTCTCCTAACTCGCCGTGGTTCGACGCCGGCGTCCACCGCCATCTTCGGGCGCCGGCGAACTTTCAAACCTGACATGCGGGCCCCGCGTGTCAGCCTCTGTTTTATTTTCCCCGAACCATTTTCTGTTGGCGCCTTTGGGCAAAATACGTCTTCTCTCTTGCGCTTGCGCATTTCCAAACGAACCGTTTTCTGTTTTCTCAGTTAAAACCCTGGAACTTTTCTGTTTCATTACAGAAAGGTCCCTGGACAGAAACCTTTATAACTTTTTAGTAAAAAGGTATTTTTGAGTGATTCTTTTTCTGACATTCTTAAAATTTTGTCTAGTTTTTAATGGGATTTATTTGAAAAATATTTGGCAAAGTTTCTGTGCATGTGTTGGTTTTCACGTTAGTACCCGCTTCGTGATTGCCGTATGTTCCAGGAGAGGTGACGGAGCCGCGAACTTCGCCGAGCTAGACTCCGACTTCTCCGAACCAGGCAAGCATGTTTTGAACATTTGATATGACAGGTGTTTTGCATGTTTGCGTGAAAGTTGGTGCGTGGCATATGAGTGTCGGTAGATACCCTGTTGCTTGTGAGGCAACTACCCGGTTGTCCCAAAGTTGTGATGATCTCTGATGAGAGATGGCCTAATCATGTGGTGACATGAAGGGCAGCAAGGTGGTACTGTTGTAGCATGCCCGCCTTGCGTCATCCGACTTTTTTCCGACGTTAACGTGGTTGGAGCCACGTTATCGTTTCTTTTCCGCATGTTCCAAAGTTGGGATGATCTCTGATGAGAGATGGCCTAATCATGTGGTGACGTGAAGGGCAGCAAGGTGGTACTGTTGTAGCATGCCAGCCTTGCGTCATCCGACTTTCCCCCGACGTTAACATGGTGGGAGCCGCGTTACCGTCCTTTCCCCTTTCCGTGCTACCACATGTCTCATTGCCAGGGATGCGGTTTAGTAAGTTGGTAACCTCTTTCCGTGTACACACCAAACAGAGAGGCCGGGATGATGGTACCTTGGCCCAGGATTAAAGCCAGTCATCCGGTCAGGGGGCATGGGTGTTTCCGGTTGGGACCGAGAGGGGGGGCACCCCCTTATAGCGCGCGTATAGAAATTTGATCCCATGCTACGCGAGGTTGTAGCCTCCCCGTCTCAAGGTTTTTCTTGAACGATGCCGAGGGTGATCCCTGGTTTCGGATGGTTAAATTGGGTGTGTACTGGTTAGACGTGTTTCTTCCAAAACACCGCAGACGGAACTAGTCCCCGTGACTACTGAAATCCGTTGGCTGTGGTTAAGTACAAACTCTGCAGAGTCAATTCTTTCCATATCATCGTATCCATGATCAAAATGAAAGCATTATATCCATATCTATCCGCGTGGAAAACTTGTCCCCGGTGAACCAGCCCAAGTGGTAAAAATTCAGTTTTATTGTTATTCCTGTGGATGGACTAACCCTATATTTGTTTCATGCTCGTGATAAATTATGTCCTCAAACTATTGTATTATTGAGCTGTGATACAATCCCTTTTCGTGACGTCGCTCAGACGTCCGACTGTGGCGTGTTTTTATTTTTTTTTACATTATATATAAGCCCTTTATGCGATGTCGCTCAGACGTCCGACTGTGGCAAGCACTGTCTTTATTTTTTTGTTATAAGCCCTTTTATGTGGTGTCGCCTCGACGCCCGACTGTGGCATTATTATTCTGCATTTTCCGCTCGAGGAGTCTTTCAGACACTCGTTTGGCACCAGTATTATTATTCCGCATTTTCCGCTCGAGGAGTCTTTCAGACACTCGTTTGGCACCAGTATTATTATTCCACATTTTCCGCTCGAGGAGTCTTTCAGACACTCGTTTGGCACCAGTATTATTATTCCGCATTTTCCGCTCGAGGAGTCTTTCAGACACTCGTTTGGCACCAGTATTATTATTCCGCATTTTCCGCTCGAGGAGTCTTTCGGACACTCGCTTGGCACCCAGTATTTATTACCTCTATGTCTGATCGTACTGGTTAACTTATTCATGTATTTCATGTTCGCATTTGTTATACCTTATGTCCGAACTGTCTTGCGAGTACTTTCATAGTACTCACCTGGCTTGTTGATTTGGCCAGATGTTGACGAAGGCGATCTCTTGGATGAAGAATTCGATAGCGCGTCCGATGCCTAGAGGAGTCCCAGTCAGTCCTGCGCGATCCCGGATTTTGGTCACTTGCTTTGTTTACGCTTCCGCCACCCGCAATAAGTCTTCTCGAGCCTCACTCCGACGCTCGAAGAGCTGTAGTCTTCTGGAGTCATATCACTCGCCTCGTGGTGATCTCTCCACCATCGTTATTATCGTGAGTTAGTAGTTTGCCACCCTATCCGCCGTATTGTTTTATCGGCGTGCATGTAATAAATGGTTGGGCAGTCCCTGCTCAACCTTGTATTATATTTAGTACTCCTGGTATTTTTTTCTTCTGTGACCAATGTATTGTCTATCAGTGAGAAGGAATTCTTCCTCGCTGGTCCGTAACAGGGATTGGTTTCTCAATAATTATTTTATTGAAAAACCGGTCGTGACAAATGTGCTAGTAATATTCTTCATGATGCTCTCTTTATGTTGCAATTCTTATCCTTTATGTGAGCATCATTGAAATCACCATGCCTAGCTAGGGGCGTTAAGCGATAGCGCTTGTTGGGAGGCAACCCAATTTTATTTTTGTTCTTTGCTTTTTGCTCCTGTTTAGTAATAAATAATTCATCTAGCCTCTTTTTAGATGTGGTTTTATGTTTTAATTAGTGTTTGTGCCAAGTAGAACCTTTGGGAAGACTTGGGTGAAGTCTTTATGATGTTGCTATAAAAAACAGAAACTTTAGCGCTCACGAGATTAGCTGCCATTTTTTACTGGAGATTAATAGAAAAATTCCTCACTTCCACCAATTTATTTCAGAATTTTTGGAGTTGCAGAAGTATTCGAATGATTCAGATTACTACAGACTGTTCTGTTTTTGACAGATTTTGTTTTCATTGTGTTGTTTCCTTATTTTGATGAATCTATGAGTAGTATCGGAGGGTATGAACCATAGAGAAGTTGGAATACAGTAGATATTACACCAATATGAATTTAGAATGAGTTCACAACAGTACCTAAGTGGTGGTTTTATTATCTTATACTAACGGAGCTTACGAGTTTTCTGTTGAGTTTTGTGTTGTGAAGTTTTCAAGTTTTGGGTAAAGATTCGATGAACTATGGAATAAGGAGTGGCAAGAGCCTAAGATTGGGGATGCACAAGGCACCCCAAGGTAATATTCAAGGACAACCAAGAGCCTAAGCTTGGGGATGCCCCGGATGGCATCCCCTCTTTCGTCTTCGTTCAACGGTAACTTTACTTGGAGCTATATTTTTATTCACCACATGATATGCGTTTTGTTTGGAGCGTCATTTTATTTTCTTTTTTTTTGCTTGCTGTTTGAATAAAATACCAAGATCTGAAATTATTAAATGTTAGAGAGTCTTCACATAGTTACATAATTATTCAACTACTCATTGATCTTCACTTATATCTTTCGGAGTAGTTGGTCATTTACTCTAGTGCTTCACTTCTATCTTTTTAGAGCACGGCGGTGGTTTTATTTTGAAGAAATAGATGAACTCTCATGCTTCACTTATATTATTTTGAGAGTCCTAAACAACATGGTAATTTGCTTTGGTTATGAAATTAGTCCTAATATGATAGTCATCTAAGATGGGTATAATAAAAACTCTCATATAAAGTGCATTGAATACTATGAGAAGTTTGATTCCTTATGATTGTTTTGAGATATGAAGATGGTGATATTAGAGTCATGCTAGTGAGTAATTGTGAATTTGAGAGATACTTGTGTTAAAGTTTGTGATTCCCGTAGCATGCACATATGGTGAACCGTTATGTGATGAAGTCGGAGCATGATTTATTTATTGATTGTCTTCCTTATGAGTGGCGGTCGGGGACGAGCGATGGTCTTTTCCTACCAATCTATCCCCCTAGGAGCATGCGCGTAGTACTTAGTTTTGATAACTAATAGATTTTTGCAATAAGTATATGAGTTCTTTATGACTAATGTTGAGTCCAATGGATTATACGCACTCTCATCCTTCCACCATTGCTAGACTCTCTAATAGCGCACCTTTCGCCGGTATCATACACCCACCATATACCTTCCTCAAAACAGCCACCATACCTACCTATTATGGCATTTCCATACCATTCCGAGATATATTGCCATGCAACTTACCACCGTTCTGTTTGTTATGACACATCTCATCATTGTCATATTGCTTTGCATGATCATGTAGTTGACATCGTATTTGTGGCGAACCCACCTTCATAATTCTTTCATACATGTCACTCTTGATTCATTGCACATCCCGGTACACCGCCGGAGGCATTCACATAGAGTCATATTTTTGTTCTAAGTATTGAGTTGTAATTCTTGAGTTGTAAGTAAATAAAAGTGTGATGATCATCATTATTAGAGCATTGTCCCAAGTGAGGAAAGGATGATGGAGACTATGATTCCCCCATAAGTCGGGATGAGACTCTGGACGAAAAATAAAAAAAGGAAAAAAAAGAGGCCATAAAAAAAGAAGGCCAAAAAAACAAAAAGAAATGAGAGAAAAAGAGAGAAGGGGCAATGCTACTATTCTTTTACCACACTTGTGCTTCAAAGTAGCACCATGATCTTCATGATAGAGAGTCTCCTATGTTGTCACTTTCATATACTAGTGGGAATCTTTCATTATAGAACTTGGCTTGTATATTCCAATGATGGGCTTCCTCCAAATGCCCTAGGTCTTCATGAGCAAGCGAGTTGGATGCACTGAACTATCACGTAGTCATCAAAACGTGTATGTCAGATGTTTCGCAACATCTACAGACGACGCTGAGGTTCAGCACACCGAGCGGTGCATTAAGGACATAAGCCTTCTGTGCAGCAGTGAGGACATTCCTCAGTTTACAGACCCAGTCCGCATAATTGCTACTACCAACTTTCAACTAAATTTTCTCTAGGAACATATCTTAAACAGTAGAACTAAAGCGTAAGCTATGACATAATTTGCAAACTCCTTTTGACTATGTTCATGATAATAAAGTTCATCTGATTATTTAATGAACTCCCATTCAGATAGACATCCCTCAAGTCATCTAAGTGATACATGATCCGAGTCAAACTAGGCCATGTCCGATCATCACGTGAGACAGACTAGTCATCATCGGTGAACATCTCCATGTTGATCACATCTACTATACGAATCATGTTCGACCTTTCGATCTCTTGTGTTCCGAGGCCATGTCTGTACATGCTAGGCTTGTCAAGTCAACCTAAGTGTTTCGCATGTGTTCCGAG
The DNA here is from genome assembly GCF_002575655.3 of Aegilops tauschii subsp. strangulata. Taxonomy (NCBI): domain Eukaryota; kingdom Viridiplantae; phylum Streptophyta; class Magnoliopsida; order Poales; family Poaceae; genus Aegilops; species Aegilops tauschii. The sequence continues at coordinate 86,792,867 of NC_053040.3, forward strand.
GCCATGTCTGTACATGCTAGGCTCGTCAACACCCGTTGTATGCGAACGTTAGAATCTATCACACCCGATCATCACGTGGTGCTTCGAAACAATGAACCTTCGCAACGGTGCACAGTTAGGGGGAACACGTCTCTTGAAATATTAGTGAGGGATCATCTTATTTATGCTACCGTTGTTCTAAGCAAATAAGATGTAAACATGACAAACATCACATGCAAATCATAAAGTGACATGATATGGACAATATCATCTTGCGCCTTTTGATCTCCATCTTCGAGGTGCGGCATGATCACCTTTGTCACCGGCATGACACCATGATCTCCATCATCGTGTCTTCATGAAGTTGTCTCGCCAACTATTACTTCTACTACTATGGCTAACGGTTAGCAATAAAGTAAAGTAATTATATGGGATTCTAGCAAGAACGTTTCTTACCTACGCAAAAGCCACAACGTGATATGCCAATTTCTGTTTACCCTTCAGAAGGACCCTTTTCATCGAATCCGATCCGACTAAAGTGGGAGAGACAGACACCCGCTAGCCACCTTATGCAACTAGTGCATGTCAGTCGGTGGAACCTGTCTCACGTAAGAGTACGTGTAAGGTCGGTCCGGGCCGCTTCATCCCACGATGCCGCCAAATGAAGATAAGACTAGTAACGGCAAGTAAATTGACAAAATCGACGCCCACAACTACTTTGTGTTCTACTCGTGCATAGAAACTACGCATAGACCTAGCTCATGATGGCACTGTTGGGTAACGTAGCAATAATTCAAAAAATTTCTACGCATCACCAAGATCAATATATGGAGTAATCTAGCAACGAGGGGAAGGGGAGTGCATCTACATACCCTTGTAGATCGCGAGCGGAAGCGTTCAAGAGAATGGGGTTGATGGAGTCGTACTCGTCGTGATCCAAATCACCGATGATCGTAGCGCCGAACGGACGGCACCTCCGCGTTCAACACACGTACGGAGCAGCGACGTCTCCTCCTTCTTGATCCAGCAAGGGGGGAGGAGAGGTTGATGGAGATCCAGCAGCACGACGGCGTGGTGGTGGAAGTAGCGGGATTCCAACAGGGCTTCGCCAAGCGCTGCGGGAGGAGGGAGATGTGTCACGGGAGGGAGAGGGAGGCGCTAGGGCTTAGGTATTGCTGCCCTCCCTCCCCCCACAATATATAGGGCCAAGGGAGAGGGGGGCGCAGCGTTGGCCCTTCCTCCAAGGAAGGGTGCGGCCAGGGAGGAGTCCATCCTCCCCAAGGCACCTCGGACGTGCCTTCCCCCTTTAGGACTCTCCCTTTATCTTATCTCTTGGCGCATGGGCTTGGGGCTGGTTCCCTTGGCCCATATAGGCCAAGGCACACACCCCACAGCCCATGTGGCCCCCCGGGGCATGTGGACCCCTTGGTGGACCCCCGGACCCCTTTCGGCACTCCCGGTACAATACCGATAGTGCGCGAAACTTTTCCAGCGACCAAAATAAGACTTCCCATATATAAATCTTTACCTCCGGACCATTCCGGAACTCCTCGTGACGTCCGGGATCTCATCCGGGACTCCGAACAACTTTCGGGTTACCGCATACTAATATCTCTACAACCCTAGCGTCACCGAACCTTAAATGTGTAGACCCTACGGGTTCGGGAGACGCGCAGACATGACCGAGACGACTCTCCGGTCAATAACCAACAGCGGGATCTGGATACGCATGTTGGCTCCCACATGCTCCTCGATGATCTCATCGGATGAACCACGATGTCGAGGATTCAATCAATCCCGTATACAATTCCCTTTGTCAATCGGTATGTTACTTGCCCGAGATTCGATCGTCGGTATCCCGATACCTTGTTCAATCTCGTTACCGGCAAGTCTCTTTACTCGTTCCGTAACACATCATCCCGTGATCAACTCCTTGGTCACATTGTGCACATTATGATGATGTCCTACCGAGTGGGCCCAGAGATACCTCTCCGTTTACACGGAGTGACAAATCCCAGTCTCGATTCGTGCCAACCTAACAGACACTTTCAGAGATACCTGTAGTGCTCCTTTATAGCCACCCAGTTACGTTGTGACGTTTGGTACACCCAAAGCATTCCTACGGTATCCGGGAGTTGCACAATCTCATGGTCTAAGGAAATGATACTTGACATTAGAAAAGCTCTTAGCAAACGAACTACACGATCTTGTGCTAGGCTTAGGATTGGGTCTTGTCCATCACATCATTCTCCAAATGATGTGATCCCGTTATCAATGACATCCAATGTCCATGGTCAGGAAACCGTAACCATCTATTGATCAACGAGCTAGTCAACTAGAGGCTTACTAGGGACATGGTGTTGTCTATGTATCCACACATGTATCTGAGTTTCCTATCAATACAATTCTAGCATGGATAATAAACGATTATCATGAACAAGGAAATATAATAATAACCAATTTATTATTGCCTCTAGGGCATATTTCCAACAACTCCCCCCTCTCGTTGCTATCCATCCCATGATCTTGCGTGTGCGTAGGAATTCTTTTGAAATTACTACGTTGCCCAACAGTGGCATCTGAGCCAGGTTTATGCGTAGATGTTATATGCATGAGTAGAACACAAGTGAGTTGTGGGCGATACAAGTCATACTGCTTACCAGCATGTCATACTTTGATTCGGCGGTATTGTTGGATGAAGCGGCCCAGATCGACATTACGCGTACGCTTGCGCGAGACTGGTTCTACTGACGTGCTTCGCACACCGGTGGCTGGCGGGTGTCAGTTTCTCCAACTTTAGTTGAATCGAGTATGGTTACGCCCGGTCCTTGTGAAGGTTAAAACAGCACATACTTGACGAAATATCATTGTGGTTTTGATGCGTAGGTAAGAACGGTTCTTGCTCAGCCCGTAGCAGCCATGTAAAACTTGCAACAACAAAGTAGAGGATGTCTAACTTGTTTTTGCAGGGCATGTTGTGATGTGATATGGTCAAGACATGATGCTAAATTTCATTGTATGAGATGATCATGTTTTGCAACAGAGTTCTCGGCAACTGGCAGGAGCCATATGGTTGTCGCTTTATTGTATGAAATGCAATCGCCATGTAATTTCTTTACTTTATCACTAAGCGGTAGTGATAGTCGTAGAAGCAATGGTTGGCGAGACGACAACGATGCTACGATGGATATCAAGGTGTCGCGCCGGTGACGATGGTGATCATGACGGTGCTTTGGAGATGGAGATCAAAGGCAGAAGATGATGATGGCCATATCATATCACTTATATTGATTGCATGTGATGTTTATCTTTTATGCATTTTATCTTACTTAGATCGACGGTAGCATTATAAGATGATCTCTCACTAAATTTCAAGGTATAAGTGTTCTCCCTGAGTATGCACTGTTGCGAAAGTTCGTCGTGCCGAGACACCACATGATGATCGGGTGTGATAAGCTCTACGTTCACATACAACGGGTGCAAGCCAGTTTTGCACACGCAGAATACTTGGGTTAAACTTGACGAGCCTTAGATATGCAGATATGGCCTCGGAACACTGAGACTGAAAGGTCGAGCGTGAATCATATAGTAGATATGATCAACATAGTGATGTTCACCATTGAAAACTACTCCATCTCACGTGATGATCGGACATGGTTTAGTTGATATGGATCACGTGATCACTTAGATGATTAGAGGGATGTCTTTATAAGTGGGAGTTCTTAAGTAATTTGATTAATTGAACTTTAATTTATCATGAACTTAGTACCTGATAGTATTTTGCATGTCTATGTTGTTGTAGATAGATGTCCCGTGCTGTTGTTCCGTTGAATTTTAAATGCGTTCCTAGAGAAAGCTAAGTTGAAAGATGATGGTAGCAATTACACAGACTGGGTCCGTAACTTGAGGATTATCCTCATTGCCGCACAAAAGAATTACGTCCTAGAAGCACCGCCAGGTGCCAGACTCGCTGCAGGAGCAACGCCAGATGTTATGAACGTCTGGCAGAGCAAAGCTAATGACTACTCGATAGTTCAGTGTGCCATGCTTTACGGCTTAGAACCGGGTGTCGAATGTGGGGTTCCGGAAAACCCTTAAGGTTCGAACTCTGGGGTGCACGCGAAGTCTTTCCCTCCTACCAATCCACGCCCTAGCTCGCTAAGATCTCACGGACGAACTCGACGAACTCGCAACACAGAAAGACATGAGGTTTATACTGGTTCGGGCCACCATTGTGGTGTAATACCCTACTCCAGTGTGGTGGTGGTGGATTGCCTCTTGGGCTGATGATAAACAATACAAGGGGAAGAGTAGCCTCCTGAGGTTGAGGTGTTCTTGTGCTCGTCCAGCTTGTGTGGGTGAGATGCCTCTGAGTGAGTTCTCCCCTACGGTGGTGGCTAGCTCTACTTATATAGGCCCTGGTCCTCTTCCCAAATATTGAGCGGGAAGGGAGCCAACAACGGCGGGAAAATTTGAAGGGGGGCAGCTAGTACAAGCTGTCCTGACAAAAGTGGTCTTGCCTGCGAAAGGCTCTGGTGGTGACGCCGTCCTGGGCTCCACGATGACCTCCGTCCTGCCGTCCTTCTGGTCTTGGTCTCATTGCACCAATAAGGCAACCTTTGCCTGGTGCCTCGGTACTCCTCGCCTGCGCTGGCCTCCTTAGCACCAAAGAGGAAACAAGGATGCTGCGCGCGCTGGCGCCCGCCTGGTCTAGATCATCATGGCTCACGTCACGAGAGCCTCGTGAGGTTTGCCCCGCCTTGATATCTCCGCTACTCGTGAGCCTGCCTGGCCAGGCCACTCCTGAGGAGGTCTTGCGCCATCCGCCTCGCGAGGGTCTTGGATGCCTCGTTGATGAAGATGGGCCGTATAGCCCGCTGACTTAGCCACGCCGTGGGCCGGAGGCAGGCAAGTCTGGGGACCCCAGTTCCCAGAACGCCAACAGCAGCCCCCGGGCCCAACGTGCGCTCGGGCTTGGCTTCGCGGCAGGGCCAAGGGTCAAGTACGGAGCACCGCCGGCCCCAAAAGCCTGCAGCCTCGGTTGACGCATGGCGGTCGATTGGACGTGCGTGTCTCCGCTTCTCCATGAAGCCTTTGAATCCGCCTGGCTATGCGGCCCCCACAACCTACATAGTTTTACCGCCATTTTCTGCGCCTCGCTTCCCCAATATCCCTGCTTCCTCGAGACTTTGCTTCTCTTCTCCAATCTGACCTGCCCTCCACCCGCTTCGCTGCCATGTCGCCGAAACAAGCAGATAAGGGAAAGAAGCCCTTGTCTCTAAGTGCTCCTCCGGCCGTCGAGCCGGCGCTAGGTCGATCCCGAGTGCTCAACGACGAGGCCATGGACAAGGTGTGTCCGATGCTTGCTTCCAGCTTCAACGAGTGTGGAGAGACGGTGGCTTGGCCTGCGTCTTGCACTCGCATGGCACGGGCGGCCACTGAAATCCCAATCTTCATAGATGCCCTCTGGGCTGGCCTGATTCCTCCCTTCTCCGCCTTCTTCAACGCGGTGCTCGAGCACTATCAGATCCACATGTTGCACCTTAACCCTCAATCAGTGACTCTTCTCGCCGTCTTCGCCTTCGTGTGCGAAGCCATGGTGGGCGTCGCCCCTTCTGTGGCCCTCTTCCGCCATTTCTTCTCATTGCATCCGATCGACCCTCAACAAAGCTCAGGGTGCGCGAGCTTCCAGGCCGTGGCCGCGACTGCGGACGCGGGGATTGACTTCGAACTTCCTTCATCCACGAGCGAGTTCCGTACACGGTGGGTGTTTGTTGATGCCGGCGTGCTCAGCCCCCTGCTCCAAGCTCCGGCGAGGCCTGCTGTTCCAAACTCTGGCTGGGGCCATCAGAAGCTCACGAGCCCCCGACTCGCTCCCGTCTGGTTCAGGTGGGGAAGCCGAAGGAGCGAGGCGTGACCACGCCTATGGTGGTGAAGGAATTCGTCAAACGTCGGGTTGCTCCGCTTCAGCGCCACTCCCGTCCGATGTGGACCTTGCTCAAGAGTCAGGACCATATGAGGTTTCAAGAGTCTGGGCTCCCTCTCGGGACGCGGCAAACAGTGCTCAAGGTCCTGACGGGCGTCCCTTTGCCGGACGAACTGCCTGGGAAGAATTGCCCGCTGTACCGCTGCAAGAACAAGAATGAATTTGTAGAGAGCATGCCTCTCTTCGATGAGTGGGGGCTGCGCCCACTCGGCCTGGTGGGGTCCCGTGAGAACCCCGTCGACGTGGTTCCCTTCCTCGCCGCCGGTGCCGAGCTCGCCCTAGGTGAAGGTGCAGGAGGGCGAGCTACGACGGGGGCCGGTTGTCAGGACCGGTTTTTCGGGATATTAATTTCCCAGAAAATGGCCCTTGTACTCACCAGCCCCAGGATGACTGTTAGCTGATGAGGCACCAACTTGTTACAGAAATTCCAAGCAAAGTACAAAATATGTAGTACAAGACCATTGTGGCCTATGAGTACAACAATTGGTTTCTAGTGGTTGATGGCGGAAGCGGTTCGTGGTTCATCTGCGTCTATGGGACTCCATTTCCCACAGGAACAGCTAACCAGGATAACTCCTATCTTCACGAGGCTGCTATCATCATTGCGTAGGTTCCGGGGCTGTCATCGCAACGCTCCTCTCCATGCGAGAAATCTGGCCAAGACAATAGCCAGGGACAAGCCAGTGAGTACTTTTGAATGTACTCGCAAACATTATGAATACGGGTATAATATAACAAGGGATAATCATGCTCCGAAATATTCTATGATCATAACGTCAGTCACGGAATAAACACAATCAGTGATGCACGCATGCAGGTTGTTCATATAAAATATGAATATGCAATACGGGAGTAGAATTACAATGCACCGATCGAGTGTCCGAAACGACGCCTCGAAAGGATAATAAGATAAATCATGCCTCAGTCGGGCGTCTGAGCGACACCACATAAAGGGCTTATAAATAAAAGAAATAACAAGCATACCACAGTCGAGCGTCTATGCGACACCACATAAAGGGCTTATAAAGAATTTAATTAACAAGCATGCCACAGTCGGGCGTCTGAGCGACACCACATAAAGGGCTTATAAAGAATTTAATTAACAAGCATGCCACAGTTGGGCGTCTGAGCGACACCACATAAAGGGCTTATAAGGAATTTAATTAACAAGCATGCCATAGTCGGGCGTCTGAGCGACACCACAAAAAGGGCTTGTAAGAAAATAATCGCACTGAGTATCCAGGAGGTAGAACCGTCCCAGGGATACTCAATAATTCAAATAATGTAAATGGTTAGTCCACAATAATAATAAACATCATCCTCATATGTCACCGGTCATAATCAATGTTCTGGTTTAGCCGTTTCTCCTCCGAAGACCGACACTATAACCGACACTAAACCCATCTCAGGCTGTAGTCTTTACTCATGGACACGGCTATACGAATAGGTTTAACCTCTGCAGAGGGTGTACTCTATACCCACGAGTAACAGATTTCTTTAGTCCATCGGGACTAATTCCGCCGACGGTCTTTTAATGGAAAACACACCTGTCCGCACACACCAACCTAACTTACCGGTGTCTAGAATCAACCACGACACCTGTTAAGCAAAACTCTAAGTGGGGAGGCTACAACCTCGATTAGCATGGGATCACGCGCGCAAACTAGGGAAGCCACTCACCTCGGCTACAACCGGAAACACCCATGCCCCCGGACCAGGTGGCATGCCTACCGGATGCCTCCGGTATCTTCCACCATGGCCTCTCTGTATGGTGTGTGCTTGGAGGGGTTGACAACTTACTGAACAGTACCCTACCTGCAGCAGGGACAAGTGGTAGCACGAAACAAGTATGGGGGTTACTGGAACGAGACTCGATCTACGGTCGACTCAGGAGGTTCAAGTATTCCCTGTATGATTAGCATAACAAATATATTTCAACCAACAGACAGAATCACCGCTCATCATAACTCATCATGCCATACCGGACACACTCGTCTCGACGAGGAACTAGGGACAAGCTCGTGTCTACCCAAGACAGCGACTTTCCCAGCTTCCTTCCGGTATGCATGAAAGGCTCACGAGGGTGATCACTATCACCAGCATATCCATTTCTAACAGCAAAGAATCTCATTATGCACTCACGCGTATGATCGTATCGTCACATAAAATAACAAATGCTCCATGTCAAGGTGGTGTTGTAACCGTATCAAACAACACACAAAAATATTATGCCAGGGTTCAGAATGCTTGCCTTCAAGAGTATGCAAGGGGGTGCACTTTTTGAAAGTTGCTTTCCTTCTTCAAAAATCCTATTTTGGGGAAATTTATATTAACACATAATTTTAAAACAGTACAAAAAAGGTGTCTGGAAAATTTTGAAATGAATATGAAAATAAACTAGACAATATTTGGGAAACAACAGAAAAAGAATCAAGTCATTTGGATTTATATGTAAAAAGTTATAGCCAGTCAAAGTTTAGTCAAATTCTGTTTTTAAAATAAAACAGAAAAAGGAAAACGCTTCGATACAGAATACGCTTTCGGGGTAGGGGATACGTACTCGAGACTTTACGCTTTCACTTATCCAGCGTGGACGGGCGCGTGGGTCACTGACAGTGGGTGCACGGGGCCCACTGGTCAGGTTTGACCAGTCGTCTCTCCCTCCTCTTCCTTTGCCCGAGCGGAGGCGGGACTCCGGCGATCGACGCCGGCGAGCGACGGCTCCTCGAGGGCATCCGAGGGCAGGGATGGACCCGCCAGACCGGGCGGTCCTCCCGGTGGATGTTGGGTCGTCGGGGGTGCAAGGAGTCGCCGGCGGCGAGCTCCGCGGCGGAGGAGGCTTCGGGTGGTTTGGGGTTCTGGGCTGCGGTGGTCTTCGAGCGAGTTTGAGGTGTTGGGTGGCTCCGCAAGATCGAGGGGAAACGGGTGGTGGTGTTGGATGGACGGGGGAGGGTCTAGTTGCGACGAACGGCACCAGAAGGCGGCGGCGGCCGAACCGGCCGGAGTCGAGGAAGACGGCTACCAATCGCCGATTGCTGGCTGAGGGGGTGCTATGGGGTGGCCTGGGGTCGCCTGAGTGCTCGGAGGAGCTCGGGGGCCTCCTTTTATGGCGCAACGAGGTTGGTTTCGCGGTGGTGGATAAGAATGATGGCGAACCGCCGTTCTGTAGTGGCCAGGGCGACGTGGCGGCGACGAGCACTAGCAGACGGGCTTGAGGATAGGCTCGGGCTATACAAGGGGGCAGCTGGCGCGCTGCTGCGGCTCGGGCGGCGCCGTCCATGGTAGGATCCCACTATGGCCGGCCGCTAGCCGCCGTGGCCGACCTGACGGCGGTGCTGTAGGGCGCCAGGGGCGGCTCTGCGGCGAGGGAGGGGGCGGGCGTGCTGGCTGCGAGTGGGGGAGGCCAGAGCGGGCGCGGGGAGGCGGCCGTGCGACGCGGCGGCTCGGGCGCTCGCACGTGCAAAACGCGCGCTCTGGCGCGCCTAGAGCACGCACGAGATGTGCTCGACATAATGCCAGGGCAGCCTAGAGTGCTTGAGCGAGGCTGGCAAATAACAGGACTAGGTTAGAGCTAGTAAGGAGATCAAGGGACATGGTGGTTAGGTGAGGGGATCAAGTTCACAATGCAAACAAATAATCATGCCAAATCTGCCCATGCACTCAAGGTGTTCGCCAGAATGCTAAGTGCATCTAGGCAACTCTTGGAGTGGCCAAAAACTCCAGACCAGTGTCTCTTTAGATGTAGGTGATGGTGGCAAGGGTAGTTTGGTAAAACTAGAAACTAGTTAGTGCAAGTTTTTGAGAAAGCCAAATCTGGACAGAAACTAAAGGCTGTAATTGCATGAACCAAAAATACTCCAATGGGTCCACTCTCCTGGACTTAAGGGTTTTGTAGGGAGGACTACAAGCAGGAAAAAGCTCATGGGCACTAGAGCAAAATAAATTAGGGTTGCAGTAGAAAAAGCCAAACTGGACCAGAGAGCAAAAGAGGATGATTTGCTCAAATTTTTCAAAGAACACTCATGGGTTTTTGCATGAAGTTGAATTATATGCATCTACTGACATCTCCAAACACTTGGAAGAATTTTTAAAGAATTATTTAAATAGGTTGTAGTGCAAAAATACCTACTGGACCAGATTTGAAAATTTGGTGTAGAGCTCAAAATCTCCAATGACCAAAAGATATTTTTGCATAAAAGTGATGTGGAAACATCACATGACATCCCCAAATTTTGGTGAAAATTTTAAATGCATTTATCAAATGGTTGCAGTGCACAAGAGGCTCCAAATTTATGAAAAATCATTTTAAAAGAATAAAGCTCAGGAAAATCAATTATGCAAATAAATCCACTGATAAAGAATTGTTTTATTGAGAGACTATACAAGTCCAATAATATTTTTGGAAAGTTTCCACTTGAGGTAAAAAACCCAAAAATATTAAAGAGAAGAGGGGTTCTGAAATCAAAAGATAAATCCAGAAAATAAAAATTTAATTTCCTGGCAAAATTTTAATTAATAAAACAAGGTCAAAATTTTTGGGTGTTACAACACTACCCCCCTTAAGAAAAATCTCGTCCTCGAGATTTGTTAAAAGCTGTTTTGAACAAACATCGCTCTTACAAAAAAAATCATCCTACTTATGCAATAAAATGTATCTACAGTGAGAGGGCAATAAGTGGTGTAAAACTACAGTGGTGTACTGGCGTCGCGTGGAAAAATCCATGGTTGGGGAAAACGAGATATTTCTACGTTGGATACAGTAAGTTTAGAATAAATTCTAAATTTCTAAAATACGCTGGTTGTACCCGAGAGCACAGTGCTCTCTCTGGCTGACAGGTGGACCCGGGGCCCACTGTCGGCCTCTTCTTCTACCTCTGGCTCTCTCTTCTTTCTCTCTCTCGCGTGCTCTCCCACGCTTTCTCCACCGGCGACGTCTAGCGCGTAGGGCATCTAGGCCGTACTGCGGTAGTGCGCGGCGTGCTAGCTGCCGGTGCAGCGTGTACTCACCTCGCGGGCCAGTACACTGTCGGCACTGCTCGCGGATTCGCCTCCGAACACCGGCGATCGAGCGACGAGCGGTGCTGGTGGACCTCGCCCACCGTACACCGATCTCGAGCTATAAAATGACCGCGGTGCTCCTTTCTTCTTCCTCACACCTGGCCTCGCTTCCTCTTCTCCTTCCTTCTCCTCCATTTCTGTTTGCAGAGGCTCGAGACGAGGCTCTAATGGCGGAGGCGATGCCAGACTGGTACGTGGTCCTGATGTGCGGAGGTTTGGCGACGTTGTTGGGGTTCTCCGTGCTCCTGTGCGCGATGATCCTTGATGATCGTCGTGATGCTGCCGCTCGAGTGTTAGCTCTTCGCGGTGGCAGTGATCTCGAGGATTACGTGCGGCGTCGAGTGCTAACTGTTGCCGGTGTGCTGGAGGCCACTTGCACCCGAATAATATCCCACAAATCTCTCCTACTGAGACTGTGGTGTGCTCGGGTGTGAACAGTTAGGTGTAAAATGTGTACGAGGAATTGTAATTAGCACACGAGGTCGAGTGGTTGTGGTTGTGAGTCTGCTGTTATGGTGCTGCGCGAATAAAATCTATGTCGTGAAGAGGTATACGCTGCAGCAACTCAGGGAAAGAAATCTTACTTCAAAATTTATCATGAGTGAAAATTTGTTACAGCAGTAAAACTACTCACATAACTGAAACCAAATATTTGATCAGTCGCACAACTTTTGGATACCACGCACAAGTTACAACACATAAACAAATACTGGGATAATGAACATAGCGGTGACGTCTACAATAAAAATGGTAAATGGACAGGGTCCTGAGAAAACGTCTCTGGTACTGGGGCACACTCCTCTTCGATTCGGGGAAGCAGGTTGACTAGCTGATGAATGCGTCTCTCCTGGTCGGGTCTCAGTGGTCTACCAATAGCGATCTGAGGATTTAAATCAGCGAGGCTCTGGAGATAACCCATTACCCGCTGAGTCAAACGCTCTTGAGCGATAACATACTGGGCAAGGTTGGCCAGTACTGGGTCTCTTTCAATTCGTCCACCGGGAAAAGATGCTACTTCTCCGGGTGCTGCACGACTTGGAAAGTAATAATACCCTCGTTCGCTGGCATAGGGTACCGCGAATCGAAGACGAGCAAGCGCTTCGTAGGTAGCAGCTTCTATGGCCATATGCGGAGTCGGCATGGATTTCCCCACGAAGGAGACTTCCGTTGGGTCTTGGTTTGGGTTTACTGGAGGGATGTGCACCACTGCCCAATATTTCGAGGTGGATGGGGTGATCCTCGATTTGAGCAACTCGTACTGGGGTGGATGGATAGCACTCATGGTACTGCAGGTAAAGTCCCACAATATTTTGGCAAAACTACCTGGGGTGGTGTCTGGAGTTCTCAGATAAATACTGGGGGTTGGCATGGCAAAGGAATGGCTGTGAGTGTTGTGCACAAGGTGAGGGGTACTTGGCAAGGTCACGAGGTGGCCTTTTATATAGCATTGGGGCTGGGTTATTTACCGTGGTGAAGGGTAACTAGTTTGTTGGTTCTGCTCTTGGGGTCGGGGTCAAAGCTACAAATACACATATCTCATAAATGTGACGCATTGCTGTGGGTGTCGTCGGGGTGGCTTTGGTAGCTGCGCCCAGAATTTAAAAATGCAACTATATGCTGACGTACTTATGCATGGCTACTATTCAAAAATAGGGGCGCACAAGCAGACATCATTTAAATATGGTGATACATGATCACACAATTACAAGGCGTAGAAATACTAAGGCTCGGTACTACTCGAGCGACTTAGTCTACTGCGTTAACATCTAAGCGGGCTTGCCTTGTGGACATCGAGGCTTCTCCACGGGTTTCACCATCGGGATTAGCCGGATGAGGTTGAGGGGCTGCAGGGTCGGGGTAGCGATGATGACCATCGCGGGGGTTGTTGGCCACAATCCCGTTGGAGCGTGTTCCCAAAAGGCGGCGAAGCACTTCTGGGGACACCAAAGCATTTTGGTCGATGGCTGGGGCAGACCTCAAGGACTCGACCGGCTGTCCGAACAGCACGACAGGGTTGACGGCGTCGGGCTCATCCTCTCCTCTTGCCGGGGCTCGGCGAACCAGTTCTCCACGAGCTGCGATCAGATCAAGGGTGATTTGATCGAACAGTTCCTCCAGTGCACTAACATAGCGCACCAGATGCAACAATGCAGGATCCGTCTCGTGATCTCCGTTGGCAACCTGGGGCGGCCTACCATACCCGTCACGGCTGGGGTAGTAGCAGAACGAGCGATAGTTAACTCTGGGCGACAAGTGCCAGAGTTGAACTATAGCTTCTCGAGCAGCTAGCTGGATGGCTTGTGGCTCAAAGGAAGTTGTCCTTCCAGTGAACCTGTAGGGGCGTTCTGGTGATAGACCCCTACCGTAGATGTGCACAGTGGCCCAGAACTGACGGCTCTCACCGCTCATGGATCCTTGGTACACAACATATTCTGGGGGCTCTTCTAATGCATAGGCACGGCGGGTGAGGTTTGCGAGCACGGTCACAAAACCTCCAAGGTTGGTGGCTGTGGTCTCATTGTGCACAATAGGGCCAGGCATTCTGCCTCGAGTTGGGGGAAGAGGCTGTGTTGTGCTGTGTTGAGGCTAGTGTGCCCTTTTTATAGAGAAAGGAGACGGAGCCTTCCTTCGCACGCTTGCGAATGAGACATGTTAGGTGTCGGTCACTGGCGCGTGATCGACAGGTTAGGTTGATAGGTTGGGCACTGACTGCCAAAAGCATCGGGGTCACTGTGTGGCTATCTTACACGGGAAGCTTGGCCGGGGTTAGGTTAAGGTCTGGTGGATAGGTTAACCTAGGTTTATTGACCTGGCTAAGATAGGATTAGCCAATGGTCAGCCTGGCTCTGATACCAAGTCTGTCAGGACCGGTTTTTCGGGATATTAATTTCCCAGAAAATGGCCCTTGTACTCACCAGCCCCAGGATGACTGTTAGCTGATGAGGCACCAACTTGTTACAGAAATTCCAAGCAAAGTACAAAATATGTAGTACAAGACCATTGTGGCCTATGAGTACAACAATTGGTTTCTAGTGGTTGATGGCGGAAGCGGTTCGTGGTTCATCTGCGTCTATGGGACTCCATTTCCCATAGGAACAGCTGACCAGGATAACTCCTATCTTCGCGAGGCTGCTATCATCATTGCGTAGGTTCCGGGGCTGTCATCGCAACGCTCCTCTCCATGCGAGAAATCTGGCCAAGACAATAGCCAGGGACAAGCCAGTGAGTACTTTTGAATGTACTCGCAAACATTATGAATACGGGTATAATATAACAAGGGATAATCATGCTCCGAAATATTCTATGATCATAACGTCAGTCACGGAATAAACACAATCCGTGATGCACGCATGCAGGTTGTTCATATAAAATATGAATATGCAATACGGGAGTAGAATTAGAATGCACCGATCGAGTGTCCGAAACGACGCCTCGAAAGGATAATAAGATAAATCATGCCTCAGTCGGGCGTCTGAGCGACACCACATAAAGGGCTTATAAATAAAAGAAATAACAAGCATGCCACAGTCGAGCGTCTATGCGACACCAAATAAAGGGCTTATAAAGAATTTAATTAACAAGCATGCCACAGTCGGGCGTCTGAGCGACACCACATAAAGGGCTTATAAAGAATTTAATTAACAAGCATGCCACAGTCAGGCATCTGAGCGACACCACATAAAGGGCTTATAAGGAATTTAATTAACAAGCATGCCACAGTCGGGCGTCTGAGCGACACCACAAAAAGGGCTTGTAAGAAAATAATCGCACTGAGTATCCAGGAGGTAGAACCGTCCCAGGGATACTCAATAATTCAAATAATGTAAATGGTTAGTCCACAATAATAATAAACATCATCCTCATATGTCACCGGTCATAATCAATGTTCTGGTTTAGCCGTTTCTCCTCCGAAGACCGACACTATGACCGACACTAAACCCATCTCAGGCTGTAGTCTTTACTCATGGACACGGCTATACGAATAGGTTTAACCTCTGCAGAGGGTGTACTCTATACCCACGAGTAACGGATTTCTTTAGTCCATCGGGACTAATTACGCCGACGGTCTTTTAATTGAAAACACACCTGTCCGCACACACCAGCCTAACTTACCGGTGTCTGGAATCACCCACGACACCTATCAAGCAAAACTCTAAGTGGGGAGGCTACAACCTCGATTAGCATGGGATCACGCGCGCAAACTAGGGAAGCCACTCCCCTCGGCTACAACCGGAAACACCCATGCCCCCGGACCAGGTGGCATGCCTACCGGATGCCTCCGGTATCTTCCACCATGGCCTCTCTGTACGGTGTGTGCTTGGAGGGATTGACAACTTACTGAACCGTACCCTACCTGCGGCAGGGACAAGTGGTAGCACGAAACAAGTATGGGGGTTACTTGAACGAGACTCGATCTACGGTCGACTCAGGAGGTTCAAGTATTCCCTGTATGATTAGCATAACAAATATATTTCAACCAACAGACGGAATCACCGCTCATCATACCTCATCATGCCATACAGGACACACTCGTCTCGATGAGGAACTAGGGACAAGCTCGTGTCTACCCAAGACAGCGACTTTCCCAGCCTCCTTCCGGTATGCATGAAAGGCTCACGAGGGTGATCACTATCACCAGCATTCCATTTCTAACAGCAAAGAATCTCATTATGCACTCACGCGTATGATCGTATTGTCACATAAAATAACAAATGCTCCATGTCAAGGTGGTGTTGTAACCGTATCAAACAACACACAAAAATATTATGCCAGGGTTCAGAATGCTTGCCTTCAAGAGTATGCAAGGGGGTGCACTTTTTGAAAGTTGCTTTCCTTCTTCAAAAATCCTATTTTGGGGAAATTTATATTAACACATAATTTTAAAACAGTACAAAAAAGGTGTCTAGAAAATTTTGAAATGAATATGAAAATAACTAGACAATATTTGCGAAACAACAGAAAAAGAATCAAGTCATTTGGAATTATATGTAAAAAGTTATAGCCAGTCAAAGTTTAGTCAAATTCTGTTTTTAAAATAAAACAGAAAAAGTAAAACGCTTCGATACAGAATAAGCTTTCGGGGTAGGGGATACGTACTCAAGACTTTACGCTTTCACTTATCCAGCGTGGATGGGCGCGTGGGTCACTGACAGTGGGTCCACGGGGACCACTGGTCAGGTTTGACCAGTCGTCTCTCCCTCCTCTTCCTTTGCCCGAGCGGAGGCGGGACTCCGGCGATCGACGCCGGCGAACGATGGCTCCTCGAGGGCATCCGAGGGCAGGGATGGACCCGCCAGACCGGGCGGTCCTCCCGGTGGATGTTGGGTCGTCGGGGGTGCAAGGAGTCGCCGGCGGCGAGCTCCGCGGCGGAGGAGGCTTCGGGTGGTTTGGGGTTCTGGGCTGCGGTGGTCTTCGAGCGAGTTTGAGGTGTTGGGTGGCTCCGCAAGATCGAGGGGAAACGGGTGGTGGTGTTGGATGGACGGGGGAGGGTCTAGTTGCGACGATCGGCACCGGAAGGCGGCGGCGGCCGAACCGGCCGGAGTCGAGGAAGACGGCTACCAACCGCCGATTGCTGGCTGAGGGGGTGCTATGGGGGTGGCCTGGGGTTGCCTGAGTGCTCGGAGGAGCTCGGGGGCCTCCTTTTATGGCGCAACGAGGTTGGTTTCGCGGTGGTGGATAAGAACGATGATGAACCGCCGTTCTGTAGTGGCCAGGGCGATGTGGCGGCGACGAGCACTAGCAGACGGGCTTGAGGATAGGCTCGGGCTATACAAGGGGGCAGCTGGCGCGCTGCTGCGGCTCGGGCGGCGCCGTCCATGGCAGGAGCCCACTGTGGCCGGCCGCTAGCCGCCGTGGCCGACCTGACGGCCGTGCTGTAGGGTGCCAGGGGCAGCTCTGCGGCGAGGGAGGGGGCGGGCGTGCTGGCTGCGAGTGGGGGAGGCCAGAGCGGGCGCGGGGAGGCGGCTGTGCGACGCGGCGGCTCGGGCGCTCGCACGTGCAAAACGCGCGCTCTGGGCGCGCCTAGAGCATGCACGAGACATGCTCGACATAATGCCAGGGCAGCCTAGAGTGCTTGAGCGAGGCTGGCAAAGAACAGGACTAGGTTAGAGCTAGTAAGGAGATCAAGGGACATGGTGGTTAGGTGAGGGGGTCAAGTTCACAATGCAAACAAATAATCATGCCAAATCTGCCCATGCACTCAAGGTGTTCGCCAGAATGCTAAGTGCATCTAGGCAACTCTTGGAGTGGCCAAAAACTCCAGACCAGTGTCTCTTTAGATGTAGGTGATGGTGGCAAGGTTAGTTTGGTAAAACTAGAAACTAGTTAGTGCAAGTTTTTGAGAAAGCCAAATCTGGACAGAAACTAAAGGCTGTAATTGCATGAACCAAAAATACTCCAATGGGTCCACTCTCCTGGACTTAAGGGTTTTGTAGGGAGGACTACAAGCAGGAAAAAGCTCATGGGCACTAGAGCAAAATAAATTAAGGTTGCAGTAGAAAAAGCCAAACTGGACCAGAGAGCAAAAGAGGATGATTTGCTCAAATTTTTCAAAGAACACTCATGGGTTTTTGCATGAAGTTGAATTATATGCATCTACTGACATCTCCAAACACTTGGAAGAATTTTTAAAGAATTATTTAAATAGGTTGTAGTGCAAAAATACCTACTGGAACAGATTTGAAAATTTGGTGTAGAGCTCAAAATCTCCAATGACCAAAAGATATTTTTGCATAAAAGTGATGTGGAAACATCACATGACATCCCCAAATTTTGGTGAAAATTTTAAATGCATTTATCAAATGGTTGCAGTGCACAAGAGGCTCCAAATTTATGAAAAATCATTTTAAAAGAATAAAGCTCAGGAAAAACAATTATGCAAATAAATCCACTGATAAAGAATTTTTTTATTGAGAGAGTATACAAGTCCAATAATATTTTTGGAAAGTTTCCACTTGAGGTAAAAAACCCACAATATTAAAGAGAAGAGGGGTTCTGAAATCAAAAGATAAATCCAGAAAATAAAAATTTAATTTCCTGGCAAAATTTTAATTAATAAAACAAGGTCAAAATTTTGGGGTGTTACACCGGTGGCTCGAGCGCTGTGGAGCATATGCTGAGTGGTGATCCTGGGGCGTCGTCCTCGAGGGCTTGCGACCCCTCTCCTGAGGCGTCGGTCACTGAGGAGACGCGGCATGCGGCTCCCGAGGCCAAGGCTCCAGGAGCCTCGGGAGGTTCTGGCGAGATGGCGCCCGGCTGTTCGCCGCAACCAAGCACCCCTGAAGCTGTCCTCCCTAGTTCTTCTTTGGCCCCGCTGCGCACCGGCCGTCACGTCCAGCGCTTCGATCGTCTCTGTGTGGACTTCGAGGAGCTCCGCAAGAGGAAAGGATCCCCTAGCGGCAGCAATATCTTCAGGCCGTTGAAGCGACGGAAGTACATCGCCATTGACGCGTAAGTATCTTATTGTCATGGCTTCTTGCGTGCAGTCTTCTTATCCTGACGTCAATCCTTCAGGGCTCCTCCCGTTGAAGCTGTTACGTCTCATGAGGAGCGGCCTCCCCCTTCCTCGACTCCCCCATCGTCCTCAAGCGTTCCTGGTCCGCCTGCCGCTCCTGGAGCAGTGTCGGTTGAGGGAGCATTTCTGCCTTCGGGGCGCGCTGAGCCTGTGGCTTCATTGCCCCTCCCTCCCCCCCTGGTTTGGTGTGGAGCTTGTCGGGCGTGCCCAAGACCCCTCCTTTGGTAATGGACAGTAGCTGGTTGGCTCTGGCCTTTGGTTCCTCTTCAAGCAGCGAGCCCCGATTGGCTCGGGCTCCTCGCGAGGATTGGTTGACGTCAGGTGCAGCGCCAGCCCCCAGCCCCCCTGCCGAGAGGTGGTGCGCTGCTTGGCACCCCGCCCGCAACCCCCGAGGCGGAGGACGAGGTGAACCGAGCATTCGAGCTCGAGCGCGGGCGGAGCGTAGTTCGTCATGAGCTCTTCCAGGAGGCAATGGGTGCAATGAGCCGACTTGGTGAAGAGCTCGCGAGTGTCGAATAGCGCCTTGAGGCTGAAGGTCTCCGATTGGCGGAGGAACGGCGCAAGCTGAGGGTGGCTATCAACCTTGGCCGCTACCAGCGTGATCTTGACAACGCGAAGGCTGAGGCGTCTCTTAAGGTTTCCCGCGAGGCTTGCTCCCAAGCCTTGGAGGAGGCTCATGAGGCCGACCGCCATCGCGAGGCGCGCAGAAGCGCGCATGGGAGCTCCACGCCTGGAGCGTGTCCCTAGAGCAGTAGGTGGAGGCGCGCAGAGCCGCCCTTGCGTCGCTGAGGGGGACGCCTGTCGAGGAGGAAGAGGTCTGGAAGCGCGCGGAGGCGTTGGCGCTGGAGGCCGTGGAGCGCAGCCTCGAGGTTGAACAATTGGAGACGAGGGAGCGCCAAGTCACCCAAGCAGAAGATGCCGTCGGGGTTCGCGAGGCCAGGGTCCAGGAGGAGGTGGACCGCCGGGTGGCCGAGGTTCGCGCAGAACTGGAGGGAAGGTATGACTTGAAGCTGAAGCTTGCAGGTACGGAGGGTGCGGGCAGGGCTGCTGCCTTCAGGCCCAGGTTGGACGAGGCTGAGTGTCGGGTGGTAGGTGCGACATATGCCAACGGGTGGCTTATCATTGTGGGAGCCAGTAAGACGTCGCCGGTGCCTGGAAACGGGATGAGGCGAAGACATGCACGCCGGCGAATCTTACTCAGGTTCGGGGCTCTCCGTGGAGATAACACCCCTAGTCCTGCTCTGCGGGGTCTCCGCATGATCACTAGATCAGTACAAGTGGCTACAAGTGCTCCTTGAGCTGTTTGGCTAGAGGAAGAAGAAGGGCAAGGCTAGCTCTCCTTTTCTCTCTATGCGGTGTGTGAAACTCTATTAGATCAGCCTTTTGCATGGGTGCCCTGGGGGGTTTATATAGGCCTACCCCCCAGGGGTACAATGGTAATCCGGCTAGGTACGGGTCCTAGCTGTCAGTGTCTATGCTCGTCGGCTTCTCCGCCGGCCATTGGGGCCCGCCGACTGGTGGGTCCCGCCGGCTGCCGGCCTCTTGGCCGAAAGGCCGGCCCCACCGCTTGGGGGCTTTGTCGGCGACTGGTTACTGTTGCCTCGCCTCTGATGACGAGGGCTTTGTCGAGGTAAGCGTGGCTACAGTGCCGCCGCCTTGCGGGCTCTCACTGTAGCCTTACCTCGTCTTGTCTCCTTAATGAGGCGCATGCTCTGAGGGGGGGAGGTAGCAGGCTATTGGGAGCCGGCTACGCCCCTGGCCGACTAGGGGAGGCGAGGCCGCCTTCGAGTGTCTCTCTGGCTAAAGGGGCCCGTCTCCCATGGGCCGCATTGGCGCCTGTCGTGGGTGACGTCGGGGTCAACATGGCTATAGTGCCGCGCCGGACGGGAGATGGCTGGCTCGTACGGCGCCCTGTGGCCATGCTTGCTTCGGGATTCGGGAGTAGTGGGTTGTACTTCGCCACGCCCCGTCTTATCACCGTTATGTGGATGCAGTCCTGGTGGGTGTAGTCTTGGCCGGCTTCTGGGAGCCAGCTTTCTTCATGGCTGGCTTTCTTCACGGCCGGCTTCTGGGAGTCGGTCCTCTTGGGGCCGGCTTCCTGGAGTTGGCCATCTCGTAGCTTCCCTGGGGAGGGTTTCTGAGGCCGGGTCGCCTTCCGGTAGTCGGCCCTAGGGATAGCCGGCCGGGGGAAGGCGGCCCTGTGCTTGGTGCGTTTGAGGGCTTGAATGGCCTGATAATTTTTCCAAAGAGCTAGGGGGTGTCGGTTAGGCTACCCGTGGCCATTTACTCCGACACTGAGAGGCGTGCGGAGGCCACGGCTGCCGCCCTGGTCACGGCGCAGGCGGACTTGGCCTGCCACGACCGGATTTTCGGGATATTAATTCTCCAGAAAACGGCCCTTGTGCTCACCAGCCCCAGGATTACTGTTAGCTGATGAGGCACCAACTTGATACAAGAATTCCAAGCAAAGTACAAAATATTAAGTACAAGACCATTGTGGCCTATGAGTAAAACACTTGGTCTCTAGTGGTTGATGGCAGAAGCGGTTTGAGGTTCATCTGCGTCTATGGGACTCCATTTCCCACAAGAACAGCTGACCAGGGTAACTCCTATCTTCGTGAGGTTGCTATCACCTTTACAAGGGTTCCGGGGCTGTCGTCGTAACGCTCTTCTCCACGCAAGAAATCTGGCCAAGACAATAGCCAGGGACAAGCCAGTGAGTACGTTTGAATATACTCGCAAACATTTGGAACACGGGTATAACATATAACAAGGGGTAATCATGCTCCGAAATTATTCTATGACCATCACGTCAGTCACGAAATATGCGAAATCCATGATGAACGCATGCGGGTAAAATAAGAATATGCAATATATAAATAGAATGCAGTGATCGAGTGTCTGAAATGACTCCTCGAACAAGGGGTGCAAATAAATTAACAATGCCGCAGTCGGGCGTCTGAGCGACATCGCATAAAGGGCTCAGAAAGAATAAATAAGTAACAAGCATGCCGCAGTCGGGCGTCTGAGCGACACCGCATAAAGGGCTTATAAAGAATAAATAAATAACAAGCATGCCGCAGTCGGGCGTCTGAGCGACACCACATAAAGGGCTTATAAATAAAAGAAATACCGGCATGCCACAGTCGGGCGTCTATGCGACACCACATAAAGGGCTTATAAAGGATAGTTAAAAAAACAAGCATGCCGCAGTCGGGCGTCTGAGCGACACCACATAAAGGGCTTATAAAGGATAATCACAGTGAATATCCAGGAGGTAGAACCGTCCCAGGGATACTCAATAATTCAAATAAAGTAAATGGTTAGTCCACAATAATAATGATCATAATCCATATGTGTCACAGTTCATAATCAAAGTTCTGGTTTAGCAGTTTTTCCTTCGAAGACCGACACTAAGACCGACACTTGACCTATCCCAGACTGTAGTCCTTAACCATGGACACGGCTATTCGAATAGGTGTATAATCTCTGCAGAGGGTGTACTCTTTACCCACGGGTAACGGATTTCTTTAGTCCATCGGGACTAATTCCGTCTACGGTCTTTTAATTGAAAACACGCCTGACCTGCACACACCAGCTTAACTCACCGGTGTCTGGAATCACCCACACCACCTGTCAAGCCAAACTCTAAGTGGGGAGGCTACAACCTCGACGTAGCATGGGATCAAATTTATATATGCGCGCTCTAAGGGGTGCCCCCCTCTCGGTCCCAACCGGAAACACCCATGCCCCCGGACCGGATGACTGGCTTTAATCCATGGCCATGGGACCCTCATCACGGCCTCTCTGTACGGTGTGTGCTAGAAAGGGGTTGACAACTTACTGAACCGTACCCTACCTATGGCAGGGACAAGTGGTAGTACGAAGCAAGTGTGGGGGTTACTGGACAAGACTCGATCTAAGGCCGACTCAGGAGGTTCAAGTGTTCCCTGCATGATTAGCATAACAAAAATATTTCCAATAACAGATAAGCTTAACACTCATCAAGCCCCACCATGCCATACCGGATATACTCGTCTCAACAAGGGACTAGGGACAAGCTCGCGTCTACCCAAGACCACGACTTTCCCAACTTCCTTCCGGCATGCATGAGAAGCTTACGAGGATGATCGCTATCACCGGCATATCCGTTTATAACATCAAAGAAATCTCCACTTATGCACTCATGCGCATAATCTTACCGTCACATAAAATAGCGTATGCTCCAGGTCAAGGTGATGTTGTAACCGTATCAACAACATCCAAAAATATTAAACCAGGGTTCAGAATGCTTGCCTTCAAGTGTATGCATGTGGGGTGCATTTTTTGAAGGTTGCCGTTTCTCCAAAATCCTATTATGAGAAATATCCAAATAACACACATTTTAAATACAGTACAAAAATTTGTCCTAAATATTTTTGAAATAAATCTTAAAATAAACTAGATGAAATTTGAGAGAGGTAGGAAAAAGAATCAACTCATTTGGAGTTTTACTTTAAAAGATATAGCTGGTCAAAGTCTGGTCAAATCTCTGTTTTAAAAAAAATCAGAAAAAGGAAAACGCTTCGGGGAAGAATACGCCTTTGAAGCAGAGGAGACGTACTCCGGACTTTGCGCTTCCACTTAACCAGAGAGGACGGGTGAGCGGGTCACTGACAGTGGGTCCAGGGGACCCACTGGTCAGGTTTGACTGGTCTCCCTCTCCCTCCTTTCTCTCTGCCCGAACGGTGGCGGCCTCCGGCGATCGCCGTTGGCGAACGGCAGCTCCCCACGGGGCCCCGAAGGCAGGGATGGATCCGCCAGACCGGGGCGGTCCTCCCGGTGGGCGCAAGGCAGGCGGGGACGGAGGAAGTCACCGGCGGCGAGCTCCGCGGCGGACGGAGGTTCGGGAGCAAAGTGAGCTTTGGGCTATGGTGGGCCTTGGTCGAGGCTGAGGTGCTGGGCAGCTCCGCAAGACCATGGGGAGACGTCTGGTTTCGTTGGATAGGCGGGGGAAGGCCTGGCTGCGACATATTGTACCGGAGCTCGGCGGCGGCCGAACTGGCCGGAGACGAGGAAGAAGGTCCTTCCCCGTCGATTGCTGGCTGCGGGAGTACTATGGGGGTGGCCTGGGGTTGCTTGAGTGCTCGGTTGAGCTCGGGGTCCCCTTTTATAGCGCGACGGGGTTGGCTCTAGCGGCGGTGGATAAGATCGACGATGAGTCGCCGTTCTGTAGCTGCAGGACGTTGTGGCGGCGACGAGCGCGTGCCGACGAGCAAGTGGATGAGCCCGGCCTGTTCCCAGGGGGCAGCTGGCGCGCGCGGGTGGTTTGGGCGGCGCCGTCCACGGCAGAGCCCGCTGCCGATGCCGGCGTGCCGCCAAGGCGGCGCTGTAGGGCGCCAGGGAGTGCATGGAGGGTACTGGTGAGTGGGCGAGTGCATGGCGTGGTTCAGCAGGCGAGCAGGGGCCAGAGACGGGACGCGACGAGGGCGGCAGTGCGACGCGGCGGCTCAGTGCGCGCGCGTGCAAAACGTGCGCTCTGGGCGCGCCCAGAGCACGCACACCAGGTGTTCGACGAAATGCCAGTGCGCTCTAGAGAGCTTGGGTGATGTGGGTAGTAAACAGGCCAGGGTTAGGGGTAGCTAGGAGGTTAGTGGACATGCTGGATGGGTCAGGGGCTCAAGTCCACAATGCAAGCTAGCAGACATGCCAAAACTATTCCTGCACAAAGGGTGTTCGACAGAATGCCATGGGCATCTAGGCAACTCTTGGGGTGGCCAAACTCTCCAGATCCTAGTCTCTTGAGGAGCTCAAGAAGGTGGTAAGGTTAGTTTGGCAAAAACAGGAACTTGTTAGTGCAAGATTTTGAGAAAACCAGTTTTGGGCAGAAACTAAAAGCTATCATTGCATGCACTAAACATACTCATATGAGTCCAATCTCCTGGACTTAAGTGTTTGGTAGGGAGGACTACAAGTAGGGAAAAAGCTCATGGGCACTAGAGCAAAATAAAATGGAGTTGCAGTACAAATCACCAAACTGGACCAGAATGAAAATGAAGATGTTTCACTCAAAATTTTCAAAGAACATCACTGGGTTTTTGCATGAAGTTGAATAATAAGTATCCACTGACATCTCCAAACACTTGGAAAAAATTTTAGAAGAATATTTAAATAGGTTGTAGTACAAAAATACCTACTGGACCAGATTTGAAAAATTGATGTAGAGCTCAAAATCTCCAATAACCAAAAGGTATTTTTGCATAAAAGTGATGTGGAAACCTCACATGACCTCCCCAAATTTTGGTGAAAATTTTAAAAGCATTTATCAATTGGCTGCAGTGCAAAAAGGGGCTCCAAATTTCTAAAAGATCATTTTAAACGCGTAAAGCCCATGAAAAATAATTATGCAAATAAATCCACTGATAAAGGATTTTTTTTTATGAAGAGGGCATACAAGTTCCAATAATACTTTTGGAAAGTTTTCAATTTGAGGTAAAAACCCACAATATTAAAGAGAAGAGGATTCTGAAACCAAATGAGAAATCCAGAAAAATAAAAAATTTAATTTCCTGGCAAAATTTTAATTGACAAAACAAGGTCAAATTTTTGGGGTGTTACAACACTACCCCCCTTAAGAAAAATCTCATCCTCGAGATTTGCTAAGGGTTGTTAAAAAGAAAAGATACTCCCATTAGTTGGAACCAAGAGTTTGCCCATAGCACGAATTTAGGGTACAAACATAAGCATGCAACACACAAATAAACATAGCTATGACGTTTATAATGAAAACGGCAAAAGGACAGAGTCCTGAGAAAACGTTTCTGGTACTGGGGCGCACAAGCAGACATCCTTTTATAATGGCGATACAGGATCACACAATTTACAAGGCGTAGAAAATAATAAGGCTCGCTACTACTCGAGTGACTCAGTCTACTCCGTTAATATCTAAGCGGGCTTGCCTAGTGGACGATGAAGCTTCTCCACGGGTTTCACCGTTGGGATTTGCCGGATGAGGTTGCGTGGCTGCGGGGTCGGGGTAGCGATGATGACCATCGCGGGGGTTGTTGGCTACAACTCCGTTGGAGTGTGTTCCCAAAAGGCGGCGAAGCACTTCTGGGGACATCAAAGTATTTTGGTCGATGGCTGGGGCAGACCTCAAGGGCTCGATTGGGTGTCCGAACAGCACGACTGGGTTGTCGGCGTCGGGCTCCACTTCTCCTCTTGACGGGGCTCGGCGAAACAGTTCTCTACGAGCTGCGATCAGATCAAGGGTGATTTGATCGAACAGTTCCTCTAGTGCACTTACATAGCGCACCAGATGCAAAAGTGCAGGATCCGTCTCGTGATCTCCGTTGGCAACCTGGGGCGGCCTACCATACCCGTTACGACTGGGGTAGTAGTGGAACGAGCGACAGTTAACTCTGGGCGACAAGTGCCGGAGCTGAACTATAGCCTCTCGAGCTGCCAGTTGGATGGCTTGTGGCTCAAAGGAAGTGGTCCTTCCAGTGAACCTGTAGGGGCGTTCTGGCGATAGACCCCTACATAAATATGTACAGTGGCCCAGAACTGACGGCTCTCACTGCCCATGACTTCTTGGTACACAACATATTCTGGGGGCTCTTCTAATGCATAGCCACGGCGGGTGAGGTTTGCGAGCACGGTCACGAAACCTCCAAGGTTGGTTGCTGTGGTCTCATTGTGAACAATGGGGCCAGGCATCTTGACTTGGTTTGGGAAAGAGGCTGTGCTATGTTGAGGCTAGCGTGCCCTTTTTATAGAAAAAGGGGCGGAGTCTTCCCTCGCACACTTGCGAATGAGACAAGCTAGGTGTCGGTCACTGGCGCGTGATCGACAGGCTAAGCTGATAGGTTGGGCACCGACTGCCAAAAGCCTCGGGGTCACTGTGGGGCTATCTTACATGAGAAGCTTGGCTGGTGTTAGGTTAAGGTCTGGTGGTTTGGTTATCCTAGGTTTATTGACCTGGCTAAGATAGGATTAGCCAATGGTCAGCCTGGCTCTGATACCAAGTCTGTCACGACCGGATTTTCGGGATATTAATTCTCTAGAAAACGGCCCTTGTACCAGCCCCAGGATTACTGTTAGCTGATGAGGCACCAACTTGATACAAAAATTCCCAGCAAAGTACAAAATATTAAGTACAAGACCATTGTGGCCTATGAGTACAACACTTGGTCTCTAGTGGTTGATGGCGGAAGCGGTTTGAGGTTCATCTGCGTCTATGGGACTCCATTTCCCACAAGAACAGCTGACCAGGGTAACTCCTATCTTCACGAGGTTGCTATCACCTTTACAAGGGTTCCGGGGCTGTCGTCGTAACGCTCTTCTCCACGCAAGAAATCTGGCCAAGACAATAGCCAGGGACAAGCCAGTGAGTACGTTTGAATGTACTCGCAAACATTTGGAACACGGGTATAACATATAACAAGGGGTAATCATGCTCCGAAATTATTCTATGACCATCACGTCAGTCACGAAATATGCGAAATCCATGATGAACGCATGCGGGTAAAATAAGAATATGCAATATATAAATAGAATGCAGTGATCGAGTGTCTGAAATGACTCCTCGAACAAGGGGTGCAAATAAATTAACAATGCCGCAGTCGGGCGTCTGAGCGACACCGCATAAAGGGCTCATAAAGAATAAATAAGTAACAAGCATGCCGCAGTCGGGCGTCTGAGCGACACCGCATAAAGGGCTTATAAAGAATAAATAAATAACAAGCATGCCGCAGTCGGGCGTCTGAGCGACACCACATAAAGGGCTTATAAATAAAAGAAATACCGGCATGCCACAGTCAGGCGTCTATGCGACACCACATAAAGGGCTTATAAAGGATAGTTAAAAAAACCAAGCATGCCGCAGTCGGGCGTCTGAGCGACACCACATAAAGGGCTTATAAAGGATAATCACAGTGAATATCCAGGAGGTAGAACCGTCCCAGGGATACTCAATAATTCAAATAAAGTAAATGGTTAGTCCACAATAATAATGATCATAATCCATATGTGTCACAGTTCATAATCAAAGTTCTGGTTTAGCAGTTTTTCCTCCGAAGACCGACACTAAGACCGACACTTGACCTATCCCAGACTGTAGTCCTTAACCATGGACACGGCTATTCGAATAGGTGTATAATCTCTGCAGAGGGTGTACTCTTTACCCACGGGTAACGGATTTCTTTAGTCCATCGGGACTAATTCCGTCTACGGTCTTTTAATTGAAAACACGCCTGACCTGCACACACCAGCTTAACTCACCGGTGTCTGGAATCACCCACAACACCTGTCAAGCCAAACTCTAAGTGGGGAGGCTACAACCTCGACGTAGCATGGGATCAAATTTATATATGCGCTCTAAGGGGTGCCCCCCTCTCGGTCCCAACCGGAAACACCCATGCCCCCGGACCGGATGACTGGCTTTAATCCATGGCCATGGGACCCTCATCACGGCCTCTCTGTACGGTGTGTGCTAGAAAGGGGTTGACAACTTACTGAACCGTACCCTACCTATGGCAGGGACAAGTGGTAGTACGAAGCAAGTGTGGGGGTTACTGGACAAGACTCGATCTAAGGCCGACTCAGGAGGTTCAAGTGTTCCCTGCATGATTAGCATAACAAAAATATTTCCAATAACAGATAAGCTTAACACTCATCAAGCCCCACCATGCCATACCGGATACACTCGTCTCAACGAGGGACTAGGGACAAGCTCGCGTCTACCCAAGACCGCGACTTTCCCGACTTCCTTCCGGCATGCATGAGAAGCTTACGAGGATGATCGCTATCACCGGCATATCCGTTTATAACATCAAAGAAATCTCCACTTATGCACTCATGCGCATAATCTTACCGTCACATAAAATAGCGTATGCTCCAGGTCAAGGTGATGTTGTAACCGTATCAACAACATCCAAAAATATTAAACCAGGGTTCAGAATGCTTGCCTTCAAGTGTATGCATGTGGGGTGCATTTTTTGAAGGTTGCCTTTTCTCCAAAATCCTATTATGAGAAATATCCAAATAACACACATTTTAAATACAGTACAAAAAGTTGTCCCAAATATTTTTGAAATAAATCTTAAAATAAACTAGATGAAATTTGAGAGAGGTAGGAAAAATAATCAACTTATTTGGAGTTTTACTTTAAAAGATATAGCTGGTCAAAGTCTGGTCAAATCTCTGTTTTAAAAAAATCAGAAAAAGGAAAACGCTTCGGGGAAGAATACGCCTTTGAAGCAGAGGAGACGTACTCCGGACTTTGCGCTTCCACTTAACCAGAGAGGACGCGCGAGCGGGTCACTGACAGTGGGTCCAGGGGACCCACTGGTCAAGTTTGACTGGTCTCCCTCTCCCTCCTTTCTCTCTGCCCGAACGGTGGCGGCCTCCGGCGATCGCCGTCGGCGAACGGCAGCTCCCCACGGGGCCCCGAGGGCAGGGATGGATCCGCCATACCGGGTGGTCCTCCCGGTGGGCGCTAGGCAGGCGGGGACGGAGGAAGTCACCGGCGGCGAGCTCCGCGGCGGATGGAGGTTCGGTAGCAAAGTGAGCTTCGGGCTATGCTGGGCCTTGGTCGAGGCTGAGGTGCTGGGCAGCTCTGCAAGACCATGGGGAGACGTCTGGTGGCGTTGGATAGGCGGGGGAAGGCCTGGCTGCGACGTATTGTACCGGAGCTCGGCGGCGGCCGAACTAGCCGGAGACGAGGAAGAAGGTCCTTCCCCGTCGATTGCTGGCTGCGGGAGTACTATGGGGGTGGCCTGGGGTTGCTTGAGTGCTCGGTTGAGCTCGGGGTCCCCTTTTATAGCGCGACGGGGCTGGCTCCCGCGGTGGTGGATAAGATCGACGACGAGTCGCCGTTCTGTAGCTGCAGGACGTCGTGGCGGCGACGAGCGCGTGCCGATGAGCAAGTGGATGAGCTCAGGCTGTTCCCAGGGGGCAGCTGGCGCGCGCGGGTGGTTTGGGCGGCGTCGTCCATGGCAGAGCCCGCTGCTGCTGCCGACGCCGGCGTGCCGCCAAGGCGGTGCTGTAGGGCGCTAGGGAGTGCTTGGAGGGTACTGGTGAGTGGGCGAGTGCATGGCGTGGTTCAGCAGGCGAGCAGGGGCCAGAGACGGGACCCGACGAGGGCGGCAGTGCGACGCGACGGCTCAGTGCGCGCGCGTGCAAAACGTGCGCTCTGGGCGCGCCCAGAGCACGCACACCAGGTGTTCGACGAAATGCCAGCGCGCTCTAGAGAGCTTGGGTGATGTGGGTAGTAAACAGGCCAGGGTTAGGGGTAGCTAGGAGGTTAGTGGACATGCTGGATGGGTCAGGGGCTCAAGTCCACAATGCAAGCTAGCAGACATGCCAAAACTGTTCCTGCACACAGGGTGTTCGACAGAATGCCATGGGCATCTAGGCAACTCTTGGGGTGGCCAAACTCTCCAGATCCTAGTGTCTTTAGGAGCTCAAGAAGGTGGTAAGGTTAGTTTGGCAAAAACAGGAACTTGTTAGTGCAAGATTTTGAGAAAACCAGTTTTGGGCAGAAACTAAAAGTTATCATTGCATGCACTAAACATACTCCAATGAGTCCAATCTCCTGGACTTAAGTGTTTGGTAGGGAGGACTACAAGTAGGGAAAAAGCTCATGGGCACTAGAGCAAAATAAAATGGAGTTGCAGTACAAATCACCAAACTGGACCAGAATGAAAATGAAGATGTTTCACTCAAAATTTTCAAAGAACATCACTGGGTTTTTGCATGAAGTTGAATAATAAGTATCCACTGACATCTCCAAACACTTGGAAAATTTTTTAGAAGAATATTTAAATAGGTTGTAGTACAAAAATACCTACTGGACCAGATTTGAAAAATTGATGTAGAGCTCAAAATCTCCAATAACCAAAAGGTATTTTTGCATAAAAGTGATGTGGAAACCTCACATGACCTCCCCAAATTTTGGTGAAAATTTTAAAAGCATTTATCAATTGGTTGCAGTGCAAAGGGGCTCCAAATTTCTGGAAGATCATTTTAAACGAGTAAAGCCCATGAAAAATAATTATGCAAATAAATCCACTGATAAAGGATTGTTTTTTATGAAGAGGGCATACAAGTTCCAATAATACTTTTGGAAAGTTTTCCATTTGAGGTAAAAACCCACAATATTAAAGAGAAGAGGGTTCTGAAATCAAAGGAGAAATCCAGAAAAATAAAAAAATTAATTTCCTGGCAAAATTTTAATTGACAAAACAAGGTCAAATTTTTGGGGTGTTACATGGCCTCCGCCCGCGCCGAGCTGCTTTCTCTCCGGAAGCGGGTTGATGACGCCGAGGCCGTCGCACGGCAAAACAAGGAGGAAGTGCTCCAACGTCGGACGCTGGAGCACGAGCATGCTCCTACGCTTCAAGATCTCCGGAACAGGGCCAACACCGCCGTGGGCTACATCTACGACGAGAATGCTCCTGCCCCCCACTCGAATGACTATGCCAACCACCTGACCTTCTTCTCTGACGTGGTGACACGCCTGGAAGCTCGGTCCGACAGGGCTCACCGGCTCATGGAGGAGAGAAGTCGGGGCCTGCTCGGGCGCGCGTTCTCCCGCGTCTTCAGCCACCTCAGGAACACTTTCCCCGACTTCGACTTCGACGCCCCCATTGCCCCCGTACCGCAGGCCGTCCGGGGCAAACTGGCGCGGTGGGTGGAGGACAACGTGGACGCGCTGGTCAGAGCCTTTGCCACTGATGATGACGCGGTGGTGGTCGCCGCAGACGAAGGCGACATGGTTGATGACGGCGACAGAGGCGTCGCCGAAGGCGGCGATGGTGCCGACGAAGATGATGACGACGCGAGTGACGCGTCCGAGGGTGATGTAGTGAGTGACATATCTGGTTGATCCCATGTCCCCTTGTCGTTTTACCCTGTAGGCAAAAACTCGGGCGTGGCCCTTGGAAAACTTGTAAGAGCATTTTAAGAGGGGGAGCCCCTCATGTAAGCAGGTTGCGGCCTTTACTTTCTTATGCGGTATTGAATATGTGCCCTCGTGGACTCATGAGTCCGGGGGCGAGTTCCCTGTCGTGGTTTACCTTAGTCAGCACCAGCCTCGAGCTGGGTCACGAGGCTACAAGTTTCTGAGAATCCTGCGGAGCTAGTCGACCTGTCAGAAGGGGCCCCGCAAGAGGCAAGCGCCAGTTGCAGCGTTAGCGCGCGCTCGGCGCGCGTGTGCTTCGCGCAGTCTCGCTCGCGAGGGGCTCGTGAGGGGAAGGCGACGGACATGAGTCCCAGACTGAACGAAATCCAGAAAGCAAGAAACTGTTCGAACGAGAAGAGGCACCCCCCGCGCACATCGACAAAAAACTCGGCTTCAACTTAAATCCAGATCCAGAAAGCAAAGCTACGAAAAGAGAGATCCAAAGCAAATGGCCGCGTCCGGCACCTAGTCTAGTCTTCTGGTCTTCAAGTCTTCTCACCAGCGCGGAGCTAAGTGCTGCCACTAGGCATGGGAGGGAGCCCCGGGGCCTGAGGCCGGCACCCCTGAGACTCCGGGGCGTGTACAACCCCAACTCATTATTACGTGAGAGTGTCACGGGCGGCGAGCTTCACAGGCACTGGGCCTTCTTCACAGGTACCAGCCTTGCTTCATATCGCCAGACGAGGGCCCCGCCTTGCGCCACCTTCGACCACCTTTGAGCCGACCGACACTGGACGACACAAAGGGGGGAAAGGGGACGCCAGCGGTGCCCTCGGCGACCACAGGTCCTCTGCCGGGGGAAGGGTCATCGAAGCCTCCCCGGCAGAGGGCCTACCTCCGGGTGTCCCCTGGCTTCGCACGCCGTGGGGAGGGGCCTGGCTCCCGACCCCTCTCCTGCAGCCCCCAACGCGATCCCCCCGCTGGTAGGGAGGCCGCCGAGCTGGGGCCGCTAGTCGTTGTGGTGATATGTTCCTCCTGCGACTCATGGTTAGCGTAAGCTTGCTCCTGAGGGATTAGGGGTACCCTATAGTGGTCGTTGCACACGCGGTCGTGGCGGTTCCCCGACGGCTCCTGGAAGGCTTCGACTCCTAGCGCCCCTTCTTCCCAATCTTCTCCAACGAACGAGCCGGGGTCGTCCTCCGGTGTGTATTCCTGGTCCGTCATGCAGGGCGCGTAGGCTTCCGGGGCTGTTACCCCAAACACCTCGCTGTAGTGCCCCACACTCCATCTTGCCCGGCCCAGCGTGGCGTCCTGAGGATAGTAGCGTGGCATCTCGCCAGGACCATGGGGGCGACGCTTGTGCCGGTGCTTGTCGCAGGCGGTATGGGGGCGGCGGAGCCCCCGGCGCCGCCGGCCGCGCTGGTGTTGATGAAGCCCCCATGCGCGCCCGACGGGGCGTGGTTGCGGCGAGGCCCGCCAGGAGACCCCGTAACGGCCTGAGAAGGGAGTCGATAGCAGAACGGCGGCGCTCCCAAGGCCGCCGCGTCCAGCAGCTCAGCAACGCTTTCCAGCAGCGCGTCCCGGCCGCTCTCCATCAGCCGGCACCGCAGCAGCTCCCTTGCCACGGTGAGTGCTGCCCGCATATTTTCCTGCTCTCGCCGCGAGTGCGGCGCTGTTTCCGCGGCGTGGCTTGCTGCCCTTGCAGCAGCTCTTACCTGTCGTGGAGTGAGGGAGGATGACGCCTGGCCGCGCCGCCCGCGCCCCGCAGCGTTGGATGACGTCTGCGCCGCGTGGAGCGCGGGGTCGAGGTCTTCATGAGCAGGCGTCGTCGCCCGGGCCGGCCAGGCTGCCCAGCGGTCGGAGTCAGCTCTTGGGTCGCTGCACATCTTGACCGTGGAGCATTGGCTAGTCGATTCTCGAGGAAGAAGCTCCGACGCACCCCTACCTGGCGCGCCAAATGTCGGATGTGGGGTTCCGGCAAACCCTTAAGGTTGGAACTCTAGGGTGCGCGCGAAGTCTTTCCCTCCTACCAATCCACGCCCTAGCTCCCTAAGATCTCACGGACAAACTCGATGAACTCGCAACACAGAAAGACACGAGGTTTATACTGGTTCGGGCCACCGTTGTGGTGTAATACCCTACTCCAGTGTGGTGGTGGTGGATTGCCTCTTGGGCTGATGATAAACAGTACAAGGGGAAGAACAGCCTCCTGAGGTTGAGGTGTTCTTGTGCTCGTCCAGCTTGTGTGGGTGAGATGCCTCCGAGTGAGTTGTCCCCTATGGTGGTGGCTAGCTCTACTTATATAGGCCCTGGTCCTCTTCCCAAATATTGAGCGGGAAGGGAGCCAACAACGGCGGTCAAATTTGAAGGGGGACAGCTAGTGCAAGCTATCCTGACAAAAGTGGTCTTCGCCTGCGAAAGGCTCTGGTGGTGACGCCGTCTTGGGCTCCACGATGGCCTCTGTCCTGCCGTCCTTCTGGTCTTGGTCTCATTGCACCAATAAGGCAACCTTTGCCTGATGCCTCGGTACTCCTCGCCTGCGCTGGCCTCCTTAGCACCAAAGAGGAAACAAGGACACTGCGCGCGCTGGCGCCCGCCTGGCGCCCGCCTGGTCTCGATTGTCATGGCTCACGTCACGAGAGCCTCGTGAGGTTTGCCCCGCCTTGATATCTCCGCTCCTCGTGAGCCTGCCTGGCCAGGCCACTCCTTAGGAGGTCTTGCGCCGTCCGCCTCGCGAGGCTAGGCCCCTCGCGAGGGTCTTGGATGCCTCATTGATGAAGATGGGCCGTACGGCCCGCTGACTTAGCCACGCCGTGGGCCGCAGGCAGGCAAGTCTGGGGACCCCCGTTCCCAGAGCGCCGACACCGGGACTTCAATGATGTTTTGAACGTCATGGAGCATATGAGATGTTCCAGGAGTTGAAGTTAACATTTCGAGCAAATGCTCGAATTGAGAGATATGAAGTCACCAATAAGTTCTACAGGTGCAAGATGGAGAAGAATAGTTCTGTGAGTGAGCATATACTCAAAATGTCTGGGTATAACAATCACTTGATTCAACTGGGAGTTAATCTTCCGGATGATAGTATCATTGACAGAATTCTTCAATCACTGCCACCAAGCTACAAGAGCTTCGTGATGAACTATAATATGCAAGGGATGGATAAGACAATTCCCGAGCTCTTCGCGATGCTAAAGGCTGCGGAGGTAGAAATCAAGAAGGAGCATCAAGTGTTGATGGTCAACAAGACCACCAGTTTCAAGAAAAAGGGTAAAGGGAAGAAGGAGAACTTCAAGAAGAACGGCAAGCAAGTTGTTGCTCAAGTGAAGAAGCCCAAGTCTAGACCTAAGCCTGAGACTGAGTGCTTCTACTACAAAGGGACTGGTCACTGGAAGCGGAACTGCCCCAAGTATTTGGCGGATAAGAAGGATGGCATGGTGAAAAAAGGTATATGTGATATACATGTTATTGATGTGTACCTTACTAATGCTCGTAGTACCACCTGGGTATTTGATATTGGTTTTGTTGCTAATATTTGCAACTCGAAACAGGGACTACAGATTAAGCGAAGATTGGCTAAGGACGAGGTGACGATGCGCGTGGGAAATGGTTCCAAAGTTGATGTGATCGCGGTCGGCACGCTACCTCTACATCTACCTTTGGGATTAGTTTTAGACCTGAATAATTGTTATTTGGTGACAGTGTTAAGCATGAACATTATATTTGGATCTTGTTTGATGCGAGACGGTTATTCATTTAAATCTGAGAATAATGGTTGTTCTATTTATATGAGTAATATCTTTTATGGTCATGCACCCTTGAAGAGTGGTCTGTTTATATTGAATCTCGATAGTAGTAATACACATATTCATAATATTGAAGCCAAAAGATGCAGAGTTGATAATGATAGTGCAACTTATTTGTGGCACTGTCGTTTAGGTCATATTGGTGTAAAGCGCATGAGGAAACTCCATTCTGATGGACTTTTGGAATCACTTGATTATGAATCACTTGGTACTTGCAAAGCATGCCTCATGGGCAAGATGACTAAAACACCGTTCTCCAGAACAATCGAGCGAGCAACAGATTTGTCGGAAATCACACATACTGATGTATCTAGTCCGATGAATGTTGAGGCTCGTGGCGGGTATCGTTATTTTCTCACCTTCAGAGATGATTTAAGAAGATATGGGTATATCTACTTGATGAAACATAAGTTTGAAACATTTGAAAAGTTCAAAGAATTTTAGAGTGAAGTGGAAATCATCGTAACAAGAAAATAAAGTTTCTACGATCTGATCGTGGAGGAGAATATTTGAGTTACAAGTTTGGTCTTCATTTGAAACAATGCGGAATAGTTTCGCAACTCACGCCACCCGGAACACCACAGCATAATGTGTGTCCGAACGTCGTAATCGTACTTTACTAGATATGATGCGATCTATGATGTCTCTTACTAATTTACCGCTATCGTTTTGGGGTTATGCTTTAGAGACGGCTGCATGCACATTAAATAGGGCACCATCTAAATCCGTTGAGACGACGCCTTATGAACTGTGGTTTGGCAAGAAACCAAAGTCGTCGTTTCTTAAAGTTTGGGGCTGCGATGCTTATGTGAAAAAGCTTCAACCTGATAAGCTCGAACCCAAATCGGAGAAATGTGTCTTCATAGGATACCCAAAGGAGACTGTTGGGTACACCATCTATCACAGATCCGAAGGCAAGACATTCGTTGCTAAGAATGGATCCTTTCTAGAGAAGGAGTTTCTCTCGAAAGAAGTCAGTGGGAGGAAAGTAGAACTTCATGAGGTAACTATACCTGCTCCCTTATTGGAAAGTAGTTCATCACAGAAATCTGTTCCTGTGACTCCTACACCAATTAGTGAGGAAGCTAATGATGATGATCATGTAACTTCAGATCAAGTTACTACCGAACCTCGTAGGTCAACCAGAGTAAGATCCACACTAGAGTGGTACGGTAATCCTGTTCTGGAGGTCATGTTACTTGACCATGACGAACCTACGAACTATGAGGAAGCAATGATGAGCCCAGATTCCGCAAAATGGCTTGAGGCCATGAAATCTGAGATGGGATCCATGTATGAGAACAAAGTGTGGACTTTGGTTGACTTGCCTGTTGATCGGCAAGCCATCGAGAATAAATGGATCTTCAAGAAGAAGACTGACGCTGACGGTAATGTTACTGTCTACAAAGCTCAACTTGTTGCGAAAGGTTTTTGACAAGTTCAAGGAGTTGACTATGATGAGACTTTCTCACCCGTAGCGATGCTTAAGTCCGTCCGAATCATGTTAGCAATTGCCGCATTTTATGATTGTGAAATTTGGCAAATGGATGTCAAGACTGCATTCCTGAATGGATTTCTGGAAGAAGAGTTGTATATGATGCAACCTGAAGATTTTATCGATCCAAAGGATGCTAACAAAGTGTGCAAGCTCCAGCGATCCATCTATGGACTGGTGCAATCATCTCGGAGTTGGAATAAACGTTTTGATAGTGTGATCCAAGCATATGGTTTTATACAGACTTTTGGAGGAGCCTGTATTTACAAGAAAGTGAGTGGGAGCTCTGTAGCATTTCTAATATTATATGTGGATGACATATTGTTGATTGGAAATGATATAGAATTTCTGGATAGCATAAAAGGATACTTGAATAAGAGTTTTTCAATGAAAGACCTCGGTGAAGCTGCTTATATATTGGGCATCAAGATCTATAGAGATAGATCAAGACGCTTAATTGGACTTTCACAAAGCACATACCTTGATAAAGTTTTGAAGAAGTTCAAAATGGATCAAGCAAAGAAAGGGTTCTTTCATGTGTTACAAGGTGTGAAGTTGAGTCAGACTCAATGCCCTACCACTGTAGAAGATAGAGAGAAAATGAAAGGTGTTCCCTATGCTTCAGCCATAGGCTCTATCATGTATGCAATGCTATGTACCAGACCTGATGTGTGCCTTGCTATTAGTTTAGCAGGGAGGTACCAAAGTAATCCAGGAGTGGATCACTGGACAGCGGTCAAGAACATCCTGAAATACCTGAAAAGGACTAAGGATATGTTTCTCATTTATGGAGGTGACAAAGAGCTCGTCGTAAATGGTTACGTCGATGCAAGCTTTGACACTGATCCGGATGACTCTAAGTCACAAACCGGATACATGTTTATATTGAACGGTGGAGCTGTCAGTTGGTGCAGTTCTAAGCAAAGCGTCGTGGCGGGATCTACGTGTGAAGCGGAGTACATAGCTGCATTGGAAGCAGCAAATGAAGGAGTCTGGATGAAGGAGTTCATATCCGATCTAGGTGTCATACCTAGTGCATCGGGTCCAATGAAAATCTTTTGTGACAATACTGGTGCAATTGCCTTGGCCAAGGAATCCAGATTTCACAAGAGAACCAAGCACATCAAGAGACGCTTCAATTCCATCCACGATCAAGTCAAGGAGGGAGACACAGAGATTTGCAAGATATATACGGATCTGAATGTTGCAGACCTGTTCACTAAGCCTCTCTCACGAGCAAAACATGATCAGCACCAAGACTCCATGGGTGTTAGAATCATTACTGTGTAATCTAGATTATTGACTCTGGTGCAAGTGGGAGACTGAAGGAAATATGCCCTAGAGGCAATAATAAAGTTGTTATTTATATTTACTTATATCATGATAAATGTTTATTATTCATGCTAGAATTGTATTAACCGGAAACTTAATACATGTGTGAATACATAGACAAACAAAGCGTCACTAGTATGCCTCTACTTGACTAGCTCGTTCAATCAAAGATGGTTAAGTTTCCTAACCATAGACATGAGTTGTCATTTGATTAACGGGATCACATCATTAGAGAATGATGTGATTGACTTGACCCATTCCGTTAGCTTAGCATTTGATCGTTTAGTATAATGCTATTGCTTTCTTCATGACTTATACATGTTCCTATAACTATGAGATTATGCAACTCCCAAATACCGGAGGAACACTTTGTGTGCTACCAAACGTCACAACGTAACTAGGTGATTATAAAGGTGCTCTACAGGTGTCTCTGATGGTACTTGTTGAGTTGGAATAGAACGAGATTAGGATTTGTCACTCCGATTGTCGGAGAGGTATCTCTGGGGCCTCTCGGTAACTAATGAGTTAGTTGCGGGATGATGCATTACGGAACGAGTAAAGAGACTTGCCGGTAACGAGATTGAACTAGGTATTGAGATACCGACGATCAAATCTCGGGCAAATAACATACCGATGACAAAGGGAACAACATATGTTGTTATGCGGTTTGACCGATAAAGATCTTCGTAGAATATGTAGGAACCAATATGAGCATCCAGGTTCCGCTATTGGTTACTGACCGGAGACGTGTCTCGGTTATGTCTACATAGTTCTCGAACCCGTAGGATCCGCACGCTTAACGTTCGGTGATGATCGGTAATATGAGTTTATGTGTTTTGATGAATAGAATGTAGTTCAGAGTCCCGGATATGATCATGGACATAACGAGGAGTCTCGAAATGGTGGAGACATAAAGATCAATATATTGGATGACTATGTTTGGACTTCGAAAGGGTTCCGAGTGAGTTTGGACGAATACCGGAGTACTGGGGGGTTACCGGAACCCCCCGGGGAGTGTAATGGGCCTCATGGGCCTTGGTGGAGAGAGGAAGGGGCGGCCAGGGCAGGCCGCGCGCCCCCTCCCCCTCTAGTCCGAATTGGACAAGGAAGGGGGGCGGCACCCCCATTTTTCCTTCCCCCTCTCTCCTCCTTCCTTCCCTCCTTCTCCTACTCTTGGAAGGGGTGGAGTCCTACTCCCAGTGGGAGTAGGACTCCCCTTGGGGCGCGCCTAGGAGGCCGGCCTCCTCCCCCTCCTCCACTCCTTTATATACAGGGGAGGGGGCACCCCATAGACACACAAGTTGATCATTGATCTCTTAGCCGTGTGCGGTGCCCCCCTCCACCATAATCCACCTCGGTCATATCGTAGCGGTGCTTAGGCGAAGCCCTGCTTCGGTAGCATCAACATCACCGTCATCACGCCGTCGTGCTGACGGAACTCTCCCTCGAAGCTCTACTGGATTGTGAGTTCGCGGGACGTCACCGAGCTGAACGTGTGCAGATCGCGGAGGTGCCATACGTTCGGTACTAGGATCGGTCGATCGTGAAGACGTACGACTACATCAACCACGTTGTCATAATGCTTCCGCTTACGGTCTACGAGGGTACATAGACGACACTCCCCCCTCTCATTGCTATGCGTCACCATGATCTTGCGTGTGCGTAGGAATTTTTTTAAAATTACTACGTTCCCCAACACTACCCCCTGGGCGCGCCCCCTACCTCGTGGCCGCCTCGGAGATTCCCCTGACTTGTTCCCAACGTCAAAACCTCTTATATATACCCAAACTTCCAGAACATAACCTAGATCAGGAGTTCTGCCGCCGCAAGCCTCTATAGCCACCAAAAACCAATCGGGACCCTGTTCTGGCACCCTGCCGGAGGGGGGATCCCTCACCGGTGGCCATATTCATCATCCCGGCGCTCTCCATGACGAGGAGGGAGCAGTTCACCCTCGGGGCTGAGGGTATGTACCAGTAGCTATGTGTTTGCTCTCTCTCTCTCTCTCCCATGTTCCTGATTCGGCACGATCTTGATGTATCGCGAGCTTTGCTATTATAGTTGGATCTTATGATGTTTCTACCCCTCTACTCTCTTGTAGTGTATTGAGTTTTCCCTTTGAAGTTATCTTATCGGATTGAGTTTTTAAGGATTTGGGAACACTTGATGTATGTCCTGCATGTGCTTATCTGTGGTGACAATGGGATATCACGTGATCTACTTGATGTATGTTTTGGTGATCAACTTGCGGGTTTCGTGACCTTGTGAACTTATGCATAGGGGTTGGCACACGTTTTCGTCTTGACTCTCCGGTAGAAACTTTGGGGCACTCTTTGAAGTTCTTTGTGTTGGTTGAGTAGATGAATCTGAGATTGTGTGATGCATATCGTATAATCATACCCACAGATACTTGAGGTGACATTGGAGTATCTAGGTGACATTAGGGTTTTGGTTGATTTGAGTCTTAAGGTGTTATTCTAGTACGAACTCTATGATAGATCGAACGGAAAGAATAGATTCGTGTTATTTTACTACGGACTCTTGAATAGATCGATCAGAAAGGATAACTTTGAGGTGGTTTCGTACCCTACAATAATCTCTTTGTTAGTTCCCTGCTATTAGTGACTTTGGAGTGACTCTTTGTTGCATGTTGAGGGATAGTTATATGATCTTATGTTATTATTGTTGACAGAACTTGCACTAGTGAAAGTATGAACCCTAGGCCTTGTTTCAACGCATTGCAATACCGTTTACGCTCACTTTTATCTTTAGTTACCTTGCTGTTTTTATATTTTCAGATTACAAAAACCTATATCCACCATCCATATTGCACTTGTATCACCATCTCTTCGCCGAACTAGTGCACCTATACAATTTACCATTGTATTGGGTGTGTTGGGGACACAAGAGACTCTTTGTTATTTGGTTGCAGGGTTGTTTGAGAGAGACAATCTTCATCCTACGCCTCCCACGGATTGGTAAACCTTAGGTCATCCACTTGAGGGAAATTTGCTACTGTCCTACAAACCTCTGCACTTGGAGGCCCAACAACGTCTACAAGAAGAAGGTTGCGTTGTAGACATCACGGAGCAACGCTGTTGGCATCCAAAGGCGGGAGCAGGAGGTCTCGCGAGCGCTGGAGGAAGAAGACGAGGGATTGAAGATGCATGTCAGCCATTGGATGTACATCCAACGGCTATAGATGTGAGAATCATTTGTTGACTAACTTGACAACGCGTTGCCTAGGCTTTGACCTATTGGTCGACATGCCAGCCTCCTTGTGTGCGAAGATATAGCTGTTGGGTCCCAGCTGTCAGGGGGAGGAGACATTTTTTCTCCTGTAATAAGGAGGAACTTCCTTGCATGCGAGGATGTAGCTTTTGGGTCCCAGCTGTCAGAAGGAGGAATCATTTTTTCACGTAATAATGAGGCACTTGCTTGCGTATGGTCATGGACCATGTGGGTCCCTACTGTCAGCCACTCCACATACATCCCTCTTCTGATGGTTGTCGTTTGTTGACCAAGTTGACCATGCCGCGCCGAGAGCACCAACGTGGTGGACGACGGCGAGGCCTAGGAAGGGAATGATCCGAGCCGGGGAAGACGCGGTAGTGGATGACCACGCGGAGGGGAGTACAAGGGTTGACTGACTGGTTCGGCTGTGGTGTGAGGCTACCATCGCCATAGAATAACAGGAGGTGTGGGTGAGTAGAGGGATGGCCTGACCAGCGATGGGAGTAGGATGGGGCGTTGAGCCTGCACAGGCACAGAACCAAACATGGGAGGCAGGAGTAGGCGCCCCCCCCCCCAGTGTTGGTTTGGATGGCTGGAGTAAAAATATTAATGATTGAATAAGCATCATGGTCGTTGGATTGGCATCCAACAGCCACTGACGCTAGAAACGTTTGTTCATTATGAGTTGACAAAATCCTTGCGTACGCGTTAATTTAGTAGGCCCACAAGTCAACCTCTAAATATGTTCCAAACATCATACATCCCATTTTCTATTGTGTTCAATAATTTACATCCTCAAACTATGCACTCGTTGCATGTGAACGTAGAGTCTATCACATTCAATCATCACGAGGTGCTTCAAAATGACAAACTTTCGCAACGGTGCATACTAAAGGAAAACACTTTTATCTTGATATTAAGTGGAGGGATCATCTTATAATGCTACCGTCGTTCTAAGCAAAATAAGATGCATTAAAGACAAACGTCACATGCAAGCAATATGTGACATGATATGACCATTTTCTTCTTATGCTTTTGATCTCCATCTCCAAAGCATTAGCATAATCTCCATCATTATCGGCATAACACCATGATCTCCATCATCTCCAAGGTGCCATCATGTAGTTGTCTCCATCAACTATTGCTTCTACAACTATTGCTAACTCATACTGATGAAGTAAAGCAATTACATGGCGTTTAGTGATTGACGTGCATGTCATACAATAATATTAAGACAACCCAATGGCTCCTGCTGGTTGACGTACTCATCGACATGCAAGTCATGAACTATTACAAAACATGATCATCTCATACATCACATATATCAAATGACATCTTGGCCATACCACATCACATCACATGCCCCGCAAAAACAAGTTAGACGTCCTCAAATTTGTTATTGCAAATTTTACGTGGCTTCTAGGGACAACGTGTAAGAACCGTTCTTAGCTACACAAAGCCAAAACAATGATATACAAGTTGCGTTTTAACCTTTTACAAGGACCACTGTTGTCAAATTAGACTCAATTAAAGTGGGAGAGACAAACACAATACAAGTTTCATGTTAGTCACGGAACTAGTCTCTTGCGTGTGGACAAGTAAAGTTGGTCCGGGCCGCTTCATCCCACAATACCGTCAAATCCAAAAAAACAAAGGAGGTAAGCAATCTGAACATCGACGCCCACAACCAATGTGTGCTCTACTTGTGCATAACATCTTCGCATAGGCCTAGTTCATGATGCCACTGATGGGGAACATTACATGGAAAAAAATTCCTATGGTTTCACCCAAGATCTAACCTAGGAGATGATAGCAATGAGAGGGGAGTGTGTCTACATACCCTTGTAGCCAAAAGCATTAACTTTATAATCAAAGTGGTTGGCGTAGTCGTACTCCCTTCGTGATCCAATCCGATCCAGCACCGCACGAGCAGCACCTCCGAGATGTGCATGCATACGGCTCGACGACGTATCCTCCTTCTTCATCCAGCAAGCGAGGGGGAGAGATAGATGTGATCTAGACCAGCATGGTGGCATGGTGATGATGGTGGCAGCGGAAATCCGGCATGGCTTTGCTAAGCGCGTACCGAAGGAGGAGATGAGAGGAAGAGACGGGGAAGCAGCCAGCAAAGGGATGAGCCTCCCCTACATCTTCCC
The DNA here is from genome assembly GCF_002575655.3 of Aegilops tauschii subsp. strangulata. Classification (NCBI taxonomy): domain Eukaryota; kingdom Viridiplantae; phylum Streptophyta; class Magnoliopsida; order Poales; family Poaceae; genus Aegilops; species Aegilops tauschii. Next base: position 86,836,309 of record NC_053040.3, read on the forward strand.
TCTATTTATAGAGGTGTGGGAGGTGGCTGGCCATCCCTAGACCCTCCTCCAAGGAGAGGGGCCGCCAGGGGGAGGCTTCCCCCCAAGCCAAGTGGAGGTGCCCCTCCCCTTCAGGGTTTCCCCAACCCCTAGCCGCATGGGCCTTGGGGGGCTGGTGTGCCTGATCCATGTAGGATAGGGCGCCCCCTTAAGACCATGCAGGCCTCCGGGACAGGTGGGCCACTCTGGTGGACCCCCGGGAGCTTTCGGAACCTCCCGATACACTACCGATAAATTGGTGACCTTTTCAGAACACTGAAAACTACATTTTCATGTATATAAATCTTTACATCCGGACCATTCCAGAGCTCCTCGTGATGTCCTGGATCTCATCCGAGACTTCAAACAATTTTCGGTATTGCCATTATGAATATCCCAATACTACCCTAGCATTACCGAACATTGAGTGGGTGACCCTACGGGTTCGCGAACATGTAGACATGACCGTGACACCTCTCTGATCAATAACCAATAGCAGGACCTGGATGCCCATAATGACTCCCACTTATTCAACCAACATCTTTATTGGTTTGAACCACGATGTCGAGGATTCAGAAAATCCCGTATACAATTCCCTTTGTCCGGCGATATGTTACTTGCCCGAGATTTGATCGTTGATATCACCATACCTAGTTCAATCTTGTTACAAGCAATTCTCTTTACTTGTTCCGTAATATAATATCCCCATGACTAAACACACCAGTCACATGCTTGCAAGCTATTCATGATGTTGTATTACCGAGAGGGCCCAGAGATATCTCTCCGTCATACGGAGTGACAAATCATAGTCTCGATCCATGCATCCCAACAAATACTTTCCGAGATAATTGAAGAGCACTTTATGATCACCCAATTACGAACTGATCTTTGATACCTATAGAGTATTCTGCCGGTATTAGGGAGTGGCATGATCTCATGGTCTAAGATCAGATACTTGACATGAAGAAAGTTGTAGCAATTAAACTAAGTGACACGATCATATGCTAAGCTTATGATTGGTTCTGTCTATCACATCATTCTTCTAATGATGTGATCCCATTATTAAGTGACACCTCATGTCTATGATCAAGAAATCTTAATCATCTTTAGTCAACAAGCTAGTCTAGTAGTGGATCATTAGGGACACGGTCTTTGTTTATGTATCACCACTATTGTATTTCAGTTTTGGGTCAATACAATTATGTCGGATTTCGCTTTCCAGCAAAACCCTTGAGGTTCGAACACTGGGGTGCGCACGAAGATTCCCCCCACCTAATCACGCCCTCAGCCTCACCGCGATCTCAAAGCCTAGCTCGACGAACTCGTAACACAAGAGACACGAGATTTATACTGGTTCCGGCCACTGTTGTGGTGTAATACCCTACTCCAGTGTGGTGTGGTGGATTGCCTCTTGGGCTGACGATGAACAGTACAAGGGGAAGAACAGCCTCCTGAGGCGAGGTGTTTTTGTGCTTGGTGGGTGTGAGGATGATCTGAATCTCCCGAGGCTCTGTTGTGATACGTTCAGATGAGTTGCCTCCTACTGTGGTGGGTAGTCCTATTTATAGAGGCCCTGGTCCTCTTCTCAAATATTGAGCGGGAAGGGAGCCAACAACGGCCAATTTGAAGGGGGACAGCTAGTACAAGCTATCCTGACTAAAGGTGGTCTTCGCCTGCCAAAGGCTCTGGCGGTGACGCCGCCTTGGGCTCCACGGTGACCACCATCCTGCCGTCCTGCTGGTCTTGGTCTCGTTGCACCGATATGGAAACCTTTGCGTGATGCCTCGGTACTCCTCGCCTGCGCTTGCCTCCTTAGCACCAAAGAGGAAACAAGGACACTGCGCGCTGGCGCCCGCCTGGTCTTGGTCGTCATGGCTTACGTCATTGGAACCTCGCGAGGTTCGCCTTGCCTTGATCTCTCTGCCCCTCGCGAGCCAGCTTGGTGAGGCTGCCCCCTAGGAGGTCTTGTATCGTCCGCCTCGCGAGGCTTGGCCCCTCGCGAGGGTCTTGAGCGTTTCTTGGTGAAGATGGGTCGTACTGGGCCGCGAGTGGAGCCACGCCGTGGGCCGCAGGCAGGCAAGTCTGGGGACCCCTGATCCCAGAACACCGAGAGTAGCCCCCGGGCCCAAGGCGTGCTTGGACTTGGCTTCGAGGCGAAGCCAAAGGGCAGGTGCAGAGCGTCGCGGGCCCCAACAGCCTTCAGCCTTGGTCGACGCATGGCGATTGATTGGACGTGGGCGTCTCCGCTTCCCCACGCTGCCTCGGCAACTGCCCGTCTGACAAAAGCCTGGCGCGGGCTACGCTTGCCTTCATTGCTTTCTTCCGCCTTGCTCCAGATCCCCTTTCTCGCCCCTCGCTTCCGAAATCTCCAGATCCGCTCTCATCCCCTTCCGAATCAGCGACCAATGGTGCCCCGGAAGGTCAAGGTTTCTTCGTCGCCCGCCTGGTACGAGCCGGCTCTGGATGCGCCCAATGTCTCAGAGAATAACCTCGCCGTCACGCGCCTACTGACGGTGGGAGAGAGCAACGAGAGGGGGAAGACCGAGCTCCGGGCTGGCTCTGCCGTGCCGGAGCCCGCGGGAAGCACCTTCTTCCCCTTCTTCATGACCAGCGTCGTCGCGGGGCTGGTTCCCCCCTTCTCCGACTTCTTCTATGAGGTCCTTGGCCATTACGGGCTGCAGGCGCTGCATCTTCATCCCAACTCTATTCTCCTTCTGTCGATCTTCGCCTTCTACTGCCAGGCATATGTCGGCGTGATGCCGTCCGTGGCTCTACTGTGCCACTTCCTCTTCTTTCGCATCAACGATGGTCGTACCTCCGGGTGCGCCAACTTCATCGCGGCCGGCAAGGCCAACTCGATCTCGATGGCTGGGAAGAAGGCCGACAGCTTCAGGAGCAAGTGGGTCATGATGGACGCCAATTGCGTCCACCCACGCTTGCTACTGCCAACGGAGATGCCCCAGTCCGACGCGGGGTGGTCTCGTGCGAAGCTCACTGATGATCGGGCGACGTCGGTGCTGGAGAAGATGAACGCCGACCTGAAGCCAGGCAACGCGAAGGCGGCGAAGGTGACAGGGGCCATGCTCCTGAGGGAATTCCTGATGCTGCGCGTGGCCCCACTTCAGGCGCGTACACGCCCCTTATGGAGGCTTGGGGGCGAAGAGCTGGCTGCGGCTCTCCGCCTCCTGGTTGGGGACGACCAGGAATACCCGCCGAGTGCCTTCATTCCCTTGTTCCGCCGCAAGGACGGAGCACAGGTCGTGGCTACTAGGCCAACCTTTGATGGGCGCGGGCTGGTGCCGCCAGTGCCTCATGCGGTCCCGGCTGCGACGGTGCCGTGGAGTTGTCTTCTGACGACTCTCGCAAGGAGGAGGAAGAGGAGGAAGACGAGGAGCGCGACTCGGAGGCGACCCCCGAGGGGATGGGGGAGACCTCCCCCTTGCGCAAGGCTGACTTCCTCCGCACCATGCCTGACGACGACAACGAGACCGATGACCTCCAGAGGGGGGAGCTGCCCGTGATCCCGACGAGGGGCAGGTCGGCGTTGGTTTCCCGAGATAACGCTCCTGTTCTGACACCGCCTGGGGCTGCTTCTGCCACGTCTGCTGCTCCTTCCTCTGCCCCTCGAGCCCGTGCGCCCGGGCCCCTGGCTGGGAGGCTCTCGGGCTTCAAGCTTAGCAAGAGGAGGGTGGACTACACCGCGGTGGACCAGTAAGTGCTCTTGCCTTGTTTCATTCTTGCTTCTGCTGCTTGACCTTGACGCTTCTCCGCTGTGCGATTAGGCCGACGCATGCGGCGAAGAAGAGGAAGGAGGAGGCGGTGGTGCTGCTCGGTACCAGCCTGCCTGCTCCGGTTGCGTCTCCCTCAGTGGAGAAGGGCAGCGTTGGTGCTCATGTCTCTCCAGCTCGGTCGTCCTCGCGAGGCCTGGGGGAGAATCCTCGGGAGGAGTCAGCCCCCGTGGCCCCGCTGGCTCCGAAGCCACCGGTGTCCGGCTCGGTTGCTCAGGTCTCCAAGGCTCAGGAGCCCCCAGTCTCCCAGGCTATGGTGACGATACCTTCTCCTCCTCCTCCCACTGCACCACTGATTCCAGGTCCTTCAGCCTCCCCTGATGTGACGCCCCCGATTTGACCGTACACTAATCATGCACGCAAATGTGTACGATCAAGATCAGGGACTCACGGGAAGATATCACAACACAACTCTAAAACATAAATAAGTCATACAAGCATCATAATACAAGCCAGGGGCCTCGAGGGCTCGAATACAAGTGCTCGATCATAGACGAGTCAGCGGAAGCAACAATATCTGAGTACAGACATAAGTTAAACAAGTTTGCCTTAAGAAGGCTAGCACAAACTGGGATACAGATCGAACGAGGCGCAGGCCTCCTGCCTGGGATCCTCCTAACTACTCCTGGTCGTCGTCAACGGCCTGCACGTAGTCGTAGGCACCACAAGTGTCGTAGGTGTCGTCGTCGAGGGTGGCGTCTGGCTCCTGGACTCCAGCATCTGGTTGCGACAACCAGATAGAAAGGAAAGGGGGAAAAGAGGGAGAGAAGCAACCGTGAGTACTCATCCAAAGTACTCGCAAGCAAGGAGCTACACTACATATGCATGGGTATATGTGTAAAGGGGCATATCAGTGGACTGATGTAACACCCCGCATGTAACTTGCCATATTTGTAACTCCGACTCTTGCCATTTCCGGCTATGTGATATGTTTTTCCCTCCGTTGTCGGGTTTTGTCTTTCATTTTGTATTTTGTCATGTCATGCATTTTCATATCATGTCATCATGTGCATTGCATTCGCATACATGTTCGTCTCATGCATCCGAGCATTTTCCCCGTTGTCCGTTTTGCAATCCGGCGCTCCTATCTCCTCCGGTGCACCCTTCTTGTTTTCTTTCGTGTGCGTATGTCAAACTTTCTCGGAATGAACCGAGGCTTGTCTAGTGGTCTTAATATACCAACCGGAGACTACCGGTCAAGTTTCGTTCCATTCGGAGGTCGTTTGGTACTCCAACGGTTAACCGGGCCTCCGCAATGTCCATTTGAGTATCCAGCAAAACCCCCCTCCAAAACCAGACCAAAGCCCACCAAACTCTCTTCCATGATCTAGGTCGTTCGATCACGATCGTGTGGGCGAAAACCGCACCTCATTTGGAGTCTCCTAGCTCCCTCTACCTATAAATGAGTGGGCATCCCGAAAACGGAATCGCAGTCTAACCCTAGCAAAATCCCTCGCGCCGCCGGACAGCGTCCGCCCGCGCCGGACACGTCCGCCCGCGCCGGCGGACGAATCGCCCGTCGCCACGTCAGCGTCCGCCGCCGCCGTTCCCCGCCGGCCCGCGGGCCCGACTCCGGTCCCCGCGGCCCACGCCCGCCGCCGGGCGCCGCCTCCGCCGCCGCCGGCCATCGCCATCACCGCCGCCGGCCATCGCCATGCCGCCGCCGCCGCGCCTTGGGCCGCCGCCGCCGCCCCGCCGGCTACCGTCGCCCCCGCCGGCGACCGCCGCCCCCGGCCCCGCCGCTCCTCCGGCGACCGGCGCCGCCGCTCCCTCTCCCTCCTTCCTCCGCCGGCGACGAGCTCGGGCTCGAGCTCGACAGCCAGATCCGATCGATACGGTAGCCTCCCCGTTGACTTCCCTCGCTCGTTTTTTTCCCGTCTGTGAATTCCATCAGCAAGTGCTTGTGTTCCCGATGCCGTAACTTTGTGCATATAGCTCCGATTCGCGCGTATAATATGTAAAATTGTTCGTCTCGTGATGCTCTTCATTTTGTTCAATTGCACCATGTTCATTAGAGGTCATCTTGATGCCCAAATCTTCGTTGGAAGAGGGCTAGTTGCTGTTAATCTCTGGTTCTTAGCAGAACTTGGAGATTTGTCATTTTTGTATCATTTATTCTGTGCATCTTTTGAGCATGAGCTCTACATATATTTTGAAGTATGCCATGCCATATTTCCAGTGGTATAGTCCACGTATTTTTGTGATCTTTGTGGTGACTAGCACAAGCATGCAAAGTAGGTCCCATAATAATTCTGTTTTCAGGGACTTGGTGATTTCTCCAAGTCTTTGTCTGCTGTAATTTTGTTGCCATGTAAACTGGATGCTAGAGAGAGATCCATGCATATTTTGGAGATATTCAGTAAGGATGTTTTATAGCTATAGTTGTAGTTGATCCATTCCGGCAATTGTTTGCAATTTTAGAGTACATTAGCATGACTCAATGTTGCTCTACTTTTGCTATAAAATATTTCTGGCAGATTCTTAACATGACATGCATTTTTGCCAAGCTTATTGTAGTTGATCCATACATGCTATGCAATTGTTCTTGCCATGAATAGCTTCATAAACATTCCATCTTGCTGTAGGTATGCTTGGTTTGTCATGCGTTGCTCTGTAGTGACTGCATCAAGCTCACAAAGAGGCCTACATATTAATATTTCTGCCATGCTCTGTTTTCTGCTAAGTCTGAAACCTGATAACGAAACTTTCTATGTTTACATGCTTGCCATCATATCTTCTGGTCCTTTTTGGCTTTGGTCAGTAAGGGACTTTTGTCATGTGCATTTAGTAGAACACTACCATGTCTTGTTTTGCTATGTTAAGTTTCTGTAGCATGTTGGTTTCGTGCTCTGAACAGTGCTACCTGATGCTGTTTTCTGCCATGTCCAGTTTTTCACTAAGTCTGTGAACCTGTAATCTTTTGCACTTTTTCCATGCTTGTTTGAGCTTGATATGTTGTGAACTAGCCGTAGCTCAGTGTTCATCTTTTGTCAAGCATCTCCTGTAGGTTAGTGCCATATGCTTTGTTGCTATGTTGGGGTGCTGTAGCATTGTTACTTGTTGCGTTTTAAGTGCTATCTTGCTGTTTATCGCAGATTAGTGTCATTCTTGTTTTGCTTGCCATTTGCAAACCGTGCATCCGATTCCGGTGATCTTTATATCGATTTCGACCGAAATCATCTCATCTTTCCAGTGGCATGCTTGGTTTGCCAAGTTACTGCCATGTTCATCATTTTCCTTCCGGAGCACGCATATGCATCGCATATCATATCTTGCATATCATACATGTTTTGCATCATGTTGCTTGCGCATTTCTCGTTGTTGATTGTGGTTCCGTTTGTTTGTGTTCTTGTCTTGGGTAGAGCCGGGAGACTCTGGTCTGGTCAGTGCTCCTCTGAGTATTGGTCCAAACTGTCAGTCGCCGGTGGCCACCAGGGGCAACTCTGGTCTGGCCTATCGGAAGCTTGGACAATCCGGTGTGCCCTGAGAACGAGATATGTGCAGCTCCTATCGGGATTTGTCGGCACATTCGGGCGGCTTTGCTGGTCTTGTTTTACCATTGTCGAGATGTCTTGTAGACCGGGATTCCGAGTCTGATCGGGTCTTTCCGGGAGAAGGTTTATCCTTCGTTGACCGTGAGAGCTTATGATGGGCTAAGTTGGGACACCCCTGCAGGGTATTATCTTTCGGAAGCCGTGCCCGCGGTTATGAGGCAGATGGGAATTTGTTAATGTCCGGTTGTAGATAACTTGTCACTTGACCCAATTAAAATACATCAACCGCGTGTGTAGCCGTGATGGTCTCTTCTCGGCGGAGTCCGGGAAGTGAACACGGTCTGTGTTATGCATGACGTAAGTAGGTGTTCAGGACCTCTTCTTGGTCATTGCTAGATGACGTCCGTTCCTTTGCTTCTCTTCTCGCTCTCATTTGCGCAAGTTAGCCACCATATATGTTTTTGCCGCTGCAGCTCCACCTCTTTGCACCATTCCCCCCTTTAAGCTTAAATAGTCTTGATCTCGCGGGTGTGAGATTGCTGAGTCCCCGTGACTCACAGATACTTCCAAACAGTTGCAGGTGCCGACGATGCCAGTGCAGACGATGGCGTCGATCTCAAGTGGGAGTTCGACGAGGAACGTGGTCGTTACTATGTGTCTTTTCCTGATGATCAGTAGTGGTGCCCAGTTGGGACGATCGGGGATCTAGCATTTGGGGTTGTCTTATTTTCATCTGGATTTTGACCGTAGTCGGTCTATATGATTGAATTTTGGATGATGTATGAATGATATTTATGTATTGTGTGAAGTGGTGATTGTAAGCCAACTCTTTATCCCATTCTTGTTCATTACATGGGATTGTGTGAAGATGACCCTTCTTGCGACAAAACCACTATGCGGTTATGCCTCTAAGTCGTGCCTCGACACATGGGAGATATAGTCGCATCGTGGGCGTTACAACTGAACTGCAGAATGCCAGAATAAAAGGGGGATAGCTAGTCCTGTCGAAGACTACGCTTCTGGCCATCCCCATCTTGCAGCATGTAGAAGAGAGTAGATTGAAGTCCTCCAAGTAGCATCGCATAGCATAATCCTACCCGGCGATCCCCTCCTCGTCGCCCTGTTAGAGAGCGATCACCGGGTTGTATCTGGCACTTGGAAGGGTGTATTTTATTCAGTATCCGGTTCTAGTTGTCATAAGGTCAAGGTACAACTCCGGGTCGTCCTTTTACCGAGGGACACGGCTATTCGAATAGATAAACTTCCCTGCAGGGGTGCACCACATAACCCAACACGCTTGATCCCATCCGGCCGGACACACTTTCCTGGGTCATGCCCGGCCTCGGAAGATCAACACGTCGCAGCCCTACCTAAGCACAACTGAGAGGTCAGCACGCCGGTCTAACCCTATGCGCGCAGGGGTCTGGGCCCATCGCCCTATGCACACCTGCACATTGTGAACGCGGCCGCGAGCAGACCTAGCAACCCACACGATCACGGCGGTTACGTCAAAGCGGTCCAACACGGCGCGCGCCACTCAGTCGCTGACGTCACGAAGGCTTCGGCTGATACCACGACGCCGGGATACCCATAACTACTCCCGCGTAGATGGTTAGTGCGTATAGACCAGATGGCCAGACTCAGATCAAATACCAAGAACTCGTTAAGCGTGTTATATTTAAATAACCGCGAACGCCGACCAGGGCCAGGCCCACCTCTCTCCTGGGTGGTCTCAAACTGCCCTGTCGCTCCGCCACAAAGATCAACTTGCGGGTACTCCTACGAGCCGACCCGACTTTAGTCATCACATGTGTCATATATATAGTATATAAGTATATACCCATGATCACCGCCCAAGTGATCACGGCCCGATAGTATAGCACAGCAGACGGACAAGGATGTAGGGCCACTGTTGGAAACTAGCATCCTATACTAAGCATGTAGGATTGCAGGTAAAGGTAACAATAGTAGAAGCAAGGGCAGGCTATGCATCAGTATAGGATTAACGGAAAGCAGTAACATGCTACACTACTCTAATGCAAGCAGTATAGAGAAGAATAGGCGATATCTGGTGATCAAGGGGGGGCTTGCCTGGTTGCTCTGGCAAGTAGGAGGGGTCGTCAACTCCGTAGTCGAACTGGGCAGCAGCAGTGTCGGTCTCGTAGTCTACCGGAGAGAAGAGGGGGGAAGAAACAGCAAATACAATGCAAACATAAGCATGACGATGCGTGACATGACAATGAACAATGCGAGGTGTGTCCTAACGCGACAGTAGGTGGTAACGGCGAGGGGGGGAACATCCGGGAAAGTATTCCCGCTGTTTCGCGTTTTCGGACAGACGGACCGGAGGGGGAAGTTGCGAGTTCGATAGGTTAGGGAGGTGTGGCGGACGAACGGGCTGTGTATCCGGAATCGTCTCGTCGTTCTGAGCAACTTTCATGTAGAAAGTATTTTCATCTGAGCTACGATTTAAAAGATATGATTTTCTAATGATTTACTAATTTCTGGAATTTAATTAATCATTTAATTTAATTCGAAATTGGATTTATGACATCAGCATGATGTCATGCTGACATCAGCAGTCAACAGGGGTTGACTAAGTCAAACTGACATGTGGGTCCAATGGGACCCACCTGTCATTCTCTGTTTAGGTTAATTAGGGTTTATCTAAATAATTACTGTTTAATTAAATTAACTAATTAATTAGATTAATTTAAACAGGATTAATTAACTTAATTAATTTAGTTAATTAATTAATTAATTAAATTTATTTTTATTATTTGCTTTATTTATATTATTATTTATTATTATTATTTATGATTATTATTATTTATGATTATTATTATTATTTATTATTTAATTCCTTTTTTAATTCTTTTTTTAACACGTTCTCTGGGCGTGGGCCCCGGCTGTCATTGGGCCAGGGGGGTTCGGGCCCAGGGGTCAGTGGCACCTGGGGCTTAAGCGGGCACATGGGCGTGCGGGCGCCCGACCCGGGCGAAGCCCGAGTGGCCACGGGCGCCGGAAGTGGCCGCCGGCGCGGCAGTGGCCCGTGGGGCTAGCGGCGGGGCAGTACGGCGGAGCGGTGGCGGCGAGGCCGCGCGGGGCAGTGAGCAGGGGCGCAGGCGTGCGGTCATGCCGCGACAGTGAAGGGCGGAGCCGACACGGCCATAGCTCGACGGGGCAAAGGCTGGCGGCGCGGCTGGGCGACGCAGGCGAGGCAGCGGGATGCAGTGGAGGCGAGGCGCAGCGATGCGGGGGGGCGGGGCGGTGGCGTGGCGAGCGAGCGGCGCAGGCGAGGCGCGTTGGCGCGGGGCGACGGGCGCGGCCAGACGGAGCAGCGCGCGGCCAGGGCGCGGCCTGACCGCGGTGAGCGCGCGCGAGGGGAAGCGGGCGAGCGCGGTCAGGGACATGCGCGCACGTGCGAGCGCCGGTGAGCGAGGCCCTGGCCGAAGTGGCCGGAGCAGGGGAGGAGGAGGGGATGCCGGGGCCTCACCACGGGGCGGTGGGGTCTAGGCAGCGGGGCTCGTGGAGGGGGGTCGGGGACGACGCACGCAGGGGAGGAAGGGGAAGCAGGCCGGCGGGGGAGTGCTCCGGCGGCGTCCAGGCGGCGGCGGGGTCGAGCGCGACGGCGACGGTGGTGGTCTCCTCCCGATCCAGATCGGGGGAGGCAGAGGAGGGGGATTTTTCGGGGGGAGTGGGTGGAGGTGTCGGTGGTGAGTGGGGGGAGTGGATAAGGTGTCGGTGGGGGGTGGGTGGCCGGCCGGCTGGGCCGGGGAGTCGGCCCAGTTGGGCCAGGGTCCAGTTGGGGGAGGGGGGTTCCTTTTCTTTTTTTTTTGTTCTGTCTTCTCTTTTGTATTTTCTTTTCTTTTTATTTATTTTCTTTTCTGTTTTACATCATTTTAAAATAGTTAGGCATTTTCTAAAAATATGTTTTCTCCACAATAATTACCAGTGCAATATCTGGCACCCACCGAACATTTTTGTTCAAATTTTTGAAAACTTTTATTATTGACATTAATTTGAATTTAAATTTTGAACGGTTTCAAATCATCGCGAGGTTAACAACAGTAACCGTGGTGACGTGGCATCATTAGCGTGGGATTACTGTAGCTTAATTACCCGGGCGTTACAAATCTCCTCCACTACAAGAAATCTCGTCCCAAGATTTAGGAGGTAGAAGGAAAAAATGCGGGGTATTCTTCGCGCAGACGATCCTCTCGTTCCCAAGTGGCTTCATCTTCAGAATGGTGCGACCACTGGACTTTGAGGAACTTGATCGCCTTCTGACGTGTGCGGCGTTCAGCTTGGTCGAGAATGCGGACCGGATGCTCCTTATAGGAGAGGTCCTGCTGCAATTCGAGCACTTCATGATCCACTGCTCGGATTGGGTCCTTGAAGCAACGACGGAGCTGTGACACATGGAACACATCGTGAACCTGAGAAAGGTTCGGCGGAAGCTCCAGTTGGTATGCCACTTTTCCACGCCTTTCGAGAATAGTGAATGGGCCAATATAGCGAGGAGCTAGTTTGCCCTTGATCCCGAAGCGGTGAGCACCCTTCATTGGGGTGACTCGAAGATAAGCCTTTTCGCCAGGTTGATAGACCATGTCTTTATGATGACGGTCATACTGACTCTTCTGACGTGACTGAGCAGTCTTGAGATTCTCACGGATAATGCGGACTTGTTCTTCGGCATCTTGGATAATATCTGGACCGAAGAGTGGACGTTCCCCAGTTTCTGACCAGTTCAGAGGGGTTCGGCACTTTCGTCCATATAATACTTCGAAGGGGGCCATCTTCAGACTAGCTTGATAGCTATTATTATAGGAGAACTCAGCATACGGGAGAGATTCCTCCCATTTCTTGCCGAAGGAAATAACACAAGCTCGAAGCATGTCTTCGAGAACTTGGTTGACGCGTTCAACTTGCCCTTGCGACTGAGGATGAAATGCAGTACTGAATGACAGATGAGTTCCCATAGCTTCTTGGAAACTTGCCCAGAATCTTGAAGTGAATAAGCTGCCACGGTCTGAGCTGATAACCAATGGAATACCGTGGAGTGAAACAATCCTTGACATATAGAGTGTTGCCAACTGACTAGCAGTGATCGTTTCTTTGACCGCCAGAAAATGTGCAACTTTGGAAAGCCGGTCAATGACGACAAGAATAGCATCATTACCTTTCTGTGATTTGGGAAATCCAGTGACGAAGTCCATCTCAACATGGTCCCATTTCCATTCAGGAATAGAGATAGGTTGCAGAGTTCCAGCAGGTCTTTGATGTTCTGCTTTGATACGACGGCAAACGTCACACTCAGCAACATAACGAGCAATGTCTTGCTTCATATTAGACCACCAGAATCTCTGACGGATGTCTTGGTACATCTTTGTACTACCAGGGTGGATACATAGAGGCGTATCATGAGCTTCTTTCATAACTTCCTGTGTCATATCCAGGTTTTTCTCTGCACATGGCACCACTAGGCGGCCCTTGTGCCATCTTCAGCAATAGTGAAGAATGAGGGCTTTCCTTCTGCGAGGTAGCGCTTAATCTTGTGGGCTTCAGAGTCATATCACTGTATTCTCTTGATGGAGTCCAGGAGATCTGGTTCGACGGCCAGGGTATTGAGGGAACCCTGGGGAACAACACGGAGGTTCATCTTGCGAAACTCCTTAGGAGGGGGAGCGAGTGCACCCGGAGGAACAATATGGAGGTTCAGCTTCCTAAATTCTTCAACAAGCGAGGGCTGAACTTTGTGAACCTGGAGGTGGTTGCAGTAAGACTTGCGGCTCAAGGCATCAGCCATTACATTAGCCTTGCCTGGCGTATAGGAAATACCCAAATCAAAGTCTGCAACAAGCTCCATCCATCTCTGCTGACGGAGGTTCAGGTCTGGCTGAGTAAACAGATACTTCAGACTTTGGTGGTCAGTGAAGATCTCGCAACGATTACCAAGAAGGTAATGTCGCCACTGCTTCAGCGCATGAATGACAGCAGCAAGTTCGAGGTCGTGAACTGGGTAGTTCTCTTCGTGAGGGCGCAATTGCCGAGAGGCATAAGCAATCACTTTGCGGTCTTGCATTAGGACACAGCCTAATCCTTGACGGGAAGCGTCGCAGTAAATGACGAAGTCCTTCTTAGTATCAGGTGGAGCTAGAACTGGCGCAGAAGTCAACTTGTCTTTGAGTGCCTGGAAACTTTCCTGACATTTGTCTGTCCATTGGAACTTGACGCCCTTATGCAACAGGTTAGTCAGAGGCCTGGCGATCTTGGAGAAGTTCTCGACGAATCGACGGCAATAGCTGGCGAGACCGAGAAAACTTCTGACTTGCTTAACGTTCTTGGGAGGAGTCCAATCAAGGATAGCCTGAACTCGTTCAGGGTTGACGGCAATACCATCCTTAGAGATGACATGCCCAAGATAGGTTACTTCCGGTAGCCAGAATTCACATTTGGAGAACTTGGCATATAGTTGATGCTCTCGTAGCTTTTCCAGCACAAGTCGAAGATGTTCAGCATGTCCTTCTTCGTTCTTAGAAAATACCAGGATATCATCCAGATAAACCACGACGAACTTGTCGAGGTAATCCATGAATATATAGTTCATCAGACGAGAGAAAGTGGCTGGAGCATTTGTTAAACCGAAAGACATGACGGTGTACTCGTATGAACCATATCGAGTCACGAAGGCGGTCTTTGGGATATCCTCTTCGCGAACACAAATCTGGTGGTAACCCAACCTCAAGTCGAGCTTAGAGAACACTGACGAACCCGCCAGTTGATCATACAGATCATTGATCCGAGGAAGAGGGTATTTATTCTGAATGGTAGCTTGGTTTATTGGACGGTAGTCTTGAACTAATCGGTTTGTCCCATCCTTCTTCTTGACAAAGAGAGAAGGTGCTCCCCAAGGAGAGCAACTTGGGCGAATGAATCCTTTGCGAAGAGATTTGTCGATTTCCTCCTTAAGCTCAAGGAGTTCATGCGGCGGCATTTTGTAGGGTCGCTTGGCTATAGGAGTGGTGCCTGGTTTCAAGTCGATGATGAATTCGACAGCTCTAGCAGGGGGAATCCCTGGAAGTTCTTCAGGGAAGACGTCGAGGAATTCACGCACGACAGGAATATTTTCAATGCCCTCGAGTGGTGCAGCGTTCAATGCATTCAATGCATAGAGCCTTGCCTCGGCATTTTGCACCAGATGGGCTTGGTAAGTAACTATCTCATCTGAAGGGTGTAGCAGATGGATGGTCTTAGTGGTGCAAACGATTGAAGCAGTATACGCTTTTAACCAATTCATTCCCAGAATGAGATCAATGCTACAAGACTTCAGTACGATGGGAGAGACAAGAAATTCCAGTCCTTCAATTTCAACAGGAACGTCGTGGCTAACCATAGAGGTTTGACATTGGCCCGCAGGGGTGTGTACCACTAGCGGAGTGTTCATCTCTTCGTATTTAATGCCATGCAGGAATGCAAATTCTGCTGATATGAATGAATGGGATGCTCCTGTATCAAATAAAATGGATGCTGGTACTGAATTTACGAGGAGTGTACCCATCACAGTAGCAGGCTTGTCTTGAGCTTCGTTGAGATCAACGTGGTTGGCATGAGCACGACCATAAGACTTAGCATTGTTGTTGCGGGGCTGGTTGTTACCACGGCCAGCTGCTGGAAGGGCCAGTTGATTCTGGTTCTGATTCTGATAGCAGTTCCGGGCAAAGTGACCCGGTTGACCACACTTGTAGCACAGACCATTATCGGGAGTGGGAACAGGAGCCCCAGGTGGGGGAGCTGGTAGCTTTGACTGCCTAGATGGTGGAGGAGGCAGACGCGGTGCAGCATAAGATTTCCTTGGAGCAGGTGCATTTGGACGGTACATGCTGTTCGGGATCCATATCTTTCGCTTCTGCGAGGGCGGGCCTGAAGATGAGCCCGTGTCACGGTTGCGCCTCTGAGAGCTCTGGTATTCCTGCAGACCAGTCTCGACATTGATGGCCTTATTCACCATGGTGGCGAAATCGGCGAAGTCATGCACTAGAAGTGCGAGCTTGATGTCAGCTTGTAGTCCATCACGGAACTTCTCCTGTCTGCGAGCATCAGTTGCAATGTCTTCTTCAGCATAGCGGGACAAGTCCAGAAACTCCCGTTGATAAGTTTCAACAGTTTTGTTGCCTTGGGTGAGGTTGCGGAACTCGCGCTTCTTCCGGTCCATGACTCCCTAAGGAATGAAGCGGGCACGGAAAGCAGCTTGGAAGTCTGGCCAGGTGATGATTGTTCCAGCTGGCAGAGTACGCCTGTGGCTGTCCCACCATTGAGCGGCGGGTCCCTTCAGAAAGAAGGAAGCAAAGTTGACATAGCTGGCAGGGGCTACATCGGCAGACTCCATCTCATAGGTGATGTCACGGAGCCAGTCATCAGCATCCAGAGGCGCATGAAATCCTGCAGAGTTACTGGGGTTGGTTGCTGGTCCATATTGGGGCGAGGAAACTGAGCCATCATATTTTCCATGAATTGGCGGTTCAGTTCAAACTGTTGGATCATACCAGCCATGTACTCAGGTGGTGGTGGGGCATTTCCACCACTACCACGACCACCTGGTCTAACCATCCTGCCAATATATAACAGGGGTAGTTCAGCATTTAGAAATTTGCAAAGACAAGAATCATTCATGACGAAACATGCATAATGAAAGGAGCACGATAGCTACTACATAGCAGTCGGCATAACTTACAAATGGGGTCATGCATAGAGTTCAGTACACAGAGTTCAGTACACAGACTAAGACAACATAGGCGGCACACAGGCTCGCGGCGAATGCATCTAACACTACAAGCAAGCCTACATCAGTCCAAGAGGTACTGTGGAGGTAATCGTAGCCCGACAGCTGGTAGTGAGGCAACGGATAGCCCTCCACGTCAGCAGACTAGGGGCCGCGGATACTCAGGTGTAGAGCCCGACGCTCAGGTGGCAGAAGAGGACCAAGTGCGGGAGAGTAGCCTCCCACCTCTGGCCAACCAACACCGTGGGGCATCACGGTCCTGGCTTGGTAGATCGCAGTACGCAGTAGCTGTCCAGATCGGACAAAGGGGTGCAGCAGCGTCAGAGCACGGTAAAGGTGCTGACGGGTGGTGTACATCTCGTGGCGAAGAGCTCGGTTAGCTCGATCCAGCCCATCAGCATGCAGAACCAGGTTCTGATGGTAGAAGGGCTCTCGGGTGACAGTGGAGTAGGCAGCAGTATAGTATCCCTCCGCACCAACATCAGATGCGATAGCAATGTGCCTGAAAGGGGAGGTGTCCAACTCCCGATACTCTCCACGAAGACGTGTCAGAGCAGCATAGGCAGCATCGTGGACAGCCATATCGATGGTCACACCAACACCATGTGCGGTGTGCAGCACAGTAGTGGAGTCATACTCCCGCGAGTAGAGGTGGACGATGGCACGGTACTGCTCCTGGTTAAAGTCCTGGTACTCCTCGTAGACGGTGTACTCAGGGTGCCAGCGATAACACAGATAGGTCATCATCTCAGCTAGCACAGCCGGTGATCCCGAGGCACCAATGGCCATCGTGTGGCGCACGACCTGCCTCGTGGGTTCCATCTGAAAGTAAAGACGTTTCAAAGGAGTCAAATGACAGTGTGTGAATTGTTCAAATACTATTCTAAGAAACAACTATGGCTTATCCAACTTTGGGGTGAATGCGGTCACGGGATCCTAGTGTTAGAGTTAGTAAATTCGTTTAACCCGAGTAGAAGAGAGTTCATAGTCCCAGAGTAAAGGTCGAGGAGTAAAAGATCCTAGTACCACCCAATGGCGACGTAGGCCCGTAAGACACACAGCCATGTTAGTAAAAGTTTTGTAATGTCTAGACTCGACTTCGGCCAAGGAGTGTGGAAAGGGGGATTCCTACAGGCAGTCGGCTCTGTTACCAACTTGTGACGCCCCCGATTTGACCGTACACTAATCATGCACGCAAATGTGTACGATCAAGATCAGGGACTCACGGGAAGATATCACAACACAACTCTAAAACATAAATAAATCATACAAGCATCATAATACAAGCCAGGGGCCTCGAGGGCTCGAATACAAGTGCTCGATCATAGACGAGTCAGCGGAAGCAACAATATCTGAGTACAGACATAAGTTAAACAAGTTTGCCTTAAGAAGGCTAGCACAAACTGGGATACAGATCGAACGAGGCGCAGCCCTCCTGCCTGGGATCCTCCTAACTACTCCTGGTCGTCGTCAGCGGCCTGCACGTAGTAGTAGGCACCACCAGTGTCGTAGGTGTCGTCGTCGAGGGTGGCGTCTGGCTCCTGGACTCCAGCATCTGGTTGCGACAACCAGATAGAAAGGAAAGGGGGAAAAGAGGGAGAGAAGCAACCGTGAGTACTCATCCAAAGTACTCGCAAGCAAGGAGCTACACTACATATGCATGGGTATATGTGTAAAGGGGCATATCAGTGGACTGAACTGCAGAATGCTAGAATAAAAGGGGGATAGCTAGTCCTGTCGAAGACTACGCTTCTGGCCATCCCCATCTTGCAGCATGTAGAAGAGAGTAGATTGAAGTCCTCCAAGTAGCATCGCATAGCATAATCCTACCCGGCGATCACCTCCTCGTCGCCCTGTTAGAGAGCGATCACCGGGTTGTATCTGGCACTTGGAAGGGTGTATTTTATTCAGTATCCGGTTCTAGTTGTCATAAGGTCAAGGTACAACTCCGGGTCGTCCTTTTACCGAGGGACACGGCTATTCGAATAGATAAACTTCCCTGCAGGGGTGCACCACATAACCCAACACGCTTGATCCCATCCGGCCGGACACACTTTCCTGGGTCATGCCCGGCCTCAGAAGATCAACACGTCGCAGCCCTACCTAAGCACAACCGAGAGGTCAGCACGCCGGTCTAACCCTATGCGCGCAAGGGTCTGGGCCCATCGCCCTATGCACACCTGCACGTTGCGAACGCGGCCGCGAGCAGACCTAGCAACCCACACGATCACGGCGGTTACGTCAAAGCGGTCCAACACGGCGCGCGCCACTCAGTCGCTGACGTCACGAAGGCTTCGGCTGATACCACGACGCCGGGATACCCATAACTACTCCCGCGTAGATGGTTAGTGCGTATAGACCAAATGGCCAGACTCAGATCAAATACCAAGAACTCGTTAAGCGCGTTATATTTAAATAACCGCGAACGTCGACCAGGGCCAGGCCCACCTCTCTCCTGGGTGGTCTCAAACTGCCCTGTCGCTCCGCCACAAAGATCCACTTGCGGGTACTCCTACGAGCCGACCCGACTTTAGTCATCACATGTGTCATATATATAGTATATAAGTATATACCCGTGATCACCGCCCAAGTGATCACGGACCGATAGTATAGCACAGCAGACGGACAAGGATGTAGGGCCACTGTTGGAAACTAGCATCCTATACTAAGCATGTAGGATTGCAGGTAAAGGTAACAACAGTAGAAGCAAGGGCAGGCTATGCATCAGTATAGGATTAACGGAAAGCAGTAACATGCTACACTACTCTAATGCAAGTAGTATAGAGAAGAATAGGCGATATCTGGTGATCAAGGGGGGGCTTGCCTGCTTGCTCTGGCAAGTAGGAGGGGTCGTCAACTCCGTAGTCGAACTGGGCAGCAGCAGTGTCGGTCTCGTAGTCTACCGGAGAGAAGAGGTGGGAAGAAACAGTAAATACAATGCAAACATAAGCATGACGATGTGTGACATGACAATGAACAGTGCGAGGTGTGTCCTAACGCGACAGTAGGTGGTAACGGCGAGGGGGGGAATATCCGGGAAAGTATTCCCGCTGTTTCGCGTTTATGGACAGACGGACCGGAGGGGGAAGTTGCGAGTTCGATAGGTTAGGGAGGTGTGGCGGACGAACGGGTTGTGTATCCGGAATCGTCTTGTCGTTCTGAGCAACTTTCATGTAGAAAGTATTTTCATCTGAGCTACGGTTTAAAAGATATGATTTACTAATTTCTGGAATTTAATTAATCATTTAATTTAATTCGAAATCGGATTTATAACATCAGCATGATGTCATGCTGACATCAGCAGTCAACAGGGGTTGACTAAGTCAAACTGACATGTGGGTCCAATGGGACCCACCTGTCATTCTCTGTTTAGGTTAATTAGGGTTTATCTAAATAATTACTGTTTAATTAAATTAACTAATTAATTAGATTAATTTAAACAGGATTAATTAACTTAATTAATTAATTAATTAAATTTATTTTTATTATTTGCTTTATTTATATTATTATTTATTATTATTATTATTTATTATTTATTTCCTTTTTAATTCTTTTTTTAACATGTTCTTTGGGCGTGGGCCCCGGCTGTCATTGGGCCAGGGGGGTTCGGGCCCAGGGGTCAGTGGCACCTGGGGCCTAAGCGGGCACATGGGCGTGCGGGCGCCCGACCCGGGCGAAGCCCGAGTGGCCACGGGCGCCGGAAGTGGCCGCCGGCGCGGCAGTGGCCCGTGGGGCTAGCGGCGGGGTAGTACGGCTGAGCGGTGGCGGCGAGGCCGCGCGGGGCAGTGAGCAGGGGCGCAGGCGTGCGGTCATGCCGCGACAGTGAAGGGCGGAGCCGACACGGCCACGGCGTGACGGGGCAAAGGCTGGCGGCGCGGCTGGGCGACGCAGGCGAGGCAGCGGGATGCAGTGGAGGCGAGGCGCAGCGATGCGGGGGGGGGGGGACGGGGCGGTGGCGCAGCGAGCGAGCGGCGCAGGCGAGGCGCGTTGGCGCGGGGCGACGGGCGCGGCCAGACGGAGCAGCGCGCGGCCAGGGCGCAGCCTGACCGCGGTGAGCGCGCGCGAGGGGAAGCGGGCGAGCGCGGTCAGGGACATGCGCGGGCGTGCGGGCGCCGGTGAGCGAGGCCCTGGCCGAGGTGGCCGGAGCAGGGGAGGAGGAGGGGATGCCGGGGCCTCACCATGGGGCGGTGGGGTCTAGGCAGCGGGGGTCGTGGAGGGGGGTCGGGGACAACGCACGCAGGGGAGGAAGCGGAAGCAGGCCGGCGGGGGAGTGCTCCGGCGGCGTCCAGGCGGCGGCGGGGTCGAGCGCGACGGCGACGGTGGTGGTCTCCTCCCGATCCAGATCGGGGGAGGCAGAGGAGGGGGATTTTTCGGGGGGAGTGGGTGGAGGTGTCGGTGGTGAGTGGGGGGAGTGGATAAGGTGTCGGTGGGGGGTGGGTGGCCGGCCGGCTGGGTCGGGGAGTCGGCCCAGTTGGGCCAGGGTCCAGTGGGGGGAGGGGGGTTCCTTTTCTTGTTTTTTTTGTTCTGTCTTCTCTTTTGTATTTTCTTTTCTTTTTATTTATTTTCTTTTCTGTTTTACATCATTTTAAAATAGTTAGGCATTTTCTAAAAATATGTTTTCTCCACAATAATTATCAGTGCAATATCTGGCACCCACCGAACATTTTTGTTCAAATTTTTGAAAACTTTTATTATTGACATTAATTTGAATTTAAATTTTGAACGGTTTCGAATCATCGCGAGGTTAACAACAGTAACCGTGGTGACGCGGCATCATTAGCGTGGGATTACTGTAGCTTAATTACCCGGGCGTTACACCTGACGTCTTGGAGCGCGCTCTTTCTCAGATGACCCGGCTGCGAGAAGATCTTCAGGGCGCCGACTCCCACCTGGTGGCTGGGTGCCTGGAGCTAGTCTCTGGCTGGCTCCATTCTGACGTGTCTGTTCGGGCGGCGCTGAGCCAGGCCACGGCGACCTCCGAGAAGGAGAAGCAGGCCGCCTCCCAAGCAGCGGCTGCTCGCGAGGTGGCGCTGAAGGACGTCGAGGCCACCCAGGATCGCTGTCGGGCGCTGGAGGTCGAGCTGAAGACCATGCGCAACGAGTGTGCAGAAGAAGCCCGTAGCCGCAAGGCGGAGGAGGAGAAGATGAAGGCTCGGGAAGACACCATCAAGGGCCGCGACGCCGAGCTGGAGCAGTCAGCGAAGGCGCAGGCCACTGCGCGGCCGGCTGGAGGAGCTGGAGCGGAAGGTGGAGGCGGAGAAAGCCGAACTTGACGCCAAGGCGAAGGTTCTGGCCGAGGACCGCGCGGCCTTTGCGCTCCTCGAGGAGAGGTCTCGCGTGGCACTGAAGACACTCTATGAGAAGGGCTTGGAGAAGCCGCTGACCACCGACGAGGACGGCCCCGCCCAGCTGCTTCCCTACTTGGTCGAGGCGCTTGAGAAAGTCGTGAGCGGCATCGGCCCCATGGCAGAGGAAGAGGCTCGCGTCCTTTCTTCAGCTGGCGCTGACGCGCGTCTTCAGCCACCTCCATCTTCGCGATCCTGCCGCCCGCCTTGACGAGCTGCTGGAGCCTGTGGACGACGAGCACTGCACTGCCGCTGCTGCTGCCGTGAAGGGTCAGGCGGAGGCCCTGCTGAAGAAGTTCCGCACCTTCGACCGGCGATGCTACTAATCCTGCAGCCCCGGCCGGTGGTATAGGTGAAGGCGACGCCACCAAGGAAGGAGCGCCTCTTGCGGGTGCCGGCGGTGTCCAGGGATGACTTGCTTGCGGCTCCTTTCCTGTTTAAACTCCTGCAACATGTACCGTGCCTCGTGGAGGCGTTTAAATTTGCGTTTGATACTCGGAGAACAACATGTCTTGTAATATTTGCTTTGAGATTTTTCGATTTCCTTCCCATTTGCTTTACGTTCTACATCGGTAGAGCTCGACCCCGTGCATACC
This sequence comes from Aegilops tauschii subsp. strangulata, assembly GCF_002575655.3. NCBI lineage: Eukaryota > Viridiplantae > Streptophyta > Magnoliopsida > Poales > Poaceae > Aegilops > Aegilops tauschii. Next base: position 86,858,332 of record NC_053040.3, read on the forward strand.
TCAGCCGCCGTTGGGTCGTCCGTATCACCAGGACTAAGGAGTGAGGGCTACGTGGCCAGTTAGGCTCCTGAGTCGCGATGCTCAGGAGTCCCCCTTGACGCGCAAACAGCTTATGGAAAGGAGATGCAAGGGTAGGTCTAGTGTTCTACGTCGGCAGGGTCCAACCCCGCGCATACCTCAATCGCCGTTGGGTCGTCCGGATCACCAGGACGAGACCAAGGAGTGAGGGGCTATGTGGCCAGTTAGGCTCCTGAGTCGCGATGCTCAGGAGTCCCCCTAGACGCTCAAACGACCTTCATACCTTTGTCCTCGCCGAGGCTCGGCTTGGGAGGGGCGCGTGACGACAAGGTCCGGGGGACCTGGCTGGGTGGTGTACGCTTGGGCGTGACCCGAGCGCAGCCCTCGTGCCCAGCCCCCTCGCGCGACTCTCCCGAGGGGAGGTGTTGCGATGAGGCCAGACACTGAGCTCAAGGGCTCCCTGAGGTTGATACGGCCATGGGGCCGCCCTCAGTTGTTTATCACCAGCGCGGAGCATAGCGCTTCCGCACTTGCACGGGCATAGCCGCTCCTCGGCAGTGTCGATGGCCAGCACGGAGCATGGTGCTTCCACTGGTACGTGGGAGGGGACTCCCTACTACGGAGATCCCCCGGGGCGTGTACAGCCCCGCCCTGACACGTGACTTGCACGGCAGGGCTAGACGAGGTGTGTCCGGGCACTCGTGAGCCAGCGCGGGACTCACGAGGCCCTACCTCAAGGCGGGTTGCGCCTGGTCTTGGTTCTTGATGGCTGTGGCGGTCCTGTGAAATGGTTAGACAACCTACGCCGAACGAATCTCCCGAGGTTATCGCATGAGAAGGCCAAGCACCAACGACCCCAAGAGGTGACGTGAACGGGACCGGCCCGCCAGACAGAGCTTAGCCGTTGGATTTATCGACGCTGCAGGGACGGGCCCGAGCATAGACGCCGTGCCTAGCCTTCTTATGCGAAGGGTCCTGAAGAAAGACGATCGACGCGCGGCTCCCATGGTGGGTGACAGTCAAGCAGGTGATAATCACATATAGGTGATGCATGAGAAGCAGACTAGCTTAGGTAAATGCAAGAACGATACATGCCACTGGACTGGACCCGAGCGGCTTGGGGATGATGCAGCCCGAGGGGCGCCCCCAGCAAGGTAAGCTAAAGATGTAAAGGGATACATGCCACAAGGACGGACCCACGCGGCCTGGGAATGATGCAGCCCGAGGGGCACTCCCAGCTAAATAAACTTGGAAAATTTCACTTGGTTCTGTTGTTGAAGAAATGTTGGGGCAGCTAAAGACGCGTGACGAAGGGGTTGCTCCTCACGAGCCACCGGGGCCCTGAGCCTCGGGAGGCTCTGGGGGTCCGGACGGTTCCTTGAAGACCGTCTCCATCTCCGCTAGGACTGCGTGGTGCCTGGCCTCCTGAGCCACCAAGATGTTGCGCAGGTTGCGCTGGAAGGCGGACACCACGCTCGGCAGGCCAAAAGGCATGCGAATGTAGCTGTGAGGCGGGCCCTCACAGCGTCCCACGCGCGAAGGCCAGAAAAGCTCCTGAGATGCGGCCCTGTTGAGCCCTGGGACGTCGATGCAGACGCGCAGCCCGCCATCCTCGCCTGGATGGGAGGCCACGCCGGGTGAGTGGCGGTCGCCGCGCATGGCTCTTGCATCCTGCAATTCTTAAGTGGTCTTGGTGATGAACTCCTGAGCGCCGGGAGCTCCTCGTCCGGTGTCCCCCTGAGGGAAACGTGCTGCGAAGCACGCCTCCACGTGGTGCCTGAGCGCCTCCCTCGTGATGTTGGCAAGGTCGGAGGCCCTCCAGAAGAGAGCCCCCGAGCCCTGCCCGAGGAGGGCGCCGGGCGCGCCTCCCTATGCGAGGGAGGGAGGCGTCCCAGGCGTGGGCACTCATCCTGACGTGGTTCCACTTGCGGTGCCGCTCTCCTGAGGCCCTGCGCGGAGTAGCTGCTTCTTCTTCTTGGGGATGACCCCAGGAGGGTACTGTGCTGCATTGCTGTCGGGGTCTTCGATTGACGCTGCTTGGAAGGCGCGCTCGAGGGAGCACACTACATCTCTTTCTTCGCAGGCGACTGTGATGATCCCGCCGCTTCCTGGCATCTTGAGGACGTTGTAGCCGTGGTGTGTCACTGCTATGAACTTGGCCAGGGCGGGATACCCGAGGATAGCATTGTATGGCAAATGGATGTGGGCGACATCGAAGTCGATGAGCTCGGTGCGGTAGTTGTGGCGCTGTCCGAAGGTGACAGGGAGGCGGACCTGCCCTATCGGCGTGGTGGAACCGTCGGTCACTCCTGAGAAGGGCTTGGTAGGCTGAAGCTGATCGTAGGGCACCTGAAGGCTGTCGAACATCTCGACGGACAGGATGTTAAGCCCTGCGCCGCCGTCGATGAGGGTCTTGGTGACTTGTACGTTCCTGATGACGGGTGAGCAAAGCATCGAGAGGGCACCAGCGGTGGCCGCGCACTTGAGCTGTTCTGCCGAACTGAAGGTGATGGCACACTTGGACCACCTAAGCGGGCGCGTGGCCTCGAGCCTGGGGAGGACTGCGTTTACCTCGCAAGCAAACTGCTTGAAGATTCGCTGAGAGGCTGGGGCTTGAGCTCCGCCCAGGATGCAGGCGATAGCCCGCGGCTCCTGGAAGCCCCCAGCCCCCTCGTCCTGATGGTGGTCTTCGTTCCTTCTTGGTGGTGGCAGCAGCGGAGGAAGCCCAGCATTGCCCTGAGGACGGTCCTCGCGAGGCTGATCCCTCCAGGCGCCCTCGCGAGGCTGGTCTTGCCAGCGGTCCTCACGAGGCCGGTCACGCCGCTCCTGGAGAGGGCCACGGTCGTCCCAGCGTCCTCCGCCACGTCCTCCTCATCGGCCATAGCCCCGGTCGTTGCGCTCGGGGCATCGACCGAGGCGTCCATCTCGAATGGCCCTGAGCTCTTGACGGTCGTTGGTGTTGTGGCTGTGAACGTTGTGGAAGGCGCAGAACGGCCGGCAGCTCTTGGATGACTCAGGCTGGTCCCGGCCGCGCTTCGTGTGCGGCTCCGCCGCGAGTACGGCCACTCCCTTGTGCTTCACGTCCTTTGCCTTGGCTTTCTTCTCCTCCAGGTCGGCAGTTGGGAGCTCGAGGAGGGAAAGGCGCCCTTCCTCAGCCCTTGCGCACTTGGTCGCCAGGTTGAACAACTCCAAGGACGTGCACAACTCCTCGTGGATGGCGAGCTCCTCCTTCATCTTGACGTCGCGGACGCCATCAGAAAACGCGGAGATGATGGCCTCGTCCGTCACCTTGGGGATCTTGAGGCGAACGTTGTTGAAGCGCTGGATGTACTTCTGGAGGGTCTTTCCTGGCTGCCGCTTGACAGGGCGTAGGTCACCCGCGGCCGGAGGGCGGTCGCGTGTGCCCTGGAAGTTGGCGACGAAGTGGTCGCGCATCTCGTTCCAGGTGGAGATGGAGCCTGGAGGCAGGTTCAGGAGCCATGAGCGGGCACCATCCTTGAGAGCCATGGGGAACCAGTTCGCCATGACTTTTTTGTCGCCGTTGGCCGCCTCGATGCTCAGCTCGTAGAGCTGCAGGAACTCCGCGGGGTCGGGGGTGCCGTCGTAGCAAGGAGGCATGTCTGGCTTGAACTTGCCCGGCCATGCGACGCTACGCAGCTCAGGAGTGAAGGCGCGACAGCCTGCGGTGGCCACCGGGACCCTTTGTTGAGGTGGAGCCTGCCCTTGATGCCCGCGCGCCGCCACCGCAGGAGGCGCACGGTCTTGCCGTAGTGGTGCTGGGAGCACGGGAGCGTTTTCTTGCAGACGAGGAACTACTTGGCAGCTTCCTTCTTCGCGCAAGGGCGTCCGACGCAGTGGGTCGCGCCGGGGGGCCGCACGCCTTGGCGCCAGGTGCGGAGGTGGTGGCGGTGGCACTCCATGAGCCACGTCGCCCACAGCTGGCGGAGGGCGAGGCAGCGAGAGGGATGGCGCAAGGGAGCCCCCCGCGGCCCTGACGAGCTCGGCGATGCGGTCCAGCCAGTCCTCGTAGAGGTCGTCGATGAGGCGGTAGCGCAGGAGTTCACGTGCCATGCACAGCGCGGCCTGCGCGGCCGTGGTTGCGCGACGAGCGTGAGACGACGAGCCGGCCGGGGTCAGCGGCGGAGTGGCGGTGCGGTCGTCCCGCCGCACCGAGGGGTGCAGTGAGGATGCTTGCTGCTCGTTCCCCGCCGGGCCGGTGGCGGCATTGGCGGCAGGTGACGGAGAACGGCGGGGAGGCCCGCCGACGGGAGCCGTTTGAGCAACGCGGGCGGCGAGGGCGGCCCGGCGCTCAGCGCGAGCTCGGCGAGCGTCCGCCATGGATGCGATGAAGCGACAGGACGCGGATCGACGGAAGGAAAGCTTCGGCGCACCCCTATCTGGCGCGCCAAATGTCAGATTTCGGGTTCCGGCAAAACCCTTGAGGTTCGAACACTGGGGTGCGCACGAAGATTTCCCCCTACCTAATCATGCCCTCAGCCTCACCGTGATCTCAAAGCCTAGCTCGACGAACTCGCAACACAAGAGACACGAGATTTATACTGGTTCGGACCATCGTTGTGGTGTAATACCCTACTCCAGTGTGGTGTCGTGGATTGCCTCTTGGGCTGAGGATGAACAATACAAGGGGAAGAACAGCCTCCTGAGGCAAGGTGTTCTTGTGCTTGGTGGGTGTGAGGATGATCTGAATCTCCTGAGGCTCTGTTGTGATCCGTTCAGATGAGTTGCCTCCTACTGTGGTGGGTAGTCCTATTTATAGATGCCCTGGTCCTCTTCCCAAATATTGAGCGGGAAGGGAGCCAACAACGGCCAATTTTAAGGGGGCAGCTAGTACAATCTATCCTGACTAAAGGTGGTCTTCGCCTGCCAAAGGCTCTGATGGTGACGCCGTCTTGGGCTCCACGGTGACCTCCGTCCTGCCGTCCTGCTGGTCTTGGTCTCGTTGCACCTATATGGAAATATTTGCCTGATGCCTCGGTACTTCCCGCCTGCGCTTGCCTCCTTAGCACCAAAGAGGAAACGAGGACACTACGCGCGCTGGCGCCCGCCTGGTCTTGGTCGTCATGGCTTACGTCATTGGAACCTCGCGAGGTTCGCCTTGCCTTGATCTCTCCGCCCCTCGCGAGCCAGCTTGGTGAGGCTGCCCCCGAGGAGGTCTTGTGTCGTCCGCCTCGCGAGGCTTGGCCCCTCGTGAGTGGAGCCACGCCGTGGGCCGCAGGCAGGCAAGTCTGGGGACCCCGATCCCGGAACGCCGACAAATTATAACATTGAGAATAAACATTTATCAAGAACAAGAAATATGATAATAACAACTTTATTATTGCCTCTAAGACATATTTGCAACGATGAGGACATGAATAGTATCTCTTGTTTTTTCATGTGCCTCAACTCATTTTCTTTGGCGTTGTGTTAGGGAAGTTTGGGGGAATGGGTGGTGCCCTTCCAACTTCCCTAATGTCTACCAGGGGCCAGCTTCGTGCAATTACCAGGCCCAAAAGTTGATGTGGGTGAACTTCGGGGCCTTGGCAAGGACGTTGTGGTGTACTGGAAACAACGTAGTGAACACTCTTTTCCCACGCATGCCACTAGTGCTATCTTCAAAATCTATGGTTTCCTGCAGCAATGGATGCCCCTGAGCAAGCGGTGTGATTGACTAGCCATCGACAGGGGCGGTCCTGACATTTTAGGGGCCCGGGGCGAAACTAGAACATGGGGCCTTTACTATAAACATAAAAGATAGTGATCCATATGTGTATATGTGAAATATAAAGTACATCAAACTCACATAATCTATATACATGTACCTCCAAGTTTCTGTTTAACACTCATAGATGCAAAGTTGTGGATGATTCTTACTGTATTAAGTTGCTAACTATTTAACCTCTGTAGGAACATTTAAAGCTCTCAAATTGTTCTTGGTCAATATGCATATCTTCTTATAGTAGGACAAAGGCAGCATACCTCGAGCATCATCAGCACACGGAGGGCTTCCTTATACATGTCATTCTTGATAAAATGTTTTTTTCTGAAGCATTAGAAATATCTTGTAAGACCTAGAGATAAAACATATAAATGGGTGAAATGTCATAAACTATATGGAAAACAAAATCGTTGTACTGAAAATTCAGTAAATATTACTTTATATCACCTGCAGGACCAAAAGCATCTTTTTCTATCCACTTTTATCCCGGAGATCTAATCTAGACGGAAAGAACCATCAGTATGCTTTTTGCAGCATCACTACAAAACCATAACAATGATTATCGGGTTAATAAATAATTCAACGCAACTTACTGATTAATCTTGATTTAGGAGACATATACATCCTCCCATATTCCAATTTTTGTAATCAAACAATGACATAATGGCTCCCAATTTTTGAATGCCAAGCGAAAATCCTGCTCGTGCCAACTGCAATTCTTTCTGCCGGGAGTAAGCAAGTTAAGATAGTATCTCAAGATCCTCAAAAAAAAAAAGATAGTATCTCAAGATCCAAACAACCGTACCAGATTCATCAGTTAGAAAGGAGCGAATGAAACTGGAGTTTGGCGTGGACTACGGAATCCATATACAACCCCTACCAGAATCAATTCCATCCTTACCGCCTGACGAGCCTATTTGCATGCTCCTCCTCCGTCGCCGCGACATCGGCAACTGTCACCTTGACGCGGTTGCCGATTGGGACGGGAATTAGGCGTGGACTGCCGAAGAAACAAGGCTTCGGTGGCGATGGTTATGCCCCCTGTGCGCTCATCCAGGCTAAGTATACTCTCTCCCCGTCCGGTGAAGAGTGTACATCTAACTTTAAAATTTGTCCATAAAAAAGTGTACTTCTATCTTTCCAATGCACTTTAAAATGGAGAAAAATATTTCTTTCTCATCACACGGTAATTAAGACCAATAGCAATCTACATCTGGTCTTCTTTATTTCTACATAGACTTAGCTCATTATGGGTTGGGTAATTAAAGAGGAGAGAGACGGTGGCTTGCACCTTTCCAATGCATTTTTTACTCAACTCTATAATTTATCTTAAAATTTCTAGATGTACAATCTTCACCGAATGGAGGGAGTAGATCTCTGCGGGGGTGATGTGGGCCTATGATCAATCGCAAAGGAAAATGCAAAAACAAAGAAGACTCGTGGTCATGGGCTGCTATCTGTTACGTGCGTTGCTACGCCCCTGCGTGCATACCTTGGAGGGGGCCCCAATATTTTGGGGGCCCGGGGCGACCGTCCCCCCTGCCTCCCCTCAGGGCCGGCCCTAGCCATCGATCCCTTGACTAGGAACCACAAGGACCTAGATTTCCGTCGGTTCTGTGTTTTGGGCTTGTATTAAGCTGACGCTTCAGCATGTAGTCTATTTCTATTCCTCTTTGAACTTCTACATTTTCTTTTGCTCTTTCGTCATCAATTGGACTTGCTTGTATGCGGTGATTTGTTTTATAGCGAGGCACTAGCCTCTTTCATTAAACTTGTTAATACAACGCAACATATATTTTAATGTTAAGTGGCAATATCTTTTGGGCGCTCATAGGCGCCGGCGGACCGGCCCAACTTTTGGGCCGGTCGCTGCGTGTACGCCCGATAGAGTCTTTTTCAACCGTCAGATTAAAATTAACTTCGTCCCCATAAAGTAAACACACGCAGAAAAAAGCAGATCAGGAAAAAGTGAGCGTGCGCGCATGCCCCACTCCGTGCAAGCTCGCCGGCCGCCTCGCTTGTCCTCGGCTACCCGAGCTTGCCGGCGACTCGTGCCACCACGCCGGCCATCCGCGCTCGCCGGCGACCCGTGCCACTGTGCTCGCCTTGGCTGCCTCCACTCACCATGGTTGCAGCTCGAACACAAGAAGGGTCCAGAGCGCCATCACCATGGTTGCAGCATCCCGACGTCCTCGTCTCCGGCTCACCGCCGTCGTCGACTTGCACCGTCATCTCCAGCAAAAAAAAATCTAAAGTAACAAAAAACTTCGGTACTCCGTTGAAACAAAAATATTTGCCACTTCCAGCAAAACTTAATAGTGGTTCCAGCAAAAATCCCAGCAGCAAAAAACTCCGATGATCGATTGTATCAAACACATTAGCCAGTTCCAGCAAAAGAAAACACTGGTTCCAGCAAAACAATCTCGAAGCAAAAAACACCAGTGCCGATGGTAGCACATCGTCGTGCTCGTTGTAGCAAAACATGCATCGCCGCCGATGGTCGCAACAAAATTTCTCGACGGATCCAGCAAAAAATCCTGCCAGTTGTAGCAAAGAAAGGAGGTGGCAGCAAAAACTACTCGACGATTGCCTGGTTCCAGCACTGGTCAGTGTGGTTGAAGCTTTTTTGCCGGCCGGTTCCAGCAAAAAGACTCACCGGTTGTAGCACCGGAGGCCATCGTTTCCACCGCCTGCTCCAGCGCCACGACCAGATGAGGGGGAGGCGGCGGCCATGGCGTTCATGGCTAGCAGCAGCAACCTCACAACAGCGACTCCGCTCCTTCTCGGCCCCGCCCCCTTGCAGCAGTGCGAGCTGCAGCCGTATGTACTGCCGGGGAGAAAGCCGATGGGGATGCAGCGGCTGCGGCGTGTGTGGAGCTCGTCGCCGGAGGGGGATGGGGATCCAAGAGGAAAGAGGAGAACGGCCGGCTGGAGCTCGTCGGATTTTGTGAGGGAGCAAGAGAGAGATGGATTTTGAGGTGGTGACGAGGTGGATGAGAGAAAGGATTTGGGAGAAATTCATCGTGGGAGAAGATAAGGCAGAGCAAGAGAAGATAAGGGAGAGTGGGGCTGCCCCGTGGACCTACAGCAGATCGAATGCACTAGTGCGATGATGGAGATGATATGTTTTGTCATTTGCTACAACGATACTTCAGAGGGAGGGGAAACTAGTTTTTATGCACCCCAAGGATTTGGTTCATGCAGAAACTATTAGTAGTAAAATGGAGTGAATTGCAAAAAACATCGACACTTCAGGCAAGGTTTGCAGGAACCACACATTTACGGAACTGTGTCAAAAAGCACTAATTTTTTTCATCATTTTTTGCAAAGAACACTAGTTGGCGGCTTTGGTCGTTTTGATGACGATTATGACATGTGGGTCCCGGAAATGATGACGTGGCGTAACGGTTCGCAAGTGACGCCGTTAAACCGGGGATTTTACACTGACGCCCTTCTTCAAAAACTTAAAAAGCAATCAGCCCCCTCCTCCTCGCGTCTTCTCTCCGGCCCCCTTCCCCACCGGAGCAGCAGCTGCCGCGGGCACCGGAGCACCGGCAGCAGCAACAGCTTTTGCGGGGGCGAAGCTGCTGGGGGAGCGTGACACCGGAGCAGCAGCCGCGGTGGCCGCGCACGGGCGTGAGCATCAGCCGCGGTGGCCGCGGATGGGCGCGAGCAGCAGCCCTGGCGGCCGCGGGCTGCAGCCACGCCGGCCGCGGCCAGTCGGCCATGCTGCAGGGCGGGGGGCGGTGGAGGTCGATCCGGTGGCGGCCAGCTGGGGCAAGGGCGGCGGCGGGCAGCGTGCCCGCGAGCTCGGACCCGGGCTTCCGGTGCCCGTGCGTGCTGGCACCTTGAGGGGCTCGGCCTCGGCCTCCTGCTGCAGACGCCGGGACGTGCTTGAAGGCTGCAGCGAGCGGACCAGAGAAGACGCACCACAAGCCCGTGTGCGTGCTCGGACAAGGCGAGGTAGCATGGAACGGCGAGTTGAGAAACAACGACGACCACCGGGGCTCGGAGCTTGTCGGCGAGGGTGCAGGAGGAGGCGGAGCTTGACGCTGGGATGTCCAGGAGGAGGCGGAGCTTGACGCTGGGATGTCCAGGAGGTCGGCGTTGACGCTGCGGACCAGACGGTGTCTAGGATGAGGACCGAAGGAGTCTGCCGGTGGCTAATTTGATGGTGGTGCGCCATGACCGAGGTTGGAGAGCAAGGTCGCTGCCGACGGCTATGGCGTGTCCCTGGCTCAGTCAATGAAGCAGGAGTGAGAGGAAGACAGGGCGAGGCGGATGCACATGATGCTGAAGCTCGTGGTTGTCTCCAGCCACGTCAACGACAAGCGACGGCCATGGCGGTGCTCGGTTTGGTCCGATGTTCCTGATCCAGAGGTGTACGACCCGAGGCCGGCGGCGGAGGCAAGGTCCGGCCGTCCTATGCGCAGGGGTGTTTTTTTAGTTTGACCACGGGTGTTTTTTTTTTGAAGAAGTGAGGGAGTTTTTGGTAAAAAAAAAGTATCTCTAAGCGACCTCTAGCATCATCAGTTACGCCACCTCATCATTTCCGGGACCCACCTGTCATAATCGTCATCAAAACGACCAAAGCTGCCAACTAGTGCTTTTTGCAAAAAATTATGAAAAAAATTAGTGCTTTTTGGCATAATTCCGTAAATGTGTGGTTCCTGCAAACCTTGCCTGAAGTGTCGATGTTTTTTGCAATTCACTCTAGTAAAATGTAATGGTTGTATCCTAGAAAACAAAGATTGTAATGGTTGTTTTAGTTATAGTTTTCCTAACCTCCACTCATAAAAAGAATAACCGACAAACTTATGATCGCCATGAAGCACCAGAATAAACCATAACTATCAGTTGGAACAATGATACAAATCAGAATAAATCAAATTGATGGTAGGATGATTCATGACTATTCTCTGAAAAGGATAGCAGGAAATAATACTTAAAATGCACATTACTCTACTCAAGATGCTTTATATACTCATCACAAAAAAATTGCAGGGTTCATTATGACAGGGAATTTTGCTCATGGAGCTAATTTTTGAGTAGGGATTACAATCCGGAACAGAACGAGGGTAATGTATTGGCAAGAATGTTAGACCACAAAAAAGCTATCACATCTCATTCAAGTTGTTCTAGCCTATTTCTAGGACTCCATACCTTGGGCCTTTATGTTCATAATGACTTCATGCTTGATTTTGGTACTCCAGAAAACAAATATTGATCGAATCGATATTTCCCAATGGATACAATCTACTCATGTCAAGAAGGCATATAGGTTCTTATCTTCAATGAGTGGCCCCATTTTCAATGCGGATCAAAGCCTATGGTTGCCCAGACTATTGAATGTTGTTAATAAGTAGTAATTCCCTTTTCTTAACAATAGGACCTAGGGATTTCTTGGTTCATCATGCTATTTTCTCTAGGTTTGCATACAACTAAAGTGATTTAGTGAAGGGAATTTTAGATGCGGGTGTTTCATATCAGACTAGGGAAGTAACGAACAATTCTTACATGTATTACAAATATAAATAAAAATGGAAAAATATACACTACATTTTTTGCGAATAAAAAATGATATAAATATACCACATATGCATGCAAAAGTACTTTCCCATGGGAGGCCAAAATCACTGTTTTGACCCTCTTTAAAGTTTAGCACGATTTGACCTCATTTTAAAAGTGTTTCATGATCTCATTCTTTTTGGACACACCAACATCACTAGCGTTTGCGTTGGACGGAAAAGGCCATCGGCCAACGCCATGGCCCATGGCGTTTCCCTGGTCCAAACATCATGGACCGTGGCCTTTCATCCTAGACAGAGACACCAAGGCTCCTGGAGGAAACGCCGAAGCCAAACGCCATAGACCATGGTGTTTCCTGCACAATGGAAACACTAGGGATGTTGGTGTGACCAAAAAGAGGCTAGATCTGAAAAGAAAAAAATCCATCCAGGGTCAAATCATGTTAATCTTCAAGTTTAAGGTCAAAATGGTGATTTCGGCCCCATGGGATGGCATTCTAATTCAAGCTGCCAATGTTTAACTGTTACACGCATCCCTATGGATAATTACTCCATTAGGGGACATGGATGGGACAGTTCTAATGTCCATGGAAAGTTGTTGGTTAAAATACCTTACTCAGCAAGATATCATTACCTGTACCCCTGTTACCCGCCTTACTCGTGAAGGCCTTATATGTGAACCCTGAAATTAGACCCTAGGTAGTTCCGACAATACCCACCCTAGGTAATTCAAAATTTCTACCATCCGAGCTATTTGGCCCAAAAAACCCATAGAAAACCTAACCTAATCACAACACATGCCCTAGAAGGCCTTACATGTTTATTGTTGTGAAGTAATATTTTTCTGATGAAATGTTGTTGAATGTTTCTCATTGTGAGTATGGGTTTTCCGATGGGGATGAAAAACCCGACGGCGACGGGGATGGGAAATTTTTTATCCCCGTGGGTGTGGACGCGGACGGGGATAGGCATGGGGAGGCTGTCACGGGGACATGTATGGGAGTCTAATACCCGTCTGGATATACCCCATTGCCAGCTTGAATTCCAATGGAATAAGACACAAACCCAAAACAGACAAAAAATACCTAAAAATGATGCACGAGCCCTCCCGTCGACAAGGGCCGGGATGACCGCATTTTCTATTTGCCGCTCGCTGCCAAACTGCCGCTGCGACACACATGTGAGTGAGCATTCATCTAAGATGGGCCAACCCATTTTACCAGCGACTGGTAAGTTCTACGGAATTTGATTTTGTGTACCTTTTGAAAGGAACCTGACCGGTTTTAATAACTTTCTAGAAGGTCCATGAACCGTTTTTATATTTTTTTCCTTTTCTTTTAATTTTGGTTTCTTTTTTTTGCTTCCTTTTTTTGTTTTCATTTTTCCTTTTCCTTTTCCAGGTTTATGTAACTTTTACAAAAAATCAGGAATTTGAAATATTTATTCAAAATTTCGAAAATGTTACTGTTTTCAGAAAATATTTCGAATTTTTTTTTAAGTTTTGTGAAAGTTGTTCATAATTTAAAAAGTGTCCTGTTTTCAAATTTTGTTCTGAAAATAAAGAAAATGTCCAAGTTTCCCGAGATGTTTGGGAATTTTAAAAAATGTTCATGTTTTTCTAAAAATTGTTCAGAATTTTAAAAAATGTTCCAGTTTCAAATTTTATTAGCATATTAAACAATGTTTGTGCTTTTCAAAAAATGTTTTGGAATTCAAAAATGATCACATTTTAAAAAATTTGTTCCTATTTCTGATAGTTTTTCACAAATTTTAGAAATGTTTGTGCTTTTGAAAAATGTTAAGGAATTTCAAAAAAGGTTTACATTTTCGAAAACTATTTGAAATAAAAATGAAGACCAAAATAAACTGTTTCGCTAGAGTAGACGAGCCGCTACAGCGAATTGGGTGGGTACAGTAGTCGGACCGCTACAGTGGTAGAAAATCACGCTGCAATGTCGAGCAAGGCGCTGCAAATGGGCCAGCCAAGTCGGCACCCTTGTGTGCGTGGCAGCTCTATTTGTCGACAAACGCTGGCATCCTGAGAGCTCCTAAGCGGCGCTCTCAGGGGCGGTTAAAGCTAGTGTCGCTCGAAGGCACGCCTAGCGGGCTGGGCCATTAAATCTTCACTCGATTGAATACGATGCTCGAATAAGACATGATGCAGTTGTTCCCTAACTAGCATCTCGCTGGTTGGTTGGTTGACCGTCGGATAGTTAATCATTGACTTTTGAAAGAAGTTCATAAAAGTTGGGCAAAATCATAAAACTAAAGCGTCTAGAAAAAAATGTGAAAAAATGAACTAAAATTTGAATACGTTTGGAAAAATTAAAAAAAGTTTGGAAAAATGAAAAAGTTCACGAATTTGAGAAAAAAATCATGAATTTGAAAAACTTCACAGATCTGAAAAAAGTTCATGAATTTAAAAAGACAAATCATGAAAGTTGAAAAAGTTCAAGAAATTTGAAAATAGGTTCACTAAATTCAAAAAAGTTCAGAGTTCATGAAAAATGAAAAAAGTTCATAGGTTGAAAGAAAAGGTCATGAATTTGAAAAAAAGTTGGAAGATTTTGTAAAAGAAATCATGGATTTGAAAAAACATGCAATTTGAAAAAGTTCACGGATTCAAAAAAAAGTTCATGGGTTTGAAAAAAGTCAACTGGTTTTGTTTAAAGGTTAACAAATTTGAAATGAAAATCATGAATTTCAATAAAAAAACAAATTAATACATGTTTCACACATTTGAAAAAAAGGAAAAAAAGAAATAGGAATAGGAAAAATGAAAAACCAAATAAAATGTACAAAACCAATTTAATGGGCGCATAAGGCGCCAATTAGGATTTGGTTCTAATCCTAGCCATTGGTTGAAGCCACACACACTGTTTGCAGAGTTGGTTGTAATCCTAGCCATTGGTTGAAGCCACACACACTGTTTGCAGAGGGGCTGAAGCGAATCGGCCGGATGATATGCATCATTTACCTAAATTATTTGCATTCTCTTTCTTTTATACCGGAATAAATTGTCGTATCATGCATGATATCAACGAACATTAATGCATTTTCGCAACAAAAAACGAGCATTAATGCAAGATTTTACAATGGGCACTAATCGATTATCCATGAATTGCTTATTGATACCGGAATTAAATCGATTCACTTTTTGCTCTATATAAACACCAGCACAACATGCGTGAAACATTACTTCCATCGCTAACATCTACCAGTGACACTGGAACGAAAGCACTAGCTAACTACAGTACTTATCACCAAGAAAAGAAGAAAAAGCAATAGCTTGCTGCTAGCTTCTCATGGCTCCTATCGGAAGTAACACTCGGGCCTTGTGTTTGGTGGTTCTCCTGCTCATGTCTACCACCTTCTTGTCCTGTCATGCATCAGGTATACATGCTTCTTAGTTTCTTTGTATATCGATTTCCACTTTCATGCACACACTTTTGGATTCTCAAAAAAATTACCCTGTCGATCGACCATGTGCGCTGACCTGCTTCATTGTTCATAGGTACAGCAGGTGGGTGGACGAAGTTCTGCGTAGCCGAGAAAGCCTGCGCGCCAACGGCAGGACCCAAGGACGATCATGTGTGCAAGGCTGATTGCGGACGCCAAGGTTACGACAAGGATAAAAGCTATTGCGCACCAGACCCTAGTGGCATTTGCTGCTGCCAAAAGTAATACAAGCCGTCAGTCTGAAGGATCCATTTAATTTGGATGGAGATGATATGTTTTGTCCTGTGCTAGAAAGTTTTGGGCAGTGAAAGGGGAATAATTTTCTATGCATGCTGGGATTTAGCTCATGCAGAAACAATCAATAAACTATAATGGTTGTATCCGAGAAAACAAATACTGCACTTGTTGAGTTATATGTTTTTCCTACCCTTCCTCTCCAAAGAGCAACAAACAGTCCTTTGATCGCCACGAACCACCCAAATACCACATGCTTAAATGGGCCGCGGTGTGTCGTCCCAAAGACCTGAGAGGTCTAGGGATCACAAATACCAGAATCTTAACATTACACTTATGTGCAAATGGATATGGAAGCTCTCGCAGGGGCGACGGGCCTGTGGGTTGACCTGGTGCATGCCAAGTACTTCCCGAACAGGAATTTTTTCGAGGGTGTGGCGAGGGGATCTCCTTTCTGGAACGATCTTTAAGCGGTCCGGCCGGCCTTCGCACTGGGAGCCAAGTTCTCCATTGGTAACGGCCGTTCGGTCCGTTTCTGGCTAGACCACTGGGTGGGATCCCAACCCCTTTGGTCAGAATTCCAGGACCTTTACGCTCTGGCTGTCAACCCGGAGCAAACTGTTGCCACGGCACTTGCCTCTTCCCCTCCGGCGATCCATTTCCGAAGAGAGTTAACGGGAGCAGAACAAGTTCACTTAACGGAATTGCTTGATTGCATTGAGCCGGTGTCGCTGTCTACGACCGCGGACACTGTCACCTGGGCCCTCACCCCGTCCGGCAAGTTTTCGGTCAAGTCTCTTTACCGTAAGCTGTGTCAGGGCCCGTCCTTCCAGGTGCCGAATGGCTTGTGGAACGCGCGCCTTCCGCTTAAGATTAAGGTGTTTTTGGCAACTGTTCCGTAATATACTGCCCACTTCGGCTAACGTCGCCAAATGCAATGGCCCGTCGACCGGCCTGTGTACGATATGTAACGTTACGGAGGATGCGAACCACGTATTCTTCCGCTGTCCGCTGGCACGTTTTGCTTGGAGTGCCGTTCGTGCAGCGGCCAACACCTCCTGGGACCCTCGGTCGGCTTCCGACCTCGCGGCCACAGTAGACTCGGTTCAAGGAGGCCACAAACGTGTGCTCTGGAGTTGCATCGGCGCCTTGGCCTGGGCTATCTGGCTCACTAGGAACAAACTAGCGATCGAGGGAATCTTCCCATCACACCCTGCTAACATAATTTACAAATGCAACCTTCTACTGCAGCAGTGGAGTCCGTTGGCGAGGCGCAAGGATGCTGAGAAACTGAAGCAAGCTCAAGATCGTCTTCGCCAGGTCTACGTTTTGGCTAGGGAGCCATCCGCCACTTCTACGCCGTGAAGTGGCCCTTTTGTCACGCGAGCGAGCCTGCGTGCTCTATGCTCTGGCTTCGGGCCTTGTATTTGCATCGCTGCGTGCTTCTTTTGGCCCGTTTTAAAATTCTCGTGTCTCCGCGTCGGCGTGGCCTGAGCCTCCATGCTCGTGTTCGATATCCTGAAACTATGTTTGTTACGCTGCCTAAGTTGTGGGCTTTATTAATTTAAAGCCGGACGCTTTTAGCGTCTTCGTTCTAAAAAAATAAACCATAACTATCTAATGGAATTTGGAACAATGGTACAAATCTTGACAAGAAAAAAAAAGAAGTGATGGTAGGATGATTTATGATTACTCTTCGAGAAATATAGTGGAAAAAATAATTAGAATATACATGTGGTATTTCATATGAGTGGCCGTGCGTGCCGGCTGGCGGCTGCCGTGCGTGCGTGAGTATCCTATATCTCTTATTTAAGTGGTCAGATGAATGAGAAACAGGTGGCCATGAGGGTTGGGAAAAAATGTAGCCACGGTGCTCACCAAAGAATCCACTTGGCAAAGCCATTATTTTTAGAAAAGGAGGAGGACCCCCGGCCTCTGCATCTGGGCGATGCATGCAGACACTTTATTAATTATTCACACAAGACCTTACAAAGTCATACAACAGTAATACTAAAGTCATCTTCTAGGCAACATCTGTTGCTACTCCTATCCATTTGATGTAGGGATGCTGATAGTCTGGGTCTAATACCAAACAGATATCGCAGCCAAACCTAACATCTAAGACCTGAGGTCCCAACCAGGACGCCTGCCGGGTATGGGGCACCCACCAGTCCGGCGCACTCCTCAACCAGGACGCCTGCCGGGTATGAGGCCGCCGCAGCCACTTGCCACCAATCCATCTTCAGTGATGTACTGCTGCATCTACCTTGCCCGGTCTAGCTGTCGTCGACGCCACCACGATGCCAGACAATGCCACCATCCTGCGCTCGTCCATCATCACACGCCCACTGGCGAGACCCCGCTGCTCCATGCCGCCGAGACCCGCCGCCGCCGATGTGAGAGAAGGTACGCCACACCACCTCACGCCTCTTCCATTCGGTGCCGCTCCACAAACGATGCCCCCAATAGGGAACACGACACCGCAGCGCCGCCATCGTCTGATCCGGTGATCTTAGGATTTCTCCCGGAGCGGCACGAGCAGGTTGACGATAGTTGCTTGACGATGCCTTCATCAAGGTAACGACGTAGATGCCGCCATCGCCCGCCATGACCGGAGTCGGCTCGGATCTCACCGGCGACTATGTCTCCCCAACTCGCTGCCGGTGCTAATAGTGGGATCCAAGATCCGTCACTATCAGCCTGGCCAACCGCCTTCGGTGGAGAAGGCAGCCACCACCACCATGCCCGGGCCAAGAGACCCGGACGTCATCGTGCCGTGAAGATTACCCAGGATGATCTCCTCTTGCCGCTGTCGAGAAGAGGCGCAGCCGCAGTGGATCTCGATCTAAACCCCTCGGACCCAGACCAGATCTCATTGCATCCAAAATCTCATCCGTCAAACGGCCGCCAGAGATCTCCTGGCCATCGCCAACCCGCTGCGCACTACCGTTGGAGGAGGAGGGAGATGGACGCCGCTGCCCCCACGCGTTACCGCCGACCGAGGACCACGCCGCCGCCGTCGCCTCACCACAGGGGCTTCGCCCCGCGACGTCCTTAGCGACGGCGGCGGTAGTGGGAGGCGATGGAGGGGGAGGGCTGAGGGCGGTGTGGACGGGGACTCCCCGGGGGCGGCGCGCCGCCGCCGCCTCGGGGGAGAGAGCCATGTCCTAAGCAAGACTCTTGCAAGGGCTTGCTATCAGCGCTGGTCTCGCTGATGGCAAGGACCGGATAGCTGCCAAACAGTTGTGCTGGAAGCCAGATTTCAGCGGCGTTGAGTTCGACCTCGACCCCGTCCAGCTCCCAACTTCTCGCGAGCATCTGAACCGGCAAGCGAAGCGCGGCATAGAGGCGCACACACCCTCCATCTTTTAGCGCTGCTACGCGTTGCGGCGAACAACCCATGTTGCATCCACTCGACCCAAGTCGTCGCCGTCGCGCACCCTAGCCGATGTGGCATATGAGGCCCGCCCCAAGACCGTTGAGTTTGCCAACACCAAGGCGGCGGCTGACATGAAAGGCTAGGAAGGACAGCGGGAAGGAGTGACTCGAGTGTGGCGAGCGGGGAGGTAAGCCGGGGTCAGAGCGGTACTAGGCACGGCTGGTCGGAGAGCTCCCGTCGGCAGCGATGGAATGAACCCTAAAGGGTGTGGGGGTAACTAGGAGAGGAGTGGCTCACACGAGGAGGGATGAGTGGCTCGCTGCTCGAGTATACGAAAGGTTCAGTTTTTTTGGGCATGGAAGGTTCATTGAGTAAAAAGGTCGGTGGGGCTGGTGAAGGGAAAACGGTCGCGTGGTGATAATCCCCAAGTGTAGGGAATCATCATAGGAATTTCCAAAGGTGGAAGTGATAAGTATGGAGTGTCGAACCCACAAGGAGCTAAAGGTAAGATCAATATTCTCTCAAGCCCTATCTGCCACTGATACGACTCTACGTATACCGAACGTTTGCTTCCAACTAGCAACAAGAAATAAAACTACGTTGTGGGTATGAAGTGGATAACTTTGTATGATATCGGAGAGCTAAAATATGAAAGTAGGTGCTGTTGTCATAAGGTTAGAATATATTACTAAATATTATAAATAGCGAGTGTGGAATAATGGTGGATCGGTGTGCGGAATTGTCCTAGGCAATTGTTAACAAGACCGATAGTCGTCATTGCAATTTCATATGAGGGAGAGGCATAAGCTAACATACTTTCTCTACTTGGATCATATGCACTTATGATTGGAACTCTAGCAAGCATCCGCAACTACTAAAAATCATTAAGGTAAAACCCAACCATAGCATTAAAGCATCAAGTCCTCTTTATTCCCATACGCAACAAACCCCTTACTCGGGTTTGTGTTTCAGTAACTCACCAACCCACTATAAGCGAATCATGAACGTATTGCAACACCCTACAGCGGGAATCCCTCACGCTTGCGTGACACGGAGGACACCATAGGACAACACCAAAATAAAACATACAACTCGTACCAATCTAGATCATCAATCAACCTAAAGACAAAGGATATCTACTCAAAACATCATAGGATGGCAACACATCATTGGATCATAATATGTGGCATAAAGCACCATTCTCAAGTAGGGATTAAAGCGGGGTGTGGGAGAGTGGACCGCGTAAAAGAGATGAGGATGGTGATGATGGTGATGTTGATGAAGACGATCACCGCGGCGATGATTCCCCTCCCGATGGCACTCTGGCGCCATCGAGAGAGAGGAGGAGAGGTTCTCCCCCTTGTGCTTCCTCCTCCATGGCCTCCCCCCTAGACGGGGAGAGGTTCTTCCTCTGGTCCTTGGCCTTCATGGCGATGATGGCCCCTCCGGCATCCTCCTCCATGGCCTCCGGTGATGATGGCCCCCTCCGGCAGGGTGCCAGAGAGGGCCTAGATTGATTTCTCGTGGCTACAGAGGCTTGCGGCGGCGGAACTTCTGATCTAGGTTATTTCCTGGGGGTTTCTGTATTTATAGGAATTTTTGGCGTTGGTTTCACGTCAGGGGGGTGTCCGAGTCGTACACGAGGCAGGGGCCCACGCTCAGGGGGGTTGGGCGCGCCCCCCACCCTCGTGGACAGCCCGGGACTCTTCTGGCCCAACTCTTTTACTCCAGGGGCTTCTTTTGGTCCATAAAAAATCATCAAAAATTGGCACGTCACTTGGACTCCGTTTGGTATTCATTTTCTGTAAAACTCAAAAACAAGGAAAAACAGAAACTGGCACTGGGCTCTAGGTTAATAGGTTAGTCCCAAAAATCATATAAAATATCATATAAATGCATATAAAACATCTAAGATGGATAATATAATAGCATGAATACTTCATAAATTATAGATACGTTGGAGACGTATCAACATCCCCAAGCTTAATTCCTGCTCGTCCTCGAGTAGGTAAATGATGAAAGAAATAATTTATGAAGTGTGAATGCTAGCAGGTGCATAAGTTTGATCAATGATAGTTCCAATCACTTTTTCTAGCATTATTATATATCATAATAGTAGCTCAACTCATAAAACTTTTCATGACCAAGTAACAAGCTATTCACATGTTAAAGTATAGATCATAAACTTTTTTGAAAACTAACAAATAGTGCTCTTAGTCATCAAACAATTGCAATTCATCTTATTTTCGGGAAGGGTCTATGTCAGAGCTTTGATTTAGCAAACTCCACATACTCAACTATCATTTAATCTTTCACAATTGCTAACACTCATGTGATATTTATGGGTTCAAAGTTTTAATCAGACACAGAGAAAGATAGGGGCTTATAGATTCACCTCCCAACCTTTTACCTCAAGGGTAATGTCAACAATAATAGTTCATGATAACTTACATCCAATTGGATATATATATCAGGATCTTTCCAACACAATGTGCTTGCCAAAGGATAGAATGTAAAAAGGAAAGGTGAAGACCACCATGACTCTTGCATAAGGTAGAAGATAAAAGTAAAAGATAGGCCCTTCGCAGAGGGAAGCAGAGGTTGTCATGCGCTTTTATGGTTGGATGCACAAAATCTTAATGCAAAAAAACGTCACTTTATATTGCCTCTTGTGATAGATACCTTTATTATGCAGTTCGTCGCTTTTATTTCTTCCCTATCACAAGTTCGTATAAAGCTTATTTTCTTCGCACTAACAGATCATACTTATTTAGAGAGCAATTTTTATTGCATGCACCAATGACAACTTACTTGAAGGATCTTACTCAATCCATAGGTAGGTATGGTGGACTCTCATGGCAAAACTAGTTTAAGGGATATTTGGAAGCACAAGTAGTATCTCTACTTGGTGCAAAGAATTTGGCTAGCATAAGGGGGAAAGGCAAGCTCAGCATGTTGGATGATCCATGACAATATACTTTATTTCGGATATAAGAAAACATAACCCATTACGTTGTCTTCCTTGTCCAACATCAACTTTTTAGCATGCCATATTTTAATGAGTGCTCACAATTACAAAAGATGTCCAAGATAGTATATTTATATGTGAAATCGCTCTTCCTTCAATATTCTTTCATGAATTGTTCAAGTGACCAATTCTGAGTTTGCTAACCTTCAATAAGTTTACTACATATACTTATTATGTGTGAAGTCATTACTCCCCATGTTATAAGCATATGAAACATATACAAATTCAGATTTATGACATTCAATTCATTCAACCATTTACTCATAGGATATACATGAAGAGCGTGAGTAAATGACAAACTACTCCAAAAAGATATAAGTGAAGAACACTGAGTAGTCAAATAATTAACTAGCCATGGGAGGATTCTTTTTCATTCAAGATTTCAGATCCAATGATTTTATTCAAACAGCAAGTCAAATTGAAAATACGCTCCAAGCAAAACACATATCATGTGACGAATAAAAATATAGCTCCGAGTAAGGTATACCGATAGTTTTGAAGATGAAAGAGGGGATGCCTTCTGGGGCATCCCCAAGCTTAGGCGCTTGAGTCTTCCTTGAATATTACCTTGGGGTGCCTTGTTCATCCCCAAGCTTAGGGTCTTTCCACTCCTTATTCTCCTCTTATCGATATCCCACTCAAAGCTTGAAAACTTCAATCACACAAAACTTAACGGAACTTCGTGAGATAGGTTAGTATGATAAAGAGTAAACCATTCACTTTGGTACTGTCAAAGACAAGGTTCATAATTGTTCTCACACAATGCCTACTGTACCATATCATTTATACAATTTATATTGAAAAATATAATCCGTAGAAACTAGAAAACAAGCAAACTATGCAATGAAAACAGAATCTGTCAGAAACAGAACAGTCTGTAATGATCTGAACAGAAACCATACTTATGCTACTCCAAAAATTATGAAATAAATTGGTGGACGTGAGGAATTTGTATATTAATCTTCTGAAAAAAGATTCAACTCAAAAGCACTCTTCTGTAAAAATGACAGCCAATCTCGTGAGCGCAAAGTTTCTGTTTTTTTACAGCAAGATCACATTAACTTTCACCCAAGTCTTCCCAAAGGTCTTACTTGGCACTTTATTGAAACAAAACCTATAAAACATGATTAATACAGTAGATTAATCATGTAAACACACAAAAACAGTAAGGATAAATATTGGGTTGTCTCCCAACAAGCGCTTTTCTTTAATGCCTTTTAGCTAGGCATGATGATTTCAATGATGCTCATATAAAAGATAAGAATTAAAACATAAAGAGAGCATCATGAAGAATATGACTAGCACATTTGAATCTAACCAACTTACTATGCCTAGGGATTTTTTGAGCACACAATTTATAGGAACAAGAATCAACTAGCATAGGAAGGCAAAACAAGTATAATTTCAAAACTTTAAGCACATAGAGAGGAAACTTGATATTATTGCAACTCCTACAGGCATATATTCCTCCCTCATAATAATTTTCAGTAGCATCATGAATGAATTCACAATATAACCATCACATAAAGCATTCTTTTCATGATCTACAAGCATAGAAAATTTTCTACTCTCCACATAAGCAAAATTCTTCTCATTCGGAATAGCGGGATCACTAGTTCCTAAAGTTGACACTCTTCCAAACCCGCTTTAGATGATAGTATTATTCATACTCCAAAAAGATATATGTGAAGTTCATGGAGCATTCTACAATTAATATAAACTAACCAATATCCAAGCTCAAAATATATAAGTGAAGCACACGAAGCATTCTATAAAACCATACTCAAAAAATTTAAGTGGAGCGCAAAGAGCATTCCATAAGGTCATATTCAAAAGATATAAATGAAGCACATGGATCATTCTATAAATCGATGAAGAGATATCTCATACTAGCATGGTTCTTAAAGAAAAAGAAAAACACAAAGGACACAAATCATGTGAACAAAACAAAAACCAAGGTATACCGATAATTGTTGAAGAAGAAAGATGGGATGCCAACCGGGGCATCCCCAAGCTTAGATGCTTGGTATCCTTGGAATATTTACTTGGGGTGCCTTGGGCATCCCCAAGATTGAACTCTTGCCTCTCTTCATTCTTCTCACATCGGTAACTCCTCGTTCTTCGAACACTTCATCCACAAAAACTTAACAAAAACTTTATGAGATCCGTTAGTATACTAAAGCAAATCAGTACCTTTAGGTACTGTTGCAAACTCATTCCAATTTAATATTAGTACTTTATCTACTGTATTCCAACTTCACTATGGTTCATACCCCCCGATACTACCCATAGATTCATCAAAATAAGCGATCAACACATGGGAAACAGAATCTGTCTAGAACAGGACAGTCTGTAGTAATCTGGAACTTCAGAAAACTTCTGTAACTCCAAAAATTATGAAATAAATTTGACAATTTGAAAAATTTGTACAGAAGTAATGTGCAAAAAGTTTCAGACCTATTTGACTTCCCAGTAAAAAATATAAATTCAAGCACTACAGCCAAAGTTTCTGTTTTTGTACTGCACATAGCAAACAAGCAATCTAATCATCCTAAAACCAAAGCTTGGCACATTATTTTTATAATACAATGAATATATACAAGGGGATAATTATTTTCAGAGAAGCTTCCATGAAGTTTTTTACATTGTTTCCATGAGCATGAACATAAGTGTTCAAGGTCGACCCTCACTTCTCCAATGCATAACCTTCCAATCACTTCTCTTATTGAAAAACTTTTTAGGCCAGAAAAGAGCTTGATAATCCCCAAGTGCAGGGAATCATCGTAGCAATTTCCAAAGCTGGAAGTGATAAGTATGGAGTGTCGAACCCACAAGGAGCTAAAGGTCAGATCAATATTCTCTCAAGCCCTATCTGCCACTGATACGACTCTACGTACACCGAACGTTTGCTTCCAACTAGCAACGAGAAATAAAACTACGTTGTGGGTATGAAGTGGATAACTTTGTATGATATCGGAGAGCTAAAATATGAAAGTAGGTGCTGTTATCATAAGGTTAGAATATATTACTAAATATTATAAATAGCGAGTGTGGAATAATGGTGGATCGGTGTGCGGAATTGTCCTAGGCAATTGTTAACAAGACCGATAGCCGTCATTGCAATTTCATATGAGGGAGAGGCATAAGCTAACATACTTTCTCTACTTGGATCATATGCACTTATGATTGGAACTCTAGCAAGCATCCACAACTACTGAATATCATTAAGGTAAAACCCAACCATAGCATTAAAGCATCAAGTCCTCTTTATTCCCATACGCAACAACCCCCTTACTCGGGTTTGTGTTTCAGTCACTCACCAACCCACTATAAGCGAATCATGAACGTATTGCAACACCCTACAGCGGGAATCCCTCACGCTTGCGCGACACGGAGGGCACCATAGGACAGCACCAAAATAAAACATACAAGTCGTACCAATCTAGATCATCAATCAACCCAAAGACAAAGGATATCTACTCAAAACATCATAGGATGGCAACACATCATTGGATCATAATATGTGGCATAAAGCACCATTTTCAAGTAGGGATTACAACGGGGTGCGGGAGAGTGGACCGCGTAAAAGAGATGAGGATGGTGATGTTGATGAAGACGATCACCGCGGTGATGATTCCCCTCCCGATGGCACTCTAGCGCCACCGAGAGAGAGGAGGAGAGGTTCTCCCCCTTGTGCTTCCTCCTCCATGGCCTCCCCCTAGATGGGGAGAGGTTCTCCCTCTGGTCCTTGGCCTTCATGGCGATGATGGCCCCTCCGGGATCCTCCTCCATGGCCTCCGGTGATGATGGCCCCCTCCGGCAGGGTGCCAGAGAGGGCCTAGATTGATTTCTCGTGGCTACAGAGGCTTGCGGCGGCGGAACTTCTGATCTAGGTTATTTTCTGGGGGTTTATGTATTTATAGGAAATTTTGGCGTTGGTTTCACGTCAGGGGGGTCTCCGAGTCGTCCACGAGGCAGGGGCGCACGCCCAGGGGGGTGGGCGCGCCCCCCACCCTCGTGGACAGCCTGGGACTCTTCTGGCCCAACTCTTTTACTCCAGGGGCTTCTTTTGGTCCATAAAAAATCATCAAAAATTGGCACGTCACTTGGACTCCGTTTGGTATTCATTTTCTGTAAAACTCAAAAACAAGGAAAAAACAGAAACTAGCACTGGGCTCTAGGTTAATAGGTTAGTCCCAAAAATCATATAAAATATCATATAAATGCATATAAAATATCTAAGATGGATAATATAATAGCATGAATACTTCATAAATTATAGATATGTTGGAGACGTATCACGTGGTGGTCGCCTATCGATCGATGGTGAAGGCAATAAAGAATGAAGTAATGAGCTACCTACTCCCCTTTTAGGAGTAGAGATGCCGAGCACAAAATCATAGGTTAGTGATATAAAAACTAAAACAAAAAAACTGAAACAAAAAATAAAATATATAAAAAACTAAAAAATGCGCGCATGCGTCAAATGAGCCACCAACTTTAATTATAGTTGATATTTTGGCAATATTAGATTTGATTTGGGTATGAGAAGCGGAAGACAAGGAAAGTTAGGATTTAGTTGAGATTTTCTTAAGATTTGATTTGAATGAGTTAATGCATGATGTTATTTTTATTAAGTGCTGATTTGATTGTGATGTTCTTAAGATTTGATTTGAATGAGTTAATGCATGACATTGTTTTGGGAATGTCGATTGATTTGAAAGACTTAATGCATGCCTTTGTCTTTATTAAGTGCCAAACTGATTCAGATTTTCTTAAGATTTGATTTGAATAAGTGAATGCATCACATTGTTTTGGGAAAGTGCGGATTTGATTGAGTTAATGCACACATCAAATGGGCGGGCCCAAATTGGTTGCGCATGAGCGAAATGTTGCATGTAATTTGCTTGTAGGCATAATATAGGGTTGGTGGAAACTTAGGCGAGACTACCAACTTCCCCTTTAGGAGTAGAGATTTTTGGCAAGATTTGATTTAATTTGGGTATGAGTAGTGAAAGATAAGTAAAGTTTAGATTTAGTTGAGATTTTCTTAAGATTTGATTTGAATGAGTTGATGCATGATGTTGTTTTTATTAAGTGCCAATTTGATTGAGATTTTTCTTAAGATTTGATTTGAATAAGTTAATGCATGATGTTATTTTGAGAAAATGTCGATTGATTTGAAAGAGTTAATGCATGACGTTGTTTTTATTAAGTGCCGATTTGATTCAGATATTCTTAATATTTGATTTGAATAAGTGAATGCATGCTGTTGTTCTAGGAAGTGTTAATTTGATTGAGTTAATGCACAGGTCAAACGGCCAGACCTAAATTGGCTGCGCTTGAGCGAAATGTCGCATGTAAGATGCTCGTAGGCATAATATAGAGTTGGTGGAAAGTGAGGCGAGACTACCAACTTTTGTTTTAGAAATAGAGATCCAGCACTTGCGTGAAACACGAATGCCTTAGGTGACACCAGAAGGAAAGGAATATCTTAGTTGTTTCTTCATGGCTCCTATCGGAAGCAACACTCGTCGGGCCTTGTGTTTGGTGTCTCTCCTGCTCATGTCTACCAGCCTTTCGTCCTGTCATGCAGGAGGTATATATGCTTCGTGGTTGCTCTCAGTATCCACTCCCCCTTTCATGCACATAATTTTGGATGTTCGGAAGGAATCACGTGGTGATCGTTTTTTGCATACTCACCTGCTTCATGATTCATAGGTACAACAGATGGTTCGTCGAACTTGTGCGTAACCCAGAAAGCCTGCGCACCGAAGTGGTCCATAGAACCCTGGGGTAACTATGCCTGCAAGTTTTACTGCGGAGTTCGAGGTTATGATGAGGATAGGAGCCACTGCACACCAAACGGTAAAGGATTTTGCTGCTGCGAAAAGTAATGTAAGCTGTTTTTTTCTTTGCGACATGATTAAGCCTAGTTTTCAATGTCGTGGATTATTGAAAGGACCCATATGCATCAAGATTTTAATTGAGGGAATGGTTGTATCCTAGAAAACAAACATTGTAATGGTTGATTTATATACTTTTCATACCCGTCCTATCAAAAGAACATTGGATAATCCTATGATCGCCACGAAGCGCCGGAATAAATCATAACTATCAGTTGAACAATGATATGAATCTGGCGATGGTTTTACAAAAGTGATGGTAGGATGATTCGTGGCTATTCTTTCAAAGGTTGGCAGAAAATAATATCAGACTAATTAAATAGCAAAAAAATCCTACTCATATTAATATAAATAAATGAGAATAGGAAAACTATATACAACATTATAAAAACATGTGCAACTGTTTAACTAAAGCAACTAGTGTATTCTTTCCTCTCTTGCAAGTCGACTAGGCCAAAGCCTCCACCTCCCCCTTGATTTCCGACAGCTGGTGCTTATTTAATCAGTCTTCTGATCTCATACCTCCTCAATTTCGACCATGGGGACCGATAAAATGCTAGCTCATCAGGGCAGTGAGGTTAGTGTTTCTCACCGTGTATACACGACGGCATTATTTGGTGTCCAATTCTTTAGATTGATTCAAGGGTTCAACAACAATGAATGCGAGTGTTGTTCCTTAGGGTCGAGTGCATGAAGACATATTGGTTGTCATTGACAAGGTCAGGCTGTCTCCAGTGTGGGAGCAGTGATAGTGCTTGTTTGGTGGTATATGGACCTTGATGTAATTTTATAATGCTTTGAGTGCTTTATACCTCTGATGAGCTTTTGCTACACATCTAAGTCCTTGAGGTAAAAGGAGCATATGAATGCAAAGTGATCTCCAATGGGACAGCGTTTCAGTAAGGTTTTTCCATATGAAAAGTGATGAGGGGTGATTAGAGAATAGAGATTATATATTAGAGATTAAATTGAGCAGTGATGAGGGGTGTGATTAGAGATTAAATTGTAAAATAATTTAGAAATTTGAAAATCGGGAAAAATAAAAAAAATCATAAAATTTCCTTTAGTCCCGGTTGGTGTTACCAACCGGGACTAAAGGTGGAGCTCCAGACAGCGGCCACGTGGCGGGCCTTTAGTCCCGGTTCATAACAGAACCGGGACTAAAGGGGTCCTTTAGTCCCGACCCTTTAGTCCTGATTCCAGAACTGGGACTAAAGGCCCGTTTTCTACTAGTGTGTGGGTCCCCTCTAGTACTTCTTCGCTCCAGTTATTTCATATACTCCATAAAAATTTGGAATAAGTATCTCTGATATGTAGTTTTTCCAGGTCCAGAATTTCAGCTGCCGGCAATCTCCCTCTTCGTGTAAACCTTGTAAATTAAGAGAGAAAATGCATTAGAATTGCTTCATGAAGTATTATAATGGTAAAAAGCATTGTAAATATGAGTAGGAAAACATGATGCAAAATGGACGTATCAACTCCCCTAAGCTTAGACCTCACTTGTCCTCAAGCGAAAAACCGAAATCAATAATCATGACCACATACTTAGAGAGAGAGGTGTCGATAAAAACAAAATACGAACATAGTAGCATCGTGATCATTATCATAGCAGCAATATATCATCATACAACTTCTCGTGATCAAGTAACAATTCATCACAATATCGAAGTATAAAGCATAAACTTTCTTGAAAACTAACAAACTTTGTTCTTAGTCAATGACAATCACAATTCATCATATTATCAAGAAGAATCAGCTTTTTGCTTAGCAAGTCCACATACTCAACTATCATTTAGTATTCTATATATGATTGCTAACACTCGCGGCATAAATATGGATAAAAATTTCCAGTTAGATACATAGAAAGATAGGGGCTTATAGTTTCGCCTCCCAACTCATTTACCTCAAGGGTATTGTCAACAATAATACTTCGCGATCACCCATATCCAACTGGATATATGTTCCTAGATCTTTTCCCACCACATGATGCTTTCCCCACACTTCCTACAAATTTTATCAAGCATACTTTTCTTTATGTGAAGTCATTACCTTCCATGGGATTGGTATATGATATTTTCATTATTTTTATTTCTAAGATTGAAACATAAAAGTAAAGAAACAAACTCAAACTACTCTTTATTATATAACTCTCAAACTCGATTACATAGATAGATAGATCAGGAAACTAGCACTCAAAACAAGATCATACTAAACCTTTATTCTTCTAAATCACGAAATAACTAGAGATCGAACTAAGATAGATAAATATGATAAAAGTGATGGTGATACAATACCAGGGCACCTCCCCCAAGCTTGGCACAAGCCAAGGGTGGTGCCCATACTCGTGTACTTGATACGTCTCCAACGTTCTATAATATTTGATTGTTCCACGTTATTATAGTATAAATCTTGGATGTTTATTATGCAATTATATATCTTTTTTGGGACTAAATATTAACTTAGTGCCAAGTGCCAGTTGATGTTTTTGCTTGTTTTTGGTTTTCCGCGAAATTAGTACCAAACGAATTCCAAATGCCACGAAATTTTTTGATGATTTTTTCTAGACCTAAGAGACACTGGAAGCTTCGGGAGGACACCAGAAGGCGAAGGAGTGGGCCATGAGCCACCAGGGTGCTCGATGGGGGGGGGGGGGGGGGGGTCGGCGCGCCCTGGTGCCTCGTGGGCCCCTCGTTCCTTCGTTTGACCTAATTCCGACTCTACACATTCTCTAAAATCGGGAAACCAACAAAGAGCCACCCAAAATACTTTTTTCGCCGCCGCAAGTTCCTGTTCTCGTGAGATCCCATCTGGAGGCCTTTTCTAGCACTCTGCTGAGGGAGAATCGATTATGGACGGCTTCTATGTCAACCTTGCTGCCCCTCTGATGATGTGTGAGTAGTTTACCACAGACCTAGTGGTCCATAGCTAGTAGCTATATGATTTCTTCTCTCTCTTTGATCTTCAATACAATGTTCTTATTGATGTTCTTGGAGATCTATTCGATGTAATTCTATTTCGCAGTGTTTTTGTTGCGATCCGATAAATTGTGGGTTTATGATCAGATTATCTATGAATATTATTTGAGTCTTCTCTGAACTTTTTTATGCATGATTATTATAGCTTTGTATTTCTCTTCGATTTATCAGTTTGGTTTGGCCAACTAGATTGATTTATCTTGCAATGGGAGAGGTGCTTTGTGATGGGTTTGATCTTGCGGTGCTCAATCCCAGTGACAGAAGGGGACATGACACATATTTGTATCATTGCGATTAAGGATAAAATGATGAGGTTTATTCATATTGATTGGATTTACTTTGTCTACATGATGTCATCTTGCCTAAGGCATTACTTCGTTCTTTATAAACTTAATACACTAGATGTATACTGGATAGCGGTCGATGTGTGAAATAATAGTAGTAGATGCAGGAAGGAGTAGGTCTATTTGTCTCGGACGTGATGCCTATGGGCGTGTTTGGTTGGTTGGCTTGCACCTGGCTCGCACCGGGCATGCAATATCCAGCTTGTTTGGTTCTCTGCGTGGCTTCCTCAGCCTGGCCCGACCGATGCAAAGGGACGCCTTTCAGCCAGGCTCGTGGGAACGCAGGAATCAGGCGTTTCCCTTGTGCAGGCCCAATTGATGCAAATCGCCTGCACCCGCAATGCTGGCATGGGGTAGCGATTCTCTCGTAGTCATGGGGGTCAGCGCGTCCCCTCACCTCTTTCCCCTCATTTTCTTCTCGTTCCCCGCTCCAGCTCTCACCTCACCGTTCGTCGTCGTCCTCAAATCCGCGACGGAGATGGTCGAATCCCTGTCGACGTTCTCCGTCGCCAACTCTTCCTTCCCAGAATAGGTGCCTGCCAGAGGCCGCGGCCAACGCCACCTTCCAGACGCCCCTTGCTCTCTCGGATCTACACCCCATCCATCGGAGCGGGGTGGGTGGTAGCTGGAGGCCCAGGAGGTGCCAGGTCGTCTGTGCATCGTCCCAGCTAAACAGAAGCAGGAGCCGCCCAATGTCTCCTCCCATGTTCGTGCAAAATTTTCTCGCAGGATCTTGTGATTTGCTCATGGATGGTGTGTGTGCTTTACATACTTGTTCCAGATCTTGTATCTGGCATTCCTAATCTCCTAATCTTCATCTTGTTTTTGCTCTGAATGGTGACTGACAAAAGAATTTTCAGTTAAACGCATGTCTTGTGTCTACTTTGCAGATTGATACCGGAACAACAGGTTAATGCATGGTTCAGATTTGTTTTACTTGTTTGAGAAATCTATGATAAATAAAATTGAAATTGTTTTTTATTTCAGAATTTCTAATGCAGTCTACCAAACAACATTTGTTGTGTACAACATCTCTCATGCACATATATCTTACATTCCACCAAACGTACATCTCAGTTCAATTTTGCATCAGCTCAACCAGGCTAGGCTCAGTCAGGATCCTCCATGCAATGCAGGTGGAGCTACCCAGGCAACCAAACATGCCCGCACAATAAATCCAACCATTTCTTTCACCTTGTCTTTTTAATCATATATTTGTTTTTGGAACTTTCTTTTACATTTGAACTTGTTGCACCAAAACCTTTAAAATGAGATCAATCTTGGATATTTTTCAACCATGTTTAATTTTGAATATATATTTCACATTTTAAAATAATCAGTTTTACAATGATACATTACAATTTCACTTTCGGTAGTTACTATTTTAAAATTTAGAACCTGCATTTCACTTTCCACCAGCTCGTTTCACAAAAAAATCTATGTCAATTGCATACTTTTCAAATAACATATTTCACTCGTTTGAAATAAACTATTACACCTGGCGAAATAATCAGTTTCACAATGATACACTAAAATTTCACTTTCTGTAGTTACTCTTTCATAATTCAGAACCTACATGTCACTTTTCACTGGCTTGTTTGACAAAAATCACATCTATTCAATTATATAATTTTGAAATAACATATTTCACTCTTTTGAAATAATCAGTTTCACATTGATACATTATAATTTCAATTTTTGTGGTTATAATTTCACAATTTAGAACCTACATTTTACATTCACTGGCCTATTTCGCAAAACTCACATCTGTTTCAATTACACATTTTCTAAATAACATATTTCACTCTTTTGAAATAATCAGTTTCACATTGATACATTATAATTTCACTTTTTATGGTTGCTATTTCAAAATTCAGAATCTACATTTCACATTTCACATGCCCGTTTCACAAAAATCGCATCTATTTCAATTTCACATTTTTCAGATACATTTTGCACTCTTTTGAAATAATCTGTTACAAATTTCAAAATAATCAATTTCAAAAAGTTGACATTTCAGTTTCATATTTGGGTTAAATATGTTTCTAGTGAAATAGGTTGCCTTATGTCACGACCGGTTTTTCGGGATATTAATTCTCCAGAAAATGGCCGTTGTGCTCACCAGCCCCAGGATTACTGTTAGCTGATGAGACACCAACTTGATACAAGAAATCCAAGCAAGGCACAAAATATGCAGTACAAGACCATTGTGGCATATGAGTACAACACATGGTTTCTAGTGGTTGATGGCGGAAGCGGTTTGTGGTTCATCTGCGTCTATGGGACTCCATTTCCCACAAGAACAGCTGACCAGGATAACTCCTATCTTCGCGAGGCTGCTATCACCTTTACATGGGTTCCGGGGTTGTCGTCGCAACGCTCTTCTCCGCGCAAGGAAATCTGGCCAAGACAATAGCCAGGGACAAGCCAGTGAGTACGTTTGAATGTACTCGCAAACATCAAGAACGCGGGTATAATATAACAAGGGGTAATCATGCTCCGAAAATATCCTATGACCATCACGTCAGCCATGAGATAAACAAAATTCATGATGCACGCATGCAAGTAAAATATGAATATGCAATATAGAAATAGAGTGTAGAGTTCGAGTGTCTGAAATGACTCCTCAAAAAGGTACAAATAAATTAACAATGCCGCAGTCGGGCGTCTGAGCGACACCACATAAAGGGCTTATAAATAACAGAAATAACAAGCATGCCACAGTCGGGCGTCTATGCGACACCACATAAAGGGCTTATATATAAAAGAAACAACAAGCATGCCACAGTCGGCCGTCTGAGCGACACCATGTAAAGGGCTTATATATAAAAGAAGCAACAAGCATGCCACAGTCGGGCGTCTAAGCGACACCACATAAAGGGCTTATATATAATAAACACAGTGAATATCCAGGAGGTATAACCGTCCCAGGGATACTCAATAATTCAAATAAAATAAATGGTTAGTCCACAATAATAATGATTATGATCCATATGTGTCACAGTTCATAATCAAGGTTCTGGCTTGGCAATTTTTCCTCCGAAGACCGACACTTGACCTATCCCAGACTGTAGTCCTTAACCATGGACACGGCTATTCGAATAGATGTATAATCTCTGCAGAGGGTGTACTCTTTACCCACGGGTAACGGATTTCTTTAGTCCATCGGGACTAATTCCGTCTACGGTCTTTTGATTGAAAACACGCCTGACCTGCACACACCAGCTTAACTTACCGGTGTCTGGAATCACCCACAACACCTGTCAAGTAAAACTCTAAGTGGGGAGGCTACAACCTCGACGTAGCATGGGATCAAATTTATATCGTGCGCTCTAAGGGGTGGCCTCCCCTCTCGGTCCCAACCGGAAACACCCATGCCCCCGGACTGGATGAAAGGCTTTAATCCATGGCCATGGGACCCTCATCACGGCCTCTCTGTACGGTGTGTGCTAGACAGGGGTTGACAACTTACTGAACCGTACCCTACCTATGGCAGGGACAAGCGGTAGTACGGAACAAGTATGGGGGTTACTGGACAAGACTCGATCTACGGCCGACTCAGGAGGTTCAAGTATTCTCTGCATGATTAGCATAACAAATATATTTCCATTAACAGGTAGACTTACCACTCGTCAAGCCTCACCATGCCATACCGGACATACTCGTCCCGACGAGGTACTAGGGACAAGCCCGTGTCTACCCAAGACCACGACTTTCCCGGCTTCCTTCCGGTATGCAAGGGAAGCTTACGAGGATGAATACCATCACCAACATATCCCTTTATCACAGCAAAGAAAACTCCACTATGCACTCATGCATATGATTTTTATCGTCACATAAAATAGCGTATGCTCCAAGTCAAGGTCATGTTGTGACCGTATCACAACATCCAAAAATATTAAGCCAGGGTTCAGGATGCTTGCCTTCAAATGTATGCATGTGGGGGTGCACTTTTGAAGGTTGCCTTTTCTCCAAAAATCCTATTTTGAGAAATATTCAAACAACACACATTTCAAAAACAGTACAAAAAGTTGTCTCAAATATTTTTGAAATAAATCTTAAAATAAACTAGGTGAAATTTGAGAGAGGTAGGAAAAAGAATCAACTCATTTGGAGTTTTATTTTAAAAGTTATAGCCAGTCAAAGATCAGTCAAAGTTCTGTTTAAAAAAATCAGAAAAGGGAAAACGCTGCGGGGGAGAATACGTTTTCGAAGTAGGGGACACGTACTCTGGATCTTGCGCTTTCATTTAAACAGAGAGAACGGCCGCGCGGGTCACTGACAGTGGGTCCAGGGGGCCCACTGGTCAGGTTTGACCGTTCTTCCTCTCCCTCCTTTCTCTCTGCCCGAACGGGGCGGGGCTCCGGCGATCGCCGGCGACGAACGGCGGCTCCTCGAGGGCATCTGAGGGCGGGGATGGACTGGCCGGACCGAGGCGGTCCTCTTGGTGGTCGCTGGGTCGTCGGGGGTGGAAGAAATCGCCGGCGGCGAGCTCCGCGGCGGAGGGGGCTACGGTGGCGAAGTGGTTTTTGGGCTCCGGTGGTCTCCGGTCGAGGTTGGGTAGTTGGGCAGCTCCGCAAGGACCAGGGGAGGCTACTGGTGGCGTTGGATTGGCGGGGGAAGCTCCGGTTGCGACGAATGGCACTGGATTGCGGCGGCGACCGAGCTGGCCGGAGACGAGGAAGAAAGGACTTTCCCCGACGATTGCTGGCTGCGGGAGCACTACGGGGGTGGACTGGGGTTGCCTGAGTGCTCGGAGGAGCACGGGGCCTCCTTTTATAGCACGACGGGCTGGCTCCGCGGCGGTGGATAAGATCGACGACGGGTCGCCGTTGCTGTAGCTGCAGGGCGTCGTGGCGGCGACGAACGCGTGCCGACGAGCATGAGGATAAGCACGGGCTGTTCCCTGGGGCAGCTGGCGTGCGCGGGTGGCTTGGGCGGCACCGTCCACGGCAGAGCCCGCTGCCGACGCCGGCGTGCCGCCAAGGGAGCTCTGGCGGTGGCGCTGTAGGGCGCCAGTGCGGCTTGAAGCGTACTGGTGAGAGGGCGAGTGTGTGGCGCGGCTCTGCAGGCGAGCTGGGTCCAGTGACGGGACGCGTCGAGGGTGGCAGTGCGGCGCGGCGACTCAGTGCGCGCGCGTGCAAAACGTGCGCTCTGGGCGCGCCCAGAGCACGCACAGTAGTTGTTCGACGAAATGCCAGTGCGCGCTAGAGAGCTTGGGTGAGGCTGGCAGTCAACAGGCCAGGGTTAGGGACATCTAGGAGGTTAGTAGACATGCTGGATGGGTCAGGGGCTCAAGTCCACAATGCAAACCGGGAGACATGCCAAAAATGTTCCTGCACACAGGGTGTTCGACAGAATGCCATGGTCATCTAGGCAACTCTTGGGGTGGCCAAACTCTCCAGATCCTAGCCTCTTTAGGATCTAAAGAGGGTGGCAAGGTTAGTTTGGCAAAAACAGGAAGTTGATAGTGCAAGTTTTTGAGAAAACCAGATTTGGGCAGAAACTATAGGCTATCATTGCATGCACCAAAAATACCCCAATGGGTCCAATCTCCTGGACTTAAGGGTTTGGAAAGGAGAACTATAAGTAGGAAAAAGCTCAAGGGCACTAGAGCAAAATAAAATGGGGTTGCAGTACAAATCACCAAACTGGGGCAGAATGAAGATGAGGATGATTTACTCAAATTTTTCAAAGAACAACACTGGGTTTTTGCATGAAGTTGAATCATGAGCATCAACTGACCTCTCCAAACACTTGGAAATTTTTTTAGAACAATATTTAAATGGGTTGTAGTGCAAAATACCTACTGGACCAGATTTGAAAAAATTGATGTAGAGCTCAAAATCTCCAATAACCAAAAGATATTTTTGCATAAAAGTGATGTGGACACCTCACGTGACACCCCCAAATTTTGGTGAAAATTTTAAAAGCATTTATCAAATGGTTGCAGTGCAAAAAGGGGCTCCAAATTTATGAAAGATCATTTTAAAAGGATAAAGCTCATGAAAAATAATTATGCAAATAAATCCACTGATAAAGGATTGTTTTTATAAAGAGGGCATACAAGTCCAAAAATATTTTTGGAAAGTTTCCACTTGAGGTAAAAACCCACAATATTAAAGGGAAGAGGGGTTCTGAAAACAAAGGAGAAATCCATAAAAATAAAAATTTAATTTCCTGGTAAAATTTTAATTAATAAAACAAGGTCAAATTTTTGGGGTGTTACACCTTAACATATATCTATTGAAATAGTTCCTTTTTCTTTTTTTTTTCTAGTGAAATAGGGACATTGAAATTTAAACATGTTCGAAATGTATCCAAGATTGGTCTTATTTTAAAGGCTTTGGCGCTAGTAGTTCAAATATATATAAACAATCAAATAGGAACTTATGATTTAAAGATATGGACAATTTAGTTTAATAAAGATAAAATAAATGGTTAGATTTAAGAGAGAGAGAGAGAGAGAGAGAGAGAGAGAGAGAGAGAGAGAGAGAGAGAGAGAGAGAGAGCGCAAATTGTTACATTCCTGCCATGCATGCATGCGTGCCAATGACAAATTATGTGGACCACTAGTTGTAATTGGTGTTGTATACGTATTGTATAGCATAAAATGAGAACAAAGTGGCTCCAGCCGCACGCATCTTGACGCGCACAACGGACGGCGGATTTCTTGCCGGTAGGTAGCGTTAACGCGGAAAAAAAGTTTGTGGGGAGAGAGCACTTGCATGCAAAATCTTTATGCCGAGAGAGAGGGACATCACTTGCAAGCAAAATCTTTAACCTCAAGCTGGAATAGTATAAATTGTTAAATATTTTTTATTGATGATTTATTTTACATAGCGTTATCCAGTTAGCTATCCGTTTTACATTGATGAGTTCATCTGGCCGAGAACTCAGAAGTGATAATGAATCGAAAAAGCACAGTCACATCCACCCCCCGCCCCCCTCCCGGCGACCCCCGCGACGCGCCCGCGCGCACAGGGGGGAGGGGGGACCCTAGCCGCCAGGCCCTCTGGCCCCGCCTCCCTCTCCTCCTCCCCGCCGCTGCCGGCAGGCGCTGACGCGCAAAGCCTGGATGGCGCGACGGTGGCGGGGCCCTTCCCCCTCCTCTGCCCGTGGAAGACTGGCGCGGGCGGCGCCTCGGGTGGCGGCGCGGGGCGGCCGCGGGGCCCAGCGGCGCGGCTTGGGGAGCGTGATGCGGTGGCGCGTACGACTGGTGGCTGCGCACCGGCGCTCTGCTTCCCGAGCGTTGCGCGGCGGCTGCGGAGCTCCTGGCCCGGGAGGTGGCGTGCAGTTGGCCTACCGGCCGGATCTGGAGGTGGGGGTCGGCCGGTGGCGCGGATCTGGTGGTTCCGGTGGCGGTGTGCCCCCTGGATGCTGGCTCTTGGGGGGGGGGGGGCTAGTGTGGGGGCGGCGCGGATGTCCTGGACGGATTGGCCGGTCCTCTAGGCGGCCTCGGGGCTGATTCTGGTTGGTGGTGGTGGATGGCGTCCATCGGAGTGCAGGGTTCGGGAGCCGACCTGGTCCGCGTTGGTCTTCCCTCGTGTTAGTGATCATCTTCCTGTTGCTTCATTGTGGCGTCGATCCGAGTAGGCGCCCATGTTGCTGCTATGTTGCGGGCGGATCGACGGTGCTGGCCATGGATGTGGCGGCGTGCGAGCTTTGACCGGCCGGGACTTGCTCGGCTATGGCCGTCGGCAGCTACTAGGCCGTGCTCCCCACAGTCGACGATGATTGTCGGGGGACATAGGTGTGGCCCCCTACTGTGGGGGCGCTCACCCAGGCCGGGTGGCTGATGCCGGGCTAGGAGCGGAAGGAGACACCTCCCATTCGTCCCACCGTGGCTGCGCGTTGTAAGGTCGGCGGTTGGCGGTGACTCGGGACATGGATGCCGGGGTGGCGGCCCCGGATGGTGGGCTGCATGGTTAGCTCTCCGGCGGGCACTATGGCGGCGGTGCTGGCTCTCCTCTTGGTCGTGCGGGCGACGCGGGGTTGCGTCAGGTGGCTCAGGATCGCAATCCTTCGCTGGGGCGACGCCCAGATCTGGGTGTCTAGAATCGTCGTGGTTGCCCTGGTGGCCTCGTGTGGCAAGGGTGAGTTGCCGAGCGAAAGCTCTGTGCTTTTGCGCCGACGGCGACGACGCTCGTGGGCGCCGCTTTTTTCTTGAAGACGTCGTTGTGGATCTTCTCTCCGTGCCAGGGTTCCGAGCGAAAGCTCATGTCCACTATGAACTCGGCAGTGGCGACGCTCCGCGCCGTCTTTCTTCCTGAGGGCGTTGTCGTGGAGCTTAGGTGTGCTAGGGCGTAGCATGGCGTTGTATCTAGACTTCCCTGTATTTTTCTTCGGTAGCGTAGTGTCCTGCGTGATCCGACTATCTCGAGATCTGTTTTGTAAGAGGGCTGCCTCTCCACCTTGTATCGTTCGACCGTGTACTTTGTTCGGTTGGTGCTTTATCTATAAAGCGGAGCGAAAGCCTGTTTCGAGAAAACTCAGAAAGTAGATCGCATGTTGCCAGGTTTGGACTAGTTGGCATGTTATGAGATGAGACACGCATGTGAAGATGGCCAGAGTGTGCATGTGCATCTATGCTATGCTAGGTGTTTCTAACAAAAGGAGTAAGAAATATGTCTTATTTCTTAGAACCAACATAGTCGACGTTCCAACAGCAATCGCAGCAATTGGAGGCGCGCTTGACGGCCGATTACATTCTGAATGGCATGTCGAGCTAGATTATGTGACTTCCTATTCGATTCGACTCTCTTCTCCCTCGAGAAAAGTCAACGGGAGACAACGTGTTGAGTTTGTACCGCGTTGGTTTTTCTTGCAGCGGCAATGCTATGCCCAAATACAGCGAAACAACAACTTACAAAAAGGCCCACCAGGCCTGCTGTCCAAACTCTCGACGCACCTCAACACAGGATTTCCTGGGAGCTTACTGTTTTAGGTGATTGCACGAGCTAGATTACATAAGTTAAACTTCCCCAACATCTTTTTGCCGAAAACCTTTTCTAGAATTGACAAGTCTACAAAAAAGTGGGGTAGGAATTCGCCTGGGATGAAATCGTGAAAGCAACAGACAGAAGGGAAAAGTGAGATGAAAGCCTCCTCCTCACAAACTTGGTTGCTAGATTGTTGGCTTTGAGTAGCTTAGCAGCAACCTGGCAGGAGATTCAGAGAGCCCCTGGTCATACATGTCTTGTACGCATGGCGACCTGGCTTTGCGTAACGCAAGTATGGTAGACTGCTGCGCATGGCAACACAATGGTCACCCTGTACCATGTAGAACAGGAATACTTGGTTGGCCGAGCTGCCGCCCATCGCGACCATCGTCGACTATATATTTACCATGAGCCATAAGTAATTCATTCATCGTTCCACATGATACATTCTACAATTACCTTCACTATGATCGCATCGATGCCTCGGGTCCTCTTCCTCGTTGCTTTGACCGTCGCCATGGCAACCGCCACGTCTGGCGCGCGGAGCCGGCAGATCCACCTGCGCTTCTACATGCACGACATCACCGGCGGCCCGGGCCAGACGGCGGTGCAGCTCGTGAAGGGGCCCGGCCCCGCGCACCCGTTCATGCCGGGCGCCCACTTCGGCGACACGACGGTGATCGACGACGCGCTGACGGAAGGCCCCAGCGCGGCATCGCGGGCCGTCGGTCGCGCGCAGGGGTCGTACATGCTGGCGGGCCTCAAGGAGCCCGTGCTGATGGTGTCCATGACAGTGGCGCTCACGGGCGGCGTGTATAACGGCAGCACCATCGCCGTGGTGGGCCGGGACGACATCTCCGCGGCGGTCAGGGAGCTCGCGGTCGCCGGCGGCACGGGCGCGTTCCGGAAGGCGACGGGGCACGTCCTCTGGCGGACGGCCAGGATGGTGTCGCGCGACCACATGGTGCTGGAGCTGGACGTCTACGCGACCATGCCGGCCGCTGTTGCTGCTCCGAACGGGCAGCGTCAGTCCGGCGTTTTGAATATTTAGTGAAGCTCCAAAGCTGGGTTCGAATAAGTGCAATGTTTGAGTCTTCTGTGTCTTCGTGATTCCCACGCATATTGTTTTTTTAAGGAAATTTTCGATCTATTCATCTTCAATCATGGCACTACAACGAATAACAGAAATAATAAAAATTACATCCAGATCCGTAGACCACCTAGCGACGACTACAAGCACTGAAGCGAGCAGAAGGCGCTGCCGCCGTCATCGCCCCTCCATCGCCGGAGTCGAGCACAACTTGTTGTAGTAGACAGTCGGGAAGTCGTCGTGCTAAGGCCCCGTAGGACCAGCACACCAGAACAGCAACCGCCGTAGATGAAGAATGACGTAGATCAGAAGGATCCAACTCGAAGACACACGAACGTAGACGAACAACGACGAGATCCGAGCAAATCCACCAAAGATAGATCCGCCGGAGACACACCTCCACATGCCCACCAACGGTGCTAGACGCACCGCCGGAACGGGGTCTAGGCGAGGAGACCTTTATTCCATCTTCAGGGAGCCGCCGCCGTCTCGTCTTCCTGAGCAGGACACAAACCCTAACAAAATTGAAAAAAACAACTAAAAACGGAGCCCTCCCGCCGGCCCTTGCCGAGATCCACCGCGCCCCCATGGCCCTAGGGCCACCGGAGAGGAGCGGATCTGCGGCGGCGCCGGCAGGAGGCAGAAACCCTAGCTCTTTTTTCCACGATGCTCAAGTTCATTTGTTTCGAATTGCCTTTTTATTCGATTTTATTGATCAAAACAATAACAAAGTAAATAAATTTGTTTTTACATTTGTTGATTAATGCTCTCATTAAATCGACCAAGAAGCAGCTAATTCTGAGCCGCCAAAAAACATCTAAACATTTTTTTGATGGAAAAAAATTAAATCTTAAAGTTTTTTTTAATACAGTACAGACGCATACACTCCCCCCTATGATCGCACACACGCACACCCTACCCCTATGAGCACCTTTGAAAGACCGAGCCGGCATATCATCTTGAGATTTACGGAGACAACGTAGACGCCCTCGTCGGCAACAGGAATGTCTCCTCCCACTGAAAGTGCATTGCCGAAAATCCTGAAATAAATCCAGGAATAATGCGAGCACCAGGACTTGAACCCTGGTGGGATGAAGATACCACTGTCCCTCTAACCATCTAACATAATAGAAGTACTACTTACCATGTGCAGTGCTTTTGGGGAGGGGGAAGAGAGGAGGGAGGCCGAGGCGGGGTTGGATTTTTTTGGCAGCAGAGATACATGCAATCTTTCCCTTGTCCCTCCTGGGTCGTCCCCGCTCGGGCGGCACCGCCCCACCCCCTTTCCCCGATTCGTAGCCAGCGCCAGTCGTAGGCCAATCCCCCTGGCCGCTGCTGGCGCCGACGATGGTGGCGGCGCTCATCTCATCGAAGGCGGAGGACTGAGGAGGCACGCAGCGACTGTTGGGGAACGTAGTATTTAAAAAAAAATCCTACGGTCGCGCAAGATCTATCTAGGAGAAGCATAGCAACGAGCGGGGAGAGTGTATCCACGCACCCTCATAGACCGAAAGCGGAAGCGTTAAGTAACGCGGTTGATGTAGTCGAACGTCTTCGCAATCCAACCGATCAAGTACCGAACGCACGACACCTCCGCGATCTGCACATGTCCAGCTCGGTGACGTCCCTCGAACTCTAGATCCAGCTGAGGCCGAGGGAGAGTTCTGTCAGCATGATGGTTTGGTGACGGTGATGATGAAGTTACTGGCGCAGGGCTTCGCCTAAGCACTACGACGATATGACCGAGGTGTAAAACTGTGGAGGGGGCACCGAACACGGCTAAAGATCAACTTGTGTGTCTATGGGGTGCCCCCTCCCTCGTATATAAAGGAGGGAGGAGGGGAGGGCCGGCCAGCCCCTAGGGCGCGCCCCAAGAGGGGAATCCTACTAGGACTCGAAGTCCTAGTAGGAATCCACCAAGAGGGAGAGAGGGGGAAGGAAGGTGAGGGCACTACTAGGAAAATGCTCATACATAGAATTTTAGCAGTAGCGCCTATTTGGGCGCCCACGCTACTGGTATGTACCACTAGCGCCGGCCACAACGGACGCTACTGCTACTGAATAGCAGCAGCGCTGGTTGGCGCGGGCCGCGCTGCTGTTTAGCGGGCCGCCGGGGCCAAAAGGGCAGGCCACTTAGCTGTAGCGTGTGATGTGCGCCGGCGCTACAGCTAGTGGGCTTAGCAGTAGCGATGGCCCATTACCCGCGCTGCTGTTAAGCCCACTCCCTCCCCCACGCGCCCTGGCCTGCTCGCGCCCCCGTCCCTCATCACTCAGCTCACTCACACACTCCACACTCCTACCTCAATCCCCCGCGCGCCACCGTCGATCCCCGCACGCTGCTGTCCCCCGCGCCGGCCCTCCTCCCTGCGTCGGCCGCCCTCGCCCGCGCCGGCCCTCCTCCCCGTCGGCCTCCTCCCCCGCGGGCCACCCCGGCCCCCGCGCCAGCTCTCCTCCCGCGCTGCCCCCCCCCCCCCCCCCCCCCCGCGCCGGCCCTCCTCCACCGAGACGTACATCCTCGTCCATCCTTCCTCCTCCTCCCTAGTTTCTTTTGAACCCCAGCAAGTTGAAAATTTTAGGTTTTTAATCTTAGTTGTTTAATCATAGGAAAATGTAGTATGAAACCTAGCTAGTTAATCTTAGGATAATGTAGTATGAATCTTAGGATAATGTAGGTTTTTAATCTTAGTTGTTTAATCTTAGGATAATGTAGTATGAATGTTAGGATAATGTAGTATGAACCCTAGCTAGTTAATCTTAGGATCATATTTTGAACTATCACATTTGTTGTTATTTTTTTTAGTAAAAACAATTATTCCTGTTATATGCAAATTTGAAGTGGATATATGTCATATTTTGAACATGTCACAATCTTAGTTGTTTAACCGAGTGGCCTATGTTTTGCCAGAAATGTCGATTCGTTTATGTTCTGGCAAATTTCAGGCGCTCGATATGTCCTGCTTTTAGCAAAGGTCATGCCGAATTTTGCTAAGTGTTTATTAATTTTGTTTTCATAATTA
The DNA here is from genome assembly GCF_002575655.3 of Aegilops tauschii subsp. strangulata. Taxonomy (NCBI): domain Eukaryota; kingdom Viridiplantae; phylum Streptophyta; class Magnoliopsida; order Poales; family Poaceae; genus Aegilops; species Aegilops tauschii. The sequence continues at coordinate 86,901,971 of NC_053040.3, forward strand.
AGCATTTTGTTCTCGACGTCGACGATGCCTATCCCGCATCCTCGTCGTCGACTCGGCGGAGGACTCCTGCTTGAGCCGAGGGGCCATGTCCGGGACTGGGCTCCGCCGGGCTGGTACTGGGTTGCGCTACCTTCTGGTGAGTGCAGCTTAGTGAGGAGCCAGCCCGTCGTCGACCCGGAGCTTCTTTGGTGGCGGTCACGTGGGCCTGCATCGGTGGAGAGGCTTGAGTCCCCCGCACAGGTGGTACAGCACGGTGTCACGGAGGAGAACGCGCACGTCCAGCGCTACATGGTTGCGTTGGCGAACGACTGGTTCTCCAATACCTGGCAGATTCTTTGGGGATCTCACCGGAGCTATGATCCGGTGATGGTTCCTTCTCTTTGGGTGTCCACCGCGGCCCACTGAACCTAGAGGAGCTATTATTCGAGATGTATTAGTGATATTATATGATGATCTTTGCTACAAACTACTATATATGTATTCGATGATGGATTATTAATTACCTATTAGTTATTTGCTTATTGAATGCAAAAGATGAGCGCGGTTTGTGCTACAAACTACTATATGTGTATTCGATGATGGATTATATGATGATCTTTGCTACAAACTAGGTTCGATGATGATCTTTGCTACAAACTACAAATTTTAGGTGTTTTAGTTGTTATATGATGATCTTTGCTACAAACTACTATGGGTCTTTTACATCTGTATCCCTAACACGAACCCACTACTCACATTTGCCCTTAATTTTGAAGTGTGCTCAAATTTGCCCCTCTGCCGTTAGGTGCACATATAGAAATGCCCTTCCGTGCCGTTTCCGTCCGGTCAAAGGGATTTGACCGCTATCTGAACCTTTGTTGGACAATTTGCCCCTCACTCCATGTGTCACTTACAGGTGGGACCAACTCCTCTAAAAAATTAATGGAAAACTCTTTCTCTCACTCACCCCTCTCTATCACTTACAAGTGGACCCAACCGACATAATAAAAATAGAAAAACTTTCTCCCTCACAGCCCCCTCTCTCTCCTTGACATGTGGGCCATGGGACCCACTGCCAGGGTCAGCACCGGCCCTTGCATGGTCATGGAGAGGCTTGGCGGCTCCGGTGGCCGTTGCCGGCAAGGGCCGGGCGCGCCTGCGTGTGAGGGCCACAGGGCAGGCTCTAGGTGGTCTAGCGGGGCACGGGGTGGAGGTCAAGGCGGACGGCGGCGTATGGCGGCGCCATGGACGGAGATGGTTCCGACACAACTCTGCCGCCCGTAGCTATTGTCGGAGCCGATGCTCCCGTGCCACTCTAGTGGTCTATGTGATCTGCAATTCCATTCGGCCCACTCCCCAAGCCTGCTCGTCCCCTGTAACAAGTGCTCGAAGTACACCTGAGAGCGTCCAGAGCTTCTGCCAAGGACGTCGTTGCTAGCCACCGTGGCCGGAGGCCAGATAGAGAGGTACGAGCATGTCTATGAGCTCCGTCTGGTGCCTCTCCTCCGGCATGCATGTTCAATCGGGCCTGGGCCAGCCTATACATGACGCACGGGACCTTGAGATCCGCCATGGCCGTCACTCTTCCCCTCCTAAATTCGGCTGCCCCGATCCACCCTTGACCTACCCGACCATCGTGTCATCGTTGTGGAAAGCTTGCGCCCCTACATCCATCTTCCCGCACTTGATTCCGTGCCCAGAGCGCCCTGCCCGAAGCAGACCGCCATGACCGACCTCGGCTAGCTCGACCGTGCGGCCTCCTCTCGCGGACAGCGTGCCTGCCGTGCCTAGCATGCCTACCGTGCCTCACGCGGCTACACGGCGTGCCTCGCGCTCTCCTCTCGTGGCCATCCGTCCCCTATGGCGAGCCGCCGACGAGCTCAGCCTCTCACGCACGGGCACGCAAGGACCGGCGTTGACCCTGACAGTGGGTCCTGTGGCCCACATGTCAGGGAGAGTGAGAGTGATGGGAGAGGGAGAGAAAATTATTTTTATATGTAAGGAAGGAGGGGCAAAAATTTCAAAGAAATGGCACGTTAGAGGTCAAACAGCCTTGACTTGACGGAAACGGCTCGGAGGGGCATTTCTATAAGGGCACATGACGGCGGATGGGCATTTTTGAGCAGGATTTCGAATTAGGGGTATATCTGATTAGGTGGTTCGAGTTAGGGACAAAAATGCAAATGGCCCAACTACTATATATGTATTCGATGATGGATTATTAATTACCTATTAGGAAATGTTTGACGATGAAAGGGAATTCGCTATGTGCGAGTACTGCGAAGATGAGCGCGGTCTGTGCGACAGGCCTCACCTGGTAGAAGGTCGGCGCTTCAGCATCAAGCTCCAAGAGACCTTCGATGTTCAAACAGTACGCAACGACGACAAGTGTATTTTGTTATTTTTTGCACGACTTCTCTGCTTCTTCAACGTGTAATTTCCGTCTTTTACAATTCGACTAGCTTATCCCATGCCATGCAAGACGCTATGTCTTGGAGAAGATGGGTTTTGAAGATCATGAAAGCATGGAGACAAAGATAATTCAACTAAGGACCCATCATGGTTATGATTTTGCTGTAAATCTATACAATTCTGTGAACTCATCCAATTTTGGTTGCCTAAATTGGGAAGCCCTTTGCAAGGCGTATGATTTTCATGAGGGTATGCTTCTCACCTTCGATCTTGGTGATCCTGACATCGACGAAAATAATATGACCATTTGGGTCCTTGTTGACACGCTTCCAGTTCTACCGTTGTGTGAGTTTCTCAAACATATTTATTAAGTAATTTATATTTTTTATTTCAAAATATTTGACAGCTTATTTCCATTGACAACTTATTTTCATTCTTCAAAAAATGTACGGAAAACTGTAGACAGAACCTACTACTACAATGATGAAGCACAATTAACTTATAAGGAGAAAGATGGTCTTATCGCATTTTTTACTAATCTTGAGAATTACAATAGCTATTATCAAACTCCTCCACATTATGGTCAATACGTGCCACTAGTGCACGTGTTGAACTACGGTAACATCAATGGAGATAGCATGGTAAGATTTTCTACTATTACGACATCCGTGCATCTTTTGCATAAATTCTTATAAAACTAAACTACATTGCTAACTACAAAGTTATTACTATGTTTTTGAACAGAAAATCCCGATGGATTGTGTGCCTCATCTGATGTTGCCGAGAGGTCGCGTTGATGTTATGAGCTTACGGCCACCATGACCAGGTCAGCCGCAGTATCCACATCACTCCTGTCCATACCGGATTTCTAAAAGTGTGGAAGCCATGATAATAAATGATTTCAAAAAAATGTTTGAGCCATCGTAGAGAGCTACTTGGAAGCAACATTGAGCGTAGGCCAAGACTTGGAGACAGGATGATCTCCGTTCTTTATTATGGAGAGTCAATTTTCCTTAATGGAGAGTCAATGCCTATCTTGTTTTATGATATTTTACCTAAGAGAGGATAGAGTAGGTCCTATGAGAGGAGTAGGTCGTAGCTAGAATGTGTTATTATGTGCTACAATGTGTTAGAGTTGATGATGATGATGAGGAGTTGTGATTATGACTAGTGACCAACTTGTTATATGATGTCTCATTGACGAACATTGTTTGGTGGTGATGACAAGTGGTAATGAATATGCTATTTAAACAGACTAGTTCATGATGAGTTGTTATTGTATAAAAGATATATCTGTTTACACATGTACAACGCCAAAATGCTAAAAAAACATAAATTTTAGCAATGGCGCGGGCCAAAATATTACTAGCTGCGCTCATTTACCAGTAGCGCTCTCTAGTGCCGCGCTACTAGTACCTGAACTTACCAGTAGCGCTGGCCAAAAAAGTGCTACTGCTACAAAATAGTTGTAGCGCCGTAGCAGTAGCGCTGGCACCTGTGCTACTGGTAGCTCAAAAACCAGCGCTACTGGTAAGGTTTTCCCTAGTAGTGGGGAGAGGGAGTAGGAAAGGGGGGCGCCACCCCCCTTCCCTTATCCTATTCGGACTCCAAGGGGGGGGGGAGCGGCATGCCTTGGCTGCCCTCCTCTCTCTCCACTAAGGCCCATAGAGGCCCATTAGTTCTCACGGGGGTTCCGGTAACCCCTTCCGGCACTTTGATTTTATCCGAAACTCTCCGGAACACTTCCGGTGTCCGAACAACATGGTCCAATATATAAATGTTTATGTCTCGACCATTTCGAGACTCCTCGTCATGTCCGTGATCACATCCGGGACTCCGGAAAACCTTCGGTACATCAAATCACATAAACTCATAATACCAATCGTCATCGAACGTTAAGCGTGCGGACCCTACGGGTTCGAGAACTATGTAGACATGACCGAGACACCTCTCCGGTCAATAACCAATAGCAGAACCTGGATGCTCATATTGGCTCCTACATATTCTACGAAGATCTTTATCGGTCAAACCGCACAACGACTTAACCATTTAGCGTGACTTAGAGTCATTCAAATCAGTGTCAAAGCTTGCATCGACGTAACCATTTACAACGAGCTCTTTGTCACATCCATAAACGAGAAACATATCCTTAGTCCTTTTCAGGTATTTTAGGATATTATTGACCACTGGCTAGTGATCCACTCCTGGATTACTTTGGTACCTCCCTACTATACTTATAGCAAGGCACACATCAGGTCTGGTACACAGCATTGCATACATAATAGAACCTATGGCTGAGGCATAGGGAATGACTTTCATTTTGTCTCTATCTTCTGCAGTGGTCGGGCATTGAGTCTCACTTAACTTCACACCTTGTAACACAGGCAAGAACCCTTTCTTTGACTGATCCATTTTGAACTTCTTCAAAATCTTATCAAGGTATGTGCTTTGTGAAAGTCCAGTTAAGCGTCTTGATCTATCTCTATAGATCTTGATGCCCAATATGTAAGCAGCTTCACCAAGGTCTTTCATAGAAAAAATCTTGTTCAAGTATCCTTTTATGCTATCCAGAAATTCTATATCATTTCCAATCAATAATATGTCATCCACATATAATATTAGAAATGCTATAGAGCTCGCACTCACTTTATTGTAAATACAGGCTTCTCCAAAAGTCTGTATAAAACCATATGCTTTGATCACACTATCAAAACGTTTATTCCAACTCCGAGAGGCTTGCACCAGTCCATAAATGGATCGCTGGAGCTTGCACACTTTGTTAGCACCCTTTGGATCGACAAAACCTTCTAGTTGCATCATATACAACTCTTCTTCCAGAGATCCATTCAGGAATGCAGTTTTGACATCCATTTGCCAAATTTCATAATCATAAAATGCGGCAATTGCTAACATGATTTGGACAGACTTAAGCATCGCCACGGGGAAGAAAGTCTCATCATAGTCAACTCCTTGAACTTGTCGAAAACCTTTCACAACAAGTCGAGCTTTGTAGACAGTAACATTACCGTCAGCGTCAGTCTTCTTCTTGAAGATCCATTTATTCTCTATGGTTTGCCGATCATCGGGCAAGTCAACCAAAGTCCACACTTTGTTCTCATACATGGATCCCATCTCAGATTTCTTGGCCTCCAGCCATTTCGCGGAATCTGGGCTCATCATCCCTTCCTCGTAGTTCGTAGGTTCGTCATGGTCAAGTAACATGACATCCAGAACTGGATTACCATACCACTCCTGGTGCGGATCTTACTCTGGTTGACCTACGAGGTTTGGTAGTAACTTGATACATGATCATCACCATTAGCTTCCTCACTAATTGGTGTAGGAATCACTGGAACTGATTTTTGTGATTTACTTTCCAATGAGGGAGTAGGTACAATTACCTCATCAAGTTCTAATTTCTCCCACTCACTTCTGTCGAGGAAACTCCTTCTCTAGAAAGGATCCATTCTTATCAACAAAAATCTTGCCTTCAGATCTGTGATAGAAGGTGTACCCAATAGTTTCCCATGGGTATCCTATGAAGACACATTTCTCCGATTTGGGTTCGAGCTTATTAGGTTGAAGCTTTTTCACATAAGCATCGCAGCCCCACACTTTAAGAAATGACAACTTGGGTTTCTTGCCAAACCACAGTTCATATGGTGTCGTCTCAACGGATTTAGATGGTGCCCTATTTAATGTGAATGCAGTCGTCTCTAAACATAACCCCAAAACGATAGCGGTAAATCAGTAAGAGACATCATAGATCGCACCATATCTAATAAAGTGCGGTTACGACGTTCGGACATACCATTACGCTGTGGTGTTCTGGGTGGCGTGAGTTGCGAAACTATTCCGCATTGTTTCAAATGAAGACCAAACTCGCAACTCAAATATTCACATCCACGATCAGATCGTACAAACTTTATTTTCTTGTTACGATGATTTTCCACTTCACTCTGAAATTCTTTGAACTTTTAAAATGTTTCAGACTTATGTTTCATCATGTAGATATACCCATATCTATTCAAATCATCTGTGAAGGTCAGAAAATAACGATACCCGCCGCGAGCCTCAACACTCATCGGACCGCATACATTAGTATGTATTATTTCCAACAAGTCTGTTGCTCGCTCCATTGTTCTAGGGAATGGAGTCTTAGTCATCTTGCCCATGAGGCATGATTGACAAGCATCAAGTGATTCATAATCTAGTGATTCCAAAAGCCCATGAGCATGGAGTTTCTTCATGCACTTTACACCAATATGACCCAAACGGCACTGCCACAAATAAGTTGCACTATCATTATACAACTTATATCTTTTGGCTTCAACACTATGAATATGTGTATCACTATTATCGAGATTCAGTAAAAATAGACCACTCATCAAGGGTGCATGACCATAAAATATATTACTCATATAAATAGAACAAACACTATTCTCTGATTTAAATGAATAACCGTCTTGCATCAAACAAGATCTAGATATAATGTTCATGCTTAACGCCGACACCAAATAACAATTATTCAGGTCTAAAACTAATCCCAAAGGTAGATGTAGAGGTAGCGTGCCGACGGCGATCACATCTAGTTTGGAACCATTTCCCACGCACATCGTCACCTCGTCCTTAGCCAATCTTCGCTTAATCCGTAGCCCCTGTTTCGAGTTGCAAATATGAGCAACAGAACTAGTATCAAATACCCAGGCACTACTGCGAGCATTAGTAAGGTACACATCAATAACATGTATATCAAATATACCTTTCACTTTGCCATCCTTCTTATCCGCCAAGTACTTGGGGCAGTTCCTCTTCCAGTGACCAGTCCCTTTGCAGTAGAAGCACTCAGTCTGAGGCTTAGGTCCAGAATTGGATTTCTTCACTTGAGTAGCAACTTGCTTGTCGTTCTTCTTGAAGTTCCCCTTCTTCCCTTTACCCTTTTTCTTGAAACCAGTGGTCTTGTTGACCATCAACACTTGATGCTCCTTCTGGATTACTACCTCCACAACCTTTAGCATTGCGAAGACCTCGGGAATTGTCTTATCGATCCCTTGCATATTATAGTTCATCACGAAGCTTTTGTAGCTTGGTGGCAGTGATTTAAGAACTCTGTCAATGACACTATCAACCGGAAGATTAACTCCCAGTTGAGTCAAGTGATTATGATACCCAGACATTTTGAGTATATGCTCACTGTCAGAACTATTCTCCTCCATTTTGCAGCTGTAGAACTTATTGGAGACATCATATCTCTCAATCCGGGCATTTGCTTGAAATATTAACTTCAACTCCTGGAACATCTCATATGCTCCATGACGTTCAAACGTCGTTGAAGTCCCGGATCTAAGCCGTAAAGCATGGCACACTGAACTATCAATTAGTCATCAGCTTTGCTCTGCCAGGTGTTCACAACGTCCGGCGTTGCTCCTGCAGCGGGTCGTGCACCTAGCAGTGCTTCCAGGACGTAATTCTTCTGTGCAGCAATGAGGATAATCCTCAAGTTACGGACCTAGCCCGTGTATTTGCTACCATCATCTTTCAACTTAGCTTTCTCTAGGAACGCATTAAAATTCAACGGAACAGTAGCACGGGCCATTTATCTACAACAATATAGACATGCAAAATACTATCAGGTACTAACTTCATGATAAATTAAAGTTCAATTAACCATATTAGTTAAGAACTCCCACTTAGATAGACATCCCTCTAATCATTTAAGTCATCACGTGATCCATATCAACTAAACCATGTCCGATCATCACGTGAGATGGAGTAGTTTTCAGTGGTGAACATCACTATGTTGATCATATCTACTATATGATTCACGCTCGACCTTTCGGTCTCAGTGGTCCGAGGCCATATCTGCATATGCTAGGCTCGCCAAGTTTAACCCGAGTATTCTGCGTGTGCAAAACTGGCTTGCACCCATTGTATGTGAACGTAGAGCTTATCACACCCGATCATCACGTGGTGTCTCGGCACGAGGAACTGTCGCAATGGTGCATACTCAGGGAGAACACTTGTACCTTGAAATTTAGTGAGAGATCATCTTATAATGCTACCGCCGTACTAAGCAAAATAAGATGCATAAAGGATAAACATCACATGCAATCAATATAAGTGATATGATATGGCCATCATCATCTTGTGCCTTTGATCTCCATCTCCAAAGCACCGTCATGATCACCATCGTCACCGGCTTGACACCTTGATCTCCATCGAAGCAAAGTTGTCGTCTCGCCAACTATTGCTTCTACGACTATCGCTACCGCTTAGTGATAAAGTAAAGCAATTACATGGCGATTGCATTTCATACAATAAAGCGACAATCATATGGCTCCTGCCAGTTGCCGATAACTGTTACAAAACATGATCATCTCATACAACAAACTATATATCATCACGTCTTGACCATATCACATCACAGCAAGCCCTGCAAAAACAAGTTAGACGTCCTCCACTTTGTTGTTGCAAGTTTTACGTGGCTGCTACGGGCTTAGCAAGAACCATTCTTACCTACGCATCAAAACCACAACGATTTTTCGTCAAGTGTGCTATTTTAACCTTCAACAAGGACCGGACGTAGTCACACTCGATTCAACTAAAGTTGGAGAAACAGACACCCACTAGCTACCTGTGTGCCAAGCACGGTGGTAGAACCAGTCTCATGAACGCGGTCATGTAATGTCGGTCTGGGCCGCTTCTGAAACGCCCACGATGCGGCTATATCTCCCACGTGTCGAGGCACGACTTAGAGGCATAACCGCATAGTGGTTTTGTCGCAAGAAGGGTCATCTTCACACAATCCCATGTAATGAACAAGAATGGGATAAAGAGTTGGCTTACAATCGCCACTTCACACAATACATAAATATCATCATACATCATCCAAAAATACAAACATATAGACCGACTACGGTCAAAATCCAGATGAAAATAAGACAACCCCAAATGCTAGATCCCCGATCGTCCCAACTGGGCTCCACTACTGATCAGCAGGAAAAGACACATAATAACGACCACGTTCCTCGTCGAACTCCCACTTGAGATCGACGCCATCGTCTGCACTGGCATCGTCGGCACCTGCAACTGGTGTTGGAAGTATCTGTGAGTCACGGGGACTCAGCAATCTCACACCCGCGAGATCAAGACTATTTAAGCTTGTAGGACAAGAGGTGCAAAGAGGTGGAGCTGCAGCGGCAAAACATATATGGTGGCTAACTTGCGCAAATGAGAGCGAGAAGAGAAGCAAAGGGACGGACGTCATCTAGCAATGACCAAGAAGAGGTCCTGAACACCTACTTACGTCAAACATAACACAGACCGTGTTCACTTCCCGGATTCCGCCGAGAAGAGACCATCACGGCTACACACGCACTTGGTGTATTTTAATTGGGTCAAGTGACAAGTTATCTAAAACCGGACATTAACAAATTCCCATCTGCCACATAACCGCGGGCACGGCTTTCGAAAGATAATACCCTGCAGGGGTGTCCCAACTTAGCCCATCATAAGCTCTCACGGTCAACGAAGGATAAACCTTCTCCCGAAAAGACCCGATCAGTCTCGGGATCCCGGTTTACAAGACATCTCGACAATGGTAAAACAAGACCAGCAAAGCCGCCCGAATGTGCCGACAAATCCCGATAGGAGCTGCACATATCTCGTTCTCAGGGCACACCGGATGAGACATCCTACGAGTAAAACCAGACCTCGAGTTTCCAGGAGGTGGCCCCGCAGTCTGCTCAGTTTGGGCCAACACTCGAAGGAGCACTGGCCCGGGGGGGGGGGGGGTAAAATAAGATGACCCTCGGGCTCGCGAAAACCCGGGGGAAAAGGCTTAGGCGGCAAATAGTAAAACCAAAGTTGGGCCATGCTGGAGGAGTTTTATTCAAGGCGAACTGTCAAGGGGGTCCCATAAAACACCCGACCGTGTAAGGAACGCAAACTCAAGGAACATAATCCCGGTGTAACAGTAACTAGGGCGGCAAGAGTGGAACAAATCACCAGGCATAGGGCCGAGCCTTCCACCCTTTACCAAAATATATAGATGCATTAATTAAATAAGAGAGATTGTGATATCCCAACATATCCATGTTCCGACATGGAACAAACTTCAACTTTACCTGCAACTAGCAACGCTATAAGAGGGGCTGAGCAAAAGCGGTAACATAGCCAAACAACGGTTTGCTAGGAAAGGATGGTTAGGGCTGACATGGCCGAAATAGGAGGCATGATATAGCAAGTGATAGGTAGCGGAGCATGGCAATAGAGCGAAACAACTAGCATAGCAAAGATAGAAGTGATTTCGAGGGGTGGTCATCTTGCCTGCAAGATTCTCAGAGTTGTCGAAAGCTTGATCCTCGTAAGTGTACTCGACAGGTTCCTCGTTCACGAACTCGTCTCCCGGCTCTACCCAAGACAAGAACACAAATAAACGGAACCACAATCAACAACGAGAAATGCGCAAGCAACATGATGCAAGACATGTATGATATGCAAGTTATGGTATGCGATGCATATGCGTGCTCCGGAAGGAGAATGATGAACATGGCAGTAACTTGACAAACCAAGCATGCCACTGGAAAGATGAGATGATTTCGGTCGAAATCGATATAAAGATCACCGGAATCGGATGCACGGTTTGCAAATGGCAAGCAAAACAAGAATGACAATAATCTGCGATAAACAGCAAGATAGCACTTAAAATGCAACAAGCAACAATGCTACAGCACCCCAACATAGCAACAAAGCACATTGCAGTAATCTACAGGAGATGCTTGACAAAAGATGAACAATGAGCTACTGCTAGTTCATAACATA